>NW_027505132.1:0-312602 GCF_021521415.1 Bidens hawaiensis
ACATAATTGCATATAACACATTTAATTCAATTTAAGCTCCTAATTCGTAACTTAAGTTTACTAATAATGACAATAATCAATCTTAGCAATTCTTACATGTACAAGTATCATCATAACACTTAAAAGTCCAGATTTAAATCATCATCATGGTTCTCACAACAAGCCAAATTTTCACTTTCAACTATATTCTTTATTCCTATTTAGAATGTTCTAACATGCATGCTAAATCATGTTCTTTTTAAATCAATTCAACAATCATATGATTATTCCTATCATCATCAAATCATAAAATCATAAAATTATCAAATCATCAAATTATCAGTGTACTAGTTTGTGTATTTCATTATTAACTAATTACTTTATGAATTTCCTAAGTGTTTAATCAACAAGGTTTCCTATTATAGTAACTTTTAATCTTAAATAATTCTATCTAATTTAATCTTTCAATTATTATCAAGTATGAATCTTGTTTATCTCATTCAACTAGTTTGACAAGGTTTAATGCATCCTATTATTCTATTTAGATTTTGATTATTCCATTATTCAAGTTACAATGTTTCTATTTCTAGCAAGTAGGTGACAAATGATTCATATGATAATCCAATGTATACTTTAATAACGTATTCTATCCTAATTCAAGTAAGCAACTCATTATCTATCAAAATCATATATGCTAAGTATTCATACCATAATCAAAGATTCAACTATTCATTCAACAATGTTTCATTATTTAGAAATCTAACAATTTCAACAATCATCTTCAAGTATTGTCTTTAAACTAATAGATTATAAACCCGCTAGCATACATCCTATTCTCAATATCAATTAACATCAATCCATATCACTTTCTAATTTCATCGATTCATCAAAATCAACAAATAATCCAAGTAATTCAAAAATCCTCAAATTGCAACCTATGAACAAGTTCTTGCTACATTCAATATTAATACTAGCAATTCAATGGTTTACATTCATATCATTAATCCTTATTGATCATTAACTAACCAAAATTCATCCTAACATCAAATTCATCCATGATTTCACCTAAATATCCAATATTCTAACAACACTTCTAATCAATCTTAACAATCCAAATATGATCTTCAATACGAATGTATGCATGTATGGGTGGGTTCAATATCCCCTTACACATACGAACATACACACGGCTCATAACACACACATATAAGCATCCATTATTTCCAATCTTTAAGATCAATCTCATCTCAAGAACACATAATCTAACCTATTCAATCATAGAAACCAACTCATAATGATAACTTACTTGAGTTTAAAGATCCTAGGATGAAGATAAGAATGTGATGATTGTGTGTGGTGTTCCTTCCTCTTAATCCTTCCTTCCTAGATGCTAATCACCATCTTGTTCTTGATCTAATCTTAAATGTATGCGTGGGCATTGATTTGAATTTTGAATGTGAATAATGGTGATGTGTGTGTGTGCGCCATAAATAAAGAGAGAAAGATGGAGGGATAGCTTTGGTGAGTATGATAATAGAGGGTTAAGTGTATGATATATCTTAATTACAACACATTAAGCCTAACATTAGAGTTAATCCTTGGATGAATGAGATGGTGGAAAGCTATTGGGGGAAAGAGAAGTGGAGATGGTGAGGTGGCAAGGGTGTGGCGGACAGGGGGGGGGGGGTGAAAGGGTTGGCTTAAATAATATATAGTTTGGCTAATCGGTTTAACGTATTGCGAGTTTTGGATAAGCAATCGGATCCCGATTTTAATAATTTTTGTCAGACTTTGAACAAAATCAAATTCATGAAAATATAGACTATAAAACTATTTTTTTGAAAATAGTTTGTGTCGGGTCCTTTTAGTGTCCTGTATAGGCTTTTGTTTACTTGTTTTTTAGTTTTTGCGATTCGGGCCTTCTAAAATTATGTTTATCCATTATCTCTAATGTTTTGACATATATTTCAAATTTTTGGGGCCATTTAATCATATTAATGATTTATTTATTTTCCGGCTCGCTGCCCGAGGTTATTTCACATAATGCTCGTTACGTGGCGAAATTTGGACTTTTTGTTGACTTTGTATGATTCTAATCTTTAAAAGAAAAGATTTTATTCATAAAATGATATTATATTGCTAATCATGATTACATTAGCGATAAGTTTTGCCAAGTGTTACAACCCTCACTCAAGAGTGGCAACTAATCTTAACCGTATCTAAACACAGAGAGCTAGCTAGGCTAGATTCGTTGCAAAGTGGGTGGCCGGCCAAAGGGGGGAGGGGGAGGGTGAAGGGTTGGGTTAAATAATATCTAGTTTGGCTAATCGGTTTAACGTATTGCGAGTTTTGGATAATCAATCGGATTCCATTTTTAATAATTTTTATCAGACTTTGAACAAAATCAAATTCCGGACAATATAGACTATATAAAATATTTTTCTGAAAATAGTTTGTGTCGAGTCCTCTTAGTGTCCTGTATAGGCTTTCGTTTACTTATTTTTCAGCTTTTGCGATTATGGCCTTTTAAAATTATGTTTATACATTATCTCTAATGTTTTGACATATATTTCAAACTTTTGGGGCCATTTAATCATATTAATGATTTATTTATTTCCCGGCTCGCTGCCCGAGGTTATTTCACATAATGCTCATTACGTGGCGAAATTTGGACTTTTTGTTGACTTTGCAAGATTTTAGATTTTAATCTTAATAAGATTTATAAAATGATATTATATTGCAAATCATGATTACATTAGCGATAAGTTTTGCCATGTGTTACAACCCTCACTCTAGAGTTGCAGCTAATCTTAACCGTAACTAAAACACAGAGAGCTAGCTAGGCTAGAGTCGATGCAAAGTGGTCCGACAAATCACCGTAAGAAATTAACTCTTTAATGGTAAGAAGAAAGTACACTAGATGGAATTATGAATGATTGGTCATGTGATGGTGATGTGCATGCGCGATGAGAATAGTTAAAAAATTGGATATAGCTGTCGCACAAGATTGTATTTTATTTATAAAAGTGATTCCTACTAAGACTAAACACACACAGAGAGTTTAATCATTTTTAGGTGGTTATAAACTTTTTTGAACAATATATATAATATATAGGTGAACAAAAAGATAAATTCTAAATGAGTAATTAATTATCGGAAGGTTACCATCTAGGGGGGAGGGTTATCCTAAAATCAAGTAGTTTCCTAGGAAGACTAGGAATATATCATAGCCATTGGATCATGTCAATCAATGGTTGAGATTTAAGATTACCAAAAACCGTCATAGTTTCCTATAATTACTCTTTCACCATTATAACCGACATAGTTTCCGAGAATTTTTCTTTCACCATGGGTTTTAATGCCAGATGTCAAAATTTATTGGTTCTTACCATTCATAGGAAACTTCTTATTTTTATTGAAGCAACTTGCATTAATAATGTATGATATAATAGTCCCACGTTTCTAAGTGAGCATATTCTATGACATAAAAGAAAGTAGCATGCATATTTTCACGTCAACCCATGCTTAAATTCATGTCTATCATGAGAATGTCAATTTAAGTAGGCAAGTAGATTAGTAAAGTAGAGAGATTAGGATTGACTTCGATTTCTCAAATCCCAATTCTAAAAACTTCGGGTGGCTATAGTTTATCACAAAAACTCCCCTTGGTTGATTTAAGTAGGTTATAGTTACACATTCCTTTAACATATGATTTCTTTAACTAGTATGATAACCTAAGCAATCATGTTAACAATGTTATTTCAGAATTACCAAAACTAGAGAAATAGATCATAGCTTATATCTCATCATTTCTAAGTACAATATAAGGATACATGTTTTATCTTAGATAAGTTATCAAGATATTCTTTTTCCAAAAACATGAGTGAATCATGAATGATTGTTAATCATCAACCTTGATTTGTTGAGTTAAAGTGATAAAACATTTTTCATCAAAGGATAATTGCAACATAACCATGTACTTTACTAAACTAAATCACATATTTAGTATAATCATAAAGTAAAACAAAGCTTTTTCATAGAAATTAGATGGTAAATGGAGTTTTAGCTCATAATGAGCATGGTTATGAGCATCAAAAGATATGAAGATGACAAAAACATGATTAAACTAGAACAATCTAACCAAATATGGATGAATCTTCCTTCTTCAATGATGATGGATGATGATGACCTCCAATCCTTCAAATTCTCCACAAGATCTTCAATATGAGTGTAATGTGGGTGTTTTTATAAGTGAAACCCGTATAGAGTTCTTCTTCAAGCACACCTTTTGAATGAAACATGCACCTCTATTTATAGGTTGTCTGGGTCATTATGCACGACCCCGTGCTTCATGAAGCACGGCCCAAGTTTCCACTCTCATTTAATGCTCTGTCAGATCGTACATGCTGACTCACCACAAGGGTGTGCTTCATGAGGCATGGCACCGTGTTTTTGGGTGTCTGTTGTATTTTCTTTTGTCTTTTCTGAAAGGTAAACACGACCCCATGTTCTCTGAAACACGGCCTCGTGTCCAGCTGCCCATTATTTTATCTTTTCTTGCAGATTTTTGTCTTTAATTGCATAGGAAAGCATGAGGGCGTGTTTTGCTGTTTTCTTGGGTTTTCTTTGATTTTACTTTGCCTTTTCATTCGTTTCTTTGTTTTTGGCTTGGATTCACCGAAATATACATTATAATATGATAAGTAGTTATTTGAACTATATTATTTGATATAAGTTGCAGTTTTTAGAGATTATTTGATGCTAAAAAGATATATATTTTTATATACATCAGATGGTCATACGAGCTGATTCCTAGATATTATAGGACTTTGTCCTATATAAACCTAAAATTTTATTTATTGACAAAGAAATTTCAAGCCCCAATAGCGATAACCTCAGAGTCACTATCCCCTTGACAACGCGTAAACTTTCAGCCCTATTTAGTATGGATGACTTTGGCCTCTTTTACTATTTTTGGATGCTTTTTTGCATATTTTATTTGTACTTTCTTTTTTTCTTTTTCTCTCTCTTTTTATTTTTTTATATAACCTAAATATATAAATAATTCTAAGCTCGTGAAAAGATGGACTTTTGGCGGGGCGCCACCACTCAATTTATTTTCATAAAATGAGTGATGTGCTAGATTTTAAGTGCACCCAATTCTTACCATCTCAAAGTAAAAAGATTACCGTAATCCTCCCTATATCATATTGAATTTTAGCTTCGCCGCTTCTCCCCAATATGAGAACCCAATAAGTTTATGAATTTGTTAAGGTTCAATTAAGAATACTAAAGGGAAACTTTTCACGACTAGTTGGGCCTACCGACACATCCCAAATTATATACGCAACTGTTCTGATTTATTATATATATATATATATATATTAAGAAAACATCAAGAGATTGTCAAGAACATTCAGTAATTATATTATTTCCTGCTTAATACAAAAATTTGAAAACAAGGGACAAAAAATTTAAAATCTTTTTGGTTTTTTTAAACAATTTTTAATATTTATTTATTTTTTCCTAAAACTAAGTAAAATAAACTCCCATCCTCAAACTTGAACGACAAATCATCCCCGATGAGCATTGGGAAAAGAAAATAAAATAAACTAGAGACAAAAGCAAATAATAAGATAAAAGAACGTGTTACTCCCCTGGTTTATGTGCATCTCTTCATAATATGTGTATCAACGGCCGTATAGCATTTCGTTCGTGGTCTCAACCTTGGGAGAATAGTTCCACAACTCCATCCAGAGCTATCATGTGAAAATATGTAACCTGTACTGAGCAAAATCGCTCGCATATAGCGGCGTACAAAACTAAAACAAAGATAAGTAATAAACATGTTTTTGTATTTTTATAATTTTTTATATTTTTGGATTTTGTTGGTTTTTTATTTTTTATTAATATATATAGACAAACTATTTACCCTCAAAATCAGCTGCTCATATGGAGATTGAGTATGAGCGGCTTCAATCGTGAGGATCCTTAGTAACAAGAAAAAAAACAAGATAAATAAAAAACTCAGGCTGCCTCTTGAGAGCGCTTGGTTTAACAGGTCCTCAACCTGACCCCTCTCTCACATCTAACCCAAAGATGCGGTAAGACGCAAAACCTCGCTTTCCTCTATGCTCGCCTTCTCACCAATGTAATGCTTCAGACAGTGATCATTAACTTTGAAGCTCCCATTATTGTCTTTAATTTGTATCGCTCCATATGGGAAGACTTCCTTAATTGTGCAAGGTCCATACCATTGAGAACGCAACTTTCCTGGATGCAACTTGTGTCGGGAATTAAACAAGAGTACGACGTCCCCATACTTGAACTGTTTATTATCTCTCAACTTCCTATCATGCAGCTCTTTGGTCTTCATCTTATAACTGTATGAGTGTGCATAGGCATGATCGCGGAGTTTCTCTAACTCATGTATTTGATGGAAACGGTGAACTCCCGAAGTTAAAAGATCGAGGTTAACTGTTTGAAGTGCCCAAGAAGAACTGTGCTCCAACTCAACAGACAGATGGAAGGCTTTCCCATAAATCATTCGAAACATGGGGAACCGATCGGAGTTTTGTACGATGTATGGAAAGCCCACAAAGCATCATCTAATTTGTATGACCAATCCTTTCGATTAAGTTCGACCATTTTCTCGAGGATGCATTTGATACCCCGGTTACTCACCTCTACCTGTCCATTGGTACGTAGGTGGTAGGAAATCACAAGCCGATGGGTGACCTCATAGCGTAGCAACGCCTTCTCTATCTGCGCGTTTAAGAAGTGAGTATCTCCATCGCTGATCAAGGATTTTGGTACACCAAAATGAGAGAAGAGGTTTTTTTTCAGAAATCTCACTACAAATCGGTCGACGTTAATGGGAAAGGATCTGGCCTCAATCCACTTAGAAACGTAATCAACCGCCACGAGTATGTACTTGTTCCTTTTAGACGACGGGAACGGGCCCATAAAATTAACACCCCAAATGTCAAAAACCTCCTCAATCGAAGACCTTCTTAGCAGTATGAACAACACCATGGTGACCTCCTGTTGGTCCCTCATGATAGTGGCTCAAAATCCGCCACCCCTCTTCAACATCCACACATCTCTTCACCAACTGATCAGCACCTATACGAAAAAGAAGCGGGTCGTCCTAGATGTAGAATTTTAAGTCAGCAAAGAATTTCTTTTTTTGCCGGTGAGACATCCTCCTAGAGATGGACCCATCGATGAGAAAGTTCGCGATATCGGCAAACCACGGGTAGCGTCATCCTGGGCTCTGACAAACATGACATTCTCTATCGGGAAATGGTTATTGATGTTGATCCCATCATCTCCAATCTTGACTTCTTAAGATGTAACAAGTGATCGACCGCCACAGTCTCGGCCCCCTTTTTATCACGGATTTCGATATCAAACTTTTAAAGCAGCAGGTTCCATCAGATAAGACGAGGCTTAGCGTCTTGCATGCTGAAAAGATAACGAATGGCAGCATGATCCGTGTAGACAATTGTTTTGGACAGAACAAGATATGACTTAAACTTATCAAATGCAAACACCACAACTAACAGCTCTTTCTTGGTGGTAGTGTAATTATCCTGAGCACTGTTTAGGGTCTGGCTCGCATAGTAGATCGGGTGGAAGTGCTTCTCCTTCTGCTATCCTAGCACTGCTCCTACGACATATTCGCTCGCGTCGCACATCAATTCGAATGTCAACGACCATTCGGGATCAATCATGATTGGGCCGTTAACGAGTTTGTCTTTTAGAAGAGAAAATGCCTTGATACAGTGTTGAAGGAAAAATGAAGCTTCTTTCTCTAGTAGCTTGGTCATCGGTCTCACAATTTTCGAGAAACCTTTGACGAACCGGCGATAGAAACCAGCATAACCTAAGAAGCTACGGATGAATCTCATAGAAGTGGGCGGGGGAAGATTATAATGGTTTCAATTTTAGCTTGATCGACCTCGACCCCCGCACTCTAGATCCTATGCCCCAGAACAATGCCCATGAAGTGACACTTCTTTCAGTTGGGGACAAGGTTGGTGTCGACACAATGAGCCATCATCCTATCAAGGTTGGAGAGAAAATGATCGAAAGAATTCCCGAAGACAGAAAAATCATCCATGAAGACCTCCCTGGAATCTTCGATCATGTCGTGAAAGATCGCCACCATACATCGCTGGAAAGTGGCCGGAGCATTACAGAGTCCAAAGGGCATGCATTTATAGGCAAACGTGCCATAGGGGCAGGTGCAAGTGGTTTTCTCCTGATCATCGGGGGAGATCGGGATTTGGAAATGCCTGGAGAAACCATCCAGAAAGCAGTAGTACCGTTGACCCACCAAACGCTCCAACATCTGATCAATCAAGGGCAGAGGAAAGTGATATTTCCTCGTGGCATCGTTCAGTCTATGGTAGTCGATGTAGACTCTTCAACCGGTCATGGTCCTAGTGGGAATAAGTTCGTTCCTTTCATTGGTGACGGAATTTATGCCACCCTTCTTGGGAACCACTTGGACCGGACTCACCCAGGTGCTATCAGAGATGGGGAAAATGATTCCCACATCAAGTAGTTTGATGATTTCTTTCTTAACGACTTCTAGCATTTTTGGATTAAGCCTCCATTTAGGCTGAACGACGGATTTAAAATTATCCTCATGAGGATTATATGAGTGCATAACGAGGGGTTAATCCCTTTGATGTCGATTATCTTCCATGCTATTTCCTCCCTGTGCATTTTCAGCACCTTCAACAACTTCAAATTCTCGACCTCCATCAAGGCAGACACGATGATGACATGTAGCTTCCTCTCCTCATCCAGAAATGCATACTCCAAATGAGAGGGTAGATCCTTAAGTTCTAAGAAAGGCATGAGGGCTCTCAACGAGAACCTGTGGGTCCAAGGAAGGCCCTGCACAGAGGTTAGTGAAAAACTCCCGCACATGCGACACGATGGTGTCAACAAAATACAAGGAGTCGTCCGCCGACTTTGGGTGTTTGAGTGACTGTCTTATGTCAAAAGAGACGTTATCATCCCCAACTCTCAGAATCAATCTGCCCTCACGGACGTCGATCAACGCCTGTGTGGTGGCAAGGAATGGTCGGCCTAAAATGAGCGAGACACTATCATCCTCATTCGTATCTAGAATGACAAAGTCCACCGGGAAGATGAATTTGTCGATACGAACGAGCATGTTCTCGACCACCCCTCGTGGATATTTCACATAACGATCAGTAAGCTGGCTACTCATTCGGGTTGGCCTTGGTCCGCCAAGACCCAACTTACTGAACACAGAATACGACATAAGATTGATGTTGGCCCCAATGTCGGCCAAAGCATGTCGAGCCGTATCGTCGCAGGGAATCGTGAAACTCAAAGGATTGGCCGTCTTTTCTAAAAACTTGCTCTTTATAACTGCAGAGCACCCGACACTTAACAGAATAGAAGAGACCTCAACTAGCTTCTCCTTATTTGAAATGATTTCCTTGAGGAATTTGACATATATGGGCATTTGAGTGTGCGCCTCATGGAAAGGAATGTTCAGGTGAAGCTGTTTGAGAAGTTTGAGGAACTTGAAGTTTTGCTCCTTGTCTTCATCCGATTGGAGTCTTCCAGGATAAGACTCTCAGAGGTGGGTTTGATGATGATGAAGGTTTATTGGTCAGCTTCGTACTTGATGGGATAATCTGTTGGCGTGCCTCGTCTGGAAGAGACTCCATCTGGATCTCCCTGTCCACCTGCTCCTCTTCATCGACCACATGTGTGACAACTCCTGAAGGATTAGCCTCTCGAATAGTTAGCTCTCTTTCTCTTCCAGCACCGCTCCTAGTAGTCACTGCTTTAGCGAACCCTCTCGGGTATTAGTTGGTAGTGAACCTGGTGCTCTTTTGGATAACTGGATGGAAATCTCTCTGATGTGACGCTAAATATTAGCTAAAGATGTGGCTTGGTTCTTCAACACATCATCGTGTTCCGCGAATTTCGCTTCATTTGTCACTCAGTTCCTCTCATCACGCTTCCACAGCTCTGCCATCATGTCCTCCAATGAGGCTTTCTTCTCCTCTCTTTCCCCACTTGTTCTGAACTCTTCTGACCTTAACTCCCTTGACTGAATAGATTCTCTCGATGCTGGTTTTGGTATTGGGCTTGGTAGCCACTGGCTTGTCCCCCTCGAAAGTTATTCTGATTTCTCCAGCCAGTGTTCCTGCCAAAGGCGGGGTTTTGATACCTTAAGGGGTTGTTGACGAAGTCAACATCCTCCCGACGGACCCAGATCTGAGCTAAGGTGACCCTTAAGCTCGTTTTTGGTTGTTTAAACACCCGAATAAAGCTAGATCTAGATTCAAAGGCTCGTTCGGCAATCAGGGCTACGGTGTCGGCTTCTAAGTTGTTGGGTCAGCTGAGATAAATGAATTCTTACCTTTGTTGGTCTTGGATCGTTGAATAGAATAGTGTAGAGAGTGTTTGGCTTAAGTGTGTGTTTTTGATGGTGTAGGAGATGGAAATGATTTAGGGTTTAAGGGGTATTTATACTCCCTAAGCCCATGGACCTTAGGCCCATATTCACCTTAAGTCCATAATTAATTACATTTATTTAGCCCTCCATCCTTATCTTTATTATATTATTATTATTATTATTATTATTATTATACTAACTTAAATAAATTGTTTTGGCATAATTACTATTTAATATCATTCAAGGGAATTTCGGGATGTTACAAGTTAGGTAAGATGAGACCGGGAAGTGATCCAAACCATTAAACCGATGAGCTTTACATGATATTTAGGGTTCCTAGGTATTGTTTGTGAGACCAGTAGATGATATAGCATACTTTAGTTATTCCTTAAGTTTCATATTTTTAGAATCCGGTTACTAATCATAAATCCAATTCCAAGAGTTTATGAGTTGACTAGTAGGATTCCTTGCCTAGGTAGTTGCTTTCTCCCTATTTGATATCTAGTCCGGTTTGTTTGTGTCCAGTTTCTGTGTCAGTTTTGGTTTAAGTATTCTTTAGTTTATAGTTAATAATTAAAAACACAAAAGTCAATTAATCCATTATAGTTTGAGTCAGATTCTAGTTAAGGTATCGCTAGTGTCTCGTGGGTTCGATATCGGGACTTCATTGGGCTTTACTACAGTCGATAGGTACTTTAGGCTAATGATTAAGAATAAACGATTATATGTTGTATTTCTTTTTCTTTTAAACTCTTTGTTTACGATTGATATAAATAAATAAGTATAGACATTAACACGTAATATTGTTTAGTGTCTTTTAGCTATGATACAAATATTGTCGCGCCCTGGCATATTCTGTCGTTAGGTTGGGGTGTGACAACATGTACACCACAAACATCATTATTATTATTTACCATCTTCAACCACAAATCTAATATATGCTTTTACATGTAATGCTCGATTAGTTGTTACATATTATATGAATAAGTGTTTATTGCTTTATTGTTGG
This sequence comes from Bidens hawaiensis, assembly GCF_021521415.1. Lineage (NCBI taxonomy): Eukaryota > Viridiplantae > Streptophyta > Magnoliopsida > Asterales > Asteraceae > Bidens > Bidens hawaiensis. Next base: position 11,445 of record NW_027505132.1, read on the forward strand.
TGGCCTCATCATCATCCTCATTAGCAAGATCTTACGCCCGTCTTATTCGCTTGAATTAGTGTCATGATGAACATATTTTATTTGATATTGTTTCAATTAGATGTTATAATTATACATTCGTATAAGAATTGGATTTTTGATATTATATCTATTAAACTATGTTTTTGCTCACTAGCCTTTGTGTTGTCCAGATATATTTATTTTATAAATGTTGCATGTACATAAATGGGATAATTGAAGATAAAGCGATTAGTTTTGGACCTTTAGGCTATCCGCAAATATAAGATTTATTTTGATTTTTTTTTTGTCTGAAGTTATAGATTATTGGTTTTATTTGAATACTGTGCTGCACTTGGATTTTTATATAATTAAATAACTAGGTATTGCCATAAATATTAAGAGTGACTTGTGAGCTATTTCGCGATACGTTGTGCCCTAGCATATTCCACTGTAGGTTGGGGTGTGACAACATAAACATATGTTACATACAAAAATAAACATAATATTGTTTCCTATCTCTCTAGGCGAATCCCATATCGGCCAAGGGACATGAGAGACTCTTGGTTCATAAGTACATGTCCCTCCTTTTACATCACCAACGCGTTTTGGTCTTAATGCTCTACAGTTATGCATACTCTGGTGGAAGTAGTATTAGGATGGGTTACATCCTGGGAAGTCTTCTAGGCAAACAAAAAACAAATCCGTGTGCTTTTCATTAGAACAGACAATATTGGTGGTACGGGTGGCCTAATGTTACAAATGGTATCAAAGCCAGAGTCGGACCATTGCCAGGTCCTGCAAGAACGCTAGACCTCTAAAGAGGGTGATTTGTAATATCTCACATATGTTGGGAAGGGGAACTAACCTTTCTTTATAAGGAGGTGGATACATTTCTCATCATTACACGTTTTAGGCGTTTAATGGTAGTGGATGAGAGGAGAAATCCACAGTTAATCGTGCTCACATGAGATTTGTATCAGGATGGGTGACCTCCGGGTAAGTCTCCACTTAGGCAACAAAAAGCAAATCCGTGAGGCGATGGTGTAGGTTCGTCCCAACCAAAGAAAAGCAGCTTCATTGAAAAGGTATCCCCTTCGTGAAAGTGATATGGAAGCATCGTAAGAGATCAGATGCTACATGGGAAGTTGAAGAAGAGATGCACATTTATTACCCAAATTGGATTGAGTAGTAGTTAGGTTTCAGGGATGAAACCTCTTTTAACATCCTACTTTTGATAATAATAACAAATAAAAGAACTTCGTTTACATAACGGTGTTTTGTTATTTAGTTAAAGCTAAATAATAATAATAATAATAATAATAATAATAGAGTGTGGGTTTGAATAATAAAAGATGTAATAAGGGATGGTAATGGGCCTTAGGTCCTTAGGCTTGGGGGTATTTAAACACCCTTAAACCTCCCTAAAATCCTAAAACTCTCATTTCCTTCATCCAGCCTCCACGCACCTTCAAAAACACACACAAACACTCTCCTTCGAACCGGATCCAAATCCGAGCTAAAGAAGGGCAGATTTCGTGATTCAAGCATCATCAAACAACCAGCAAAACACCTAGATTCACGAGCTGAATCGGGTCTGAAGCTGAACCGGATTAAAAAAAGGTATGTTTAGATATAAAAGTTAAGTTATTGACGTTGGTTTGCCCTAATATTGGATGTTAGGGGAAATCAGGCCTTATTATATGAGAAAAACATAAAATTCATTAATAAAACGATGTTGGATTGAAACTGGTCAAACGTGTTACATTTGGACCGAGTTAATGTAAGAAAACGAATTTTTTATAGCCCAGAACACGTTTCATATGTAAGACGGGCATAACAGGTCGAAAGAAGAGTTTAGAATGGAAAGACATGGAAAAGCGAATCTAATCGAATGAAAAGCTCGATTCAATTAGAAACCAAACTCGATTCGATTAAAATCCGGACTCGACTCGATTTGAACCAGACTCAATTCGATTAGATTCCAGACTCGATTCAATTAGAATCCAGACTCGACTCGATTTGAATCCAGATTCGATTAGAATGGAATTAACTTAACTCAAAATCATTGAAAGTCAGCTTTCTGATGAATTTTTAGTAAAGGATTATTTAATAAAAATAAATGTTTTTTTAGTAAAGGACTAGTAAAGGAATTGAGTTAACCTCAGCCGGACCCTGCTAGGGGTTGTCTTCCCTAGAACCCTGCTGCCAGGAATACTGCCCCGGACCCCGTTAGCTAAGGGTGTTACTACCCTAGAAGTAGGATACAGTTAGAGGTAGTTGATTGATACTTATAATCATTATAAAGTTAGTCGTGCACAGCTAAGGAGGGGAATTACAATTAACTTATATAGGAACAGGACACTAGTGAGTTTCTAGCCCCACTTCCTTATTATGTTTTAGGGTTTGTGTGCATACCCCTATGTGGTTAGTTAATGCACTTACCTTAAGTGGTAAGTGTATGTTATATGAATGTTTAATGAATGATATAGAAAGAGTTAAAAGTATGTATGTAATTATAAGAATGATAATATAAAGAAACGTATGTATGAATGTATGGTTTGTATGGAAATAAAGGACTAGACCCATACAATATCTGAGAGGATAGAGACCAGAACCTTATAATATCTAGAGGTTAGGGACTAGACCCTTATAATATTTGTGAGGTTATAGGGCAAAAGACTCTTTATAATGTAGGATTAGTTATGTATGCACTATATATGTTAACAAAAGAAAGAATGAAAGTTTAAAAGAAAGAAAGAAAGAATGAATGAATGAATGAAAGATAAACAGGTAAGGTATGTAATATGTATCTCCGGATATGTGTAAATAGTATCTGAATGTAACATATGTTGCCTGATTAACTAGAAATCACTCAGCGTAGCTGACTATTAGTATGCACGCAGGTAAATAGGCTAAAGGCAGTTTGAATCTTTGGAAGAATGTTATGATATATTATATTATGTTCTAAGATAAATGTTTGATTGTTATGATGAGATTTGAATGGTTATGTAATATATGATTAAAGTTTAATGTTTTCGCGAAAAGTTTTAATTCACTCTGATACTTAGAACTGTGTTTATGAGTAATCCAACGATAATGTAGGGCATCAGGCTCGGGGCCTTACAATGTAATTACAATATGTTGTATTTACGCTACACTATAATTACACTATGATGTATATACACTACTTGATTCGCACAATTAGTACGTTAATTTAATTATTTGATCCGAAGCCATATGACGTAACAATTCAACATATGTAAAATGATATGATGTGACACTATGATATGATATGATATGATATGATATGATATGATATGATACGATACGATAAGTAATATGATTCAATATGATTTAACTACATGTGATGTAATGCGTTATTCTATTTCTGTAATAGTTAGATATTTTTTTTAATATTTAAGAGTATGTTATGATTTTGTCCTTATGGTTTGGCTCATTTAACAGTTTCAAGCCATAAAAGAAAATTTTGACATATCATGATCTAAGATTCATGTTCTATAACCTTTTCAGACCAAGTAATCTTTTGAATGTTATGATTTTGTCCTTATGGTTTGGCTCATTTAACAGTTTCAAGCCATAAAAGAAAATTTTGAGATCATGATTCATGTTCTATAACCTTTTCAGACCAAGTAATCTTTTGAATGTTTTATTCCTAGGTGCTAACATCATCCATGCTTTCCACCTAAATATGATTATGTACCCTCTCACATGAGGGATATTAGACTTTTTTTTCCTTCCCTTGAAAATAAACATTCCTAATAAAGTAACTAAACAAAATGGAAAAAATAAATATAATTATTGACGTCATTTATTTTTATTGTTATCGTTACTCCATTATAGTTAGTATAGTAACTGATAATAACATTAGTTTTAAATCATCTCAACTATGTCTAATTAGCAAATAACAGTCTCAACTTCAAAGTTGGCTAGCGGCCAACGTAACTGAACACGATTTTTTTCCAACGCTCCGCTACAAATGGATGGTTAACACGATTAGTTTGATGCTTACATGGCACTGGTAATAAGTAGATAGCTGAAGGTCCCCGCGGAACACGAATTTGACAAGGGTTTTGAATGTAATGTGTTCGAGTCAACATAAATTAACTAAAATGATGCATGAATCAAACCGTGAAAAAAGAAAGGTGTAGATGATATATAAAAGCAATCATCAAAACAAATCTTGGATTTCTTCGTTGGTTTATGTTGGTTTCTTGAGAGAACTCGAAAAAAGCAAAAGTCAAAATCTTCTGAGAACCTGGAAAACTATAAGTCAAAATCTTCAAGTGTTGCAAGAATTCCCATCCAATGTTGGCTTTGAGGTGGGCATGGTGGCTTTATTTCCACCAACCCAAGCTTATTACGTATAAACTACATAAACTAACTTACAAACTGAACCACAAACTAACTTATGACTACAATATTGACTAAACTATAAGGTGAGCAATTATCGTTGACAAATATCGATGTCGTCAAAACGGTAATAATAATAATAATAATAATAATAATAATAATAATAATAATAATAATAATAATAATAATAAAGAAGTAAGTGAGAGGCTTGTTTCAGTTTTGGCTCGGTTATAAACATGCGAGTGGCTTCGGTCGGTTCGTATGTGAACACAAGAATGAGCAAAGAAAGCTCGATCAAATTTTTGTTAACATCAATTACCTATAGTTGTTTGTATATAATAAAAGTTATAGCTTTTGTATTCCTATTGATGATATATTACTAAGAATAATCGTAATGTAATAATAATAAGAAAAATAATTATAATTTTAATAAAAAATAATATCACAAATAAAAAAATAATAATTATCTTAGTTACCCAATAAGAAGAATTATTATTTTTTTTTATTTTCTATGAAGACTAAAATGCCTCTCATAAGAGGGGCACATGATCATATTTAACTTAAATGTATATTACTATTGACCGAAAGGGTCATAAATTTTAAACATCAGGGTGTAATGTCAAATGTTTGATTTTTATATGGTAAAAGTTAAAACACATGGATCAAAAGCGTAATTTAATATTATAATATATTGAATTTATTTTGTTAAAAATATCTTTAATTGATGAAATCAGCATATTGTAATGTTTTAGTAATTTTGTAACGGGCGATAAATACTACGACCAGCATCCACCAAAGAACTCAAACGTGGAAAGTATCAGTTATCAAACAATCATCTAGCTCTCTCCATTTTCCATTTTAATCTTAATCTCTCTCTCCAATTGAAATCCCTAATTTAGATGTCTCAATTCAATGGAAAATTCAATTTAGCATTAGCACGCTTTGATCCTCGTCTCACTGATGTCGAATTGAATTTCACCGAAGAAGAACTAAATGTCACTCCATTATCGAATACCTCAAATTCTCAGCCGCATGTTCCCGATTCTCATTTAGAGGTATATCTATTCACATACTTTTACATTCTCTTCATCAATTTGTTAACGCATCTGTGCTTATCAAGGTTTTTAATTTGATGTACAAAAGGAACATCCACCTAAGAAGATTAGTAGTGTAAGATTTTTATTTAGTTTTAAATCTAGTTATGGATATGAAGAAGCTCTTGTTCTCAATTTAGCAAGAATTAATTGATAATAGTTGTTGTTTTGATACTACGTCTATTATCATTTAGCTTGTAATGCTTTAGGATCACTATCAACTAAAATCTTAAAACTGGGGAAATCTCTATTTAAAAATAGTTTTTTTGTGAATGTTTGGACTTAAAAATGTGTCACTTTATAGCTGTCTCATGCTTTATGTTTTAACACCCCGTTTTATGTTCTTGCGACTATTTCAATAAATAAGAAGAGTGAGAAGGTCCACGGCAGGCGTAAGTCACGCGCATGATTTGTTAGAATTTAGTTTGTTTTCTAAGTTGAAGATAATTACTTTTTTTTTCTTACCTACATAGATATGGACACTAAGGCTAGGGTTTAGGGTATTGTTTAATATCCCACATTAGTTGGGGAGGAGAACAAAACATTCTTTATAATAAGGTGGATACCTTCCATATCAAGACACATTTTGCTTAGGCGAGCAACTAGTCGGGTGAAAACAAAACCTTGTGTTCTTGGATGGGCAATCCATTTGGACAGAGTGGAACATATCTTGGTGTGACTATCCCGAACTGTTACTGATGGTATCAGAGCTAAGTGTCGGACTAGTGTGCCAGACAGTGAGGATGTTGGGCACCTTAAGGGGGTGGATTGTAATATCCCATATTGGTGGAGGGGAGAATGAAAAATTCTTTATAAGTGGATAGATTCCCTAACAAGACAAGTTTTTCTAGGTGAGCAACTCGTTAGGTGAAAACAAAATTGTGAGTTCTATGATGGGCAATGCATCAAGGGCAAAGCGAACAATATGTTGGTATGGTCGTCCTCATCTGCTAGAATTTGATGTTGAGTTTATATTTAAACAAACACTAGTTGGTGCTTCTCGTGTAAATTTAACGCAATGTCCAAATATTCATACGAAAATAAGTGTATAGGTATTAAGCACTAGGTAATCAAAGGTGAAAGATACCAAATTGAATTTTTCCTCAATTTATTCCCCTGGGTAGAGGCACACATGTATTGCGTCAAATGTGCACAAGGCGAGCGATTTTGTAAATGGCAGATACATGGAGTAGAGTTTCATGAGAGAGAATATATGGTGTACGGTTTTTCAAGGAATCAAACTTCACATACTCAAATTAATCACTAGAATTATTCAAATTCTTTAACTCTAAAAGTGGACTCAAATCAATCATGGAACTTGAATCGAATTCGAACTTGGTAATCGATTTCAAAGAAATTTTTGAGTTTTCCGAGTCTTATTCAAATACTAGCAACCCTAGATGAGGTTTGTTAACAAACTATAATGATGTTATAATATAAAGTTTAAATGAATTCAATAGATAACAAAGTAATAAACTCGTTTAGCTCGAAAAGTAATATATAAACTCTAAATCAACTTATTGTTCTTCAACAATGGTTATCGTAAGGAGTGGAATCATTAAAGCGGTTTGTGAATAAGCTTAAAGGGTCATCGAGGATCAAGTTATTGGCGAATGAGGGTTGTTTATCGTTTCTTCAATGGATTTTGGAACTATAGAAGTGATGATGTGGATTTTGAGTTTTCAAGAGTGGAAAAATGGTGATAGAGGTTAGAGGCTTAGAGTTGATTACTACATAAATGATTTTGAATTTTAGGCATTTAATGATCGTAGGGTAATTGTTTATCACTGGGTTGGATACTAAAAGTTAGGAAACTCAAATGTTAGAATATATAGTCTGAGAAACCCTTTTGTTGTCCTATCTCTCTCTCTCTCTCTGAAATTTGTATTCAATTACCGAACTCGAATGGAATTCGAATTTGACCCTATTATATAGGTTACCGGAACCCTAGACCACCGTCGCAGTCAATGCCGGTAGAATATTAGGGTCACGCCATCTTTGGGATGGTGATGGCCGGTGGTTTGAGGCAAATTTGGTGAGAACCCAACCACTTAGATGGAGAACTAGGGCTTCGACGATGGGGAGGAACATTTGTTCGTTGGTTTGATCGATTGAGAATTACGCAAATGGCTAGCACGCATAAATTTTTTGGCGACGATGGTAGTGGTAGTGGTGGATGTTAGCGGTGGTGGTGTTCTTGTGGTGGTTTTCAGCGGTGGTTTTCATGTTGATTTTTCCTGGATTAAAGCTTTTCCAATGACCAGAGACTAACGAGGTTAAGCATCTGTTAGTCGCGACTCATTAGGAACAAATATATTAAAAGAAATGATAGCCAGCAGCAAACTTATTAGTTGAAGCTGTTATTTACCTATAGTTCTTGATTAAGATTATTTAATTCCAATATAAATAGTGAATAGTTATAGGTAGATAAGTCAACTAGTATTATAGAATGTGAATTTTAAAAGTGTTCTTGAACTTAAATCATTTAAAAAAAGTATAAAGAGTTATATAGTCTCTGAATTTCAAAATTGTTTATTTTAGACTACTAGCTATTATAAGAATTTATATTTTTATTTGTCTTTATATATATATATGTGTGTCTATATATATATATATAATTGTCTACCAAAAGTGATGAGGTGTCGGGCTCTAGTCGCTCCTTCCTTTTATATCGAGGCACTAGATTGCTTGATTTTTAAATTGTGAGCTCTCATTAATGTAACACAGTTTTGATCCGTTTAGGTTAAAACAATAAGAGGGTCATAGGTCTCACCAACCCCGGATAGCCCTTAGACAGGTTATAACATCTCATTTATTTGTGAAACCCTATTATCATCAAACATGTTATTACATCTCATTTATTTGTGAAACCTTATTATCATTGCGGGTCATGGGACTCATCAAACCTGGATAGCCTTTAAACAGATTATAACATCTCATTGAGGTTAAATAATAAATAGGTGATAGGTCTTATTAAACCCGGATAGCCCTTATACGGGTATAACATCCCAATTATTTGTGAAACTTTTTAATCATCAAACCCTAATTTAACATGTCTTCTCTACATATTCTCTATTGACAGTCTATTCTCACCATCACCGGTTATCACTCACCATTTTCAACCTCTCCTCTCATGTATCAACCATCATCGTTATCTACATCAACCGCCCGTTCTTTATATGATTTTTCCTGAATCACCATTTTGAATAGTTCATGAACATAAACAAACATAATGAACATATATGAACAAAAACAAGTACAAACATACATAAACGAATATAAATAAACACTCTTAAGTGAAGACAAACGTACAAATATAATACATTAAGTAGATGATTGTAGGACCCTGGTCCCAGTGCCCTACATCGGACATTGGATTTACTCATAAACACAATTTTAAATATCAGAGTTAATTATAACTTTTCACGGATTATAGAACTTCAACCATATATTACATAATCATTCCAATCCTTCCATAATAAACACACTTTTGTCTTTAAACATAATATAAAAGTCATATTAAAACATCACAACATTCTTCTAAAGATGCCAGCCTCTTCAGTCCAATGCCATGTGTCTTTATTCAAGCTAGCTGCCTTAGCCTATTTACCTGCGTGCATATTAAAAGTCAGCTACGCTGAGTGAGTTCTAGTTAGTCAAGCAACATACATTACATTCACACACTTCATACATTCATGCTTTACCTTCTTTTATACATACATAAGTATACATCTTCATTCTTACCTTCTTTGTTTCCTTCTTTCATACTTTCATATTTTATTGTACTTTACATATATAATTATTCGTTTTAAAGAGCCTTTCGCCCTATTATAAGGGTCTGGTCCTTATCCTCTCAGATATTATAAGGGTCTGTTCCATATCCTCTCAGATATATTCCACCTTTCCATTTATTTCTACCTTCATACATATATTTCCTCATAATATCATTACTACAATTACGTACATACCTTCTATATTATTCATACATACTTTATAAAACATTCACTTACCACTTAAGGTAATTGTATTAACTAATCACATCGAGTATGCACACAACCCCGAATTCATAACAATGAAATGGGGCTAGAACTCACATGTGTTATGTTCTTCTCTGAGTTAATGGTAACACCCTTCCTTAGATGTGCATGACTAACTGTGTAATAAGTTTAAGTTTTAATTAACTAACTCTAACTTTATCATACTTCTATGTTAGTGAAACCCCTAGCTACGGGGTCCGGGGGCAGCACCCCTGGCAGTGAGTCTAGGGGCAGCAGCCCCTAGCAGGGTCCAAGGGACAGAGCCCCTGGCTAGGATCGAGCTGCCAGGTCAGCTTGGGAAAATTTTATTTTCATTAACAGTCATATACTAAACATTGATCGGAAAAATTGAAGTTTGAACTAATATAATCTAATGAGATTCTAATCGAATAACAGATTGTAATCGAATGGCCTTCTAATAGAATGATGTATTCTAATCGAAGGACCATTCAATTTGATTAATTTTCCATTCAATTACTTTTTCATTCGATTACTTTTCCATTCGGTTACTTTTCTATACGATTCGAATACTTTCCTATTCGAATACTTTTCTATTCGAATCGATTACTCTTCTTTTGCATCAAGTTTCTTAAGGACTCGATTCGTATATGGTTTCCATTCTCATTACTTTCCATCCTTCCTTTCGACTCGTTTTGCCCGTTTAAACGATAAAACGGGTCTGAGCCATAATGAGTTCTTTTTCGTACTTTAACTTGGTCCAAACGTTATCTGTATTACCTTTTTCCTTCTAACATCTCGTATACGTTCAAGTTTACAGTTTTCTTGCATAAAAAGGCCCGATTTGCCTTAGTATCAAATCCTAGGGCAAATCGACCTCAAAAGCATAACCTTTAATCTAAAGCGTACCTTTTTGGTTCACTTCTAGCTTCGGGTTTGGCTCAACACGTGAACCTAGACTTGTTTCTTGCTTGTATAACAAAGATCTAACACAAACCCTTCTTGGTTAGGATTCAGATCTGATCCGTAAGGGATTAGAGGTGTTTATGTGTGTTTTTGAGTGTGTAGGGAGGCTAGAAGATGGAAATGAGAGTTTTAGGGAGGTTTAAAGGAGTTTATATGCCCTTAAGCCCATGTACCTAAGGCCCATCATCATCCCTTATTTCATCTTTTATTGACCAAGCTCATACTATGTTATTCTTATCTAACTAAATTGAATAATAACACGCTATTTATAAAAACGAAACTTCTTTTATTTATTATTATCAATAGTAGGATGTTACAATGATTCATTAAAAAATAAGCATAAATGAACATAAACAAACATAAATAGATCAAAATACGTCAAGTATACTACAAACTTGCTTACATTAAATTTAATTAAAATCCAAAAAAATATATTCACAATATTATACTTTATAAAGAACAAATGTAAAAAAAAAAAAAAACTCTGTAATATGGGGTGGGGTGGGGTGGGGTGGGCGGGATAAAAGCTAGTATGTGTATGCATGTACATATATCCTTTTATTAACTTGCATGGTTAAACGTGCATTTTTTTCTTTATCTTTTTTTCTTCTTTGTGCCTTAGCAATAGAAAATTTTTTGAAAATAGGAAGAAATTTAAGGATAAAATTGTTTCTTGGAGAGAGAAAAGTTGTATTTTGTAACTAGAAGATCCGCCATTTAAAATGGCGGATATCAAGCAAAACATAGGCCTTATCAGATCTTGCCTAGTGAGGTGGACGACTACCAGATGTTCCACAATTTCAAATAGTGGATTACGAATATTTTATTCGTGTTCCGCCATTTGAAATGGTGGATGTCAATATTTGTGATCCACCTGACTAGCAGGTCACAATTCTCAACGTAGGCTACCCCTACATGTCATAATGTATTTTGATGGACATCCACCATTTGAAATGAAAGATGTCATCTTGACATCCGGCATTTCAAATGGCGGATGTGAATAGTGTACTTTCTAGCTGATTTGATCACACACTATCTTTTCTTTTTATTATTTCTTATTTTCTAAATAACGTTTTTTTAAATAATAAATAATAAAAAGTAAAGATAGTGTGGTCAAATCAGCCCGAAAGTACATTATTCACATCTGCCATCTGAAATGGCGGATGTCAAGATGACATCTTCCATTTCAAATGACGGATGCCCATCAAAATACATTTTAACAGATTGGGGTAGCCTATGTTAGGAATTGTGACCTGCCAGTCAGTCAAATTGGCGGATCACAAAAATTGACATTCGCCATTTCAAATGGCGAAACACGAATAAAATATTCGTAATCCACAATTTGAAATGGCGGAACACCTGGCAGTCGTCCACTTTACCAGACAAGATCTAACAGGGTCTACGTTTTGTTTGACATCCGTCATTTAAAATGACGAATCTCATAGTTACCTAATACAACTTTTCTCTCTCCTAGAAATCATTTTATCCTTAAATTTCTTCAAATTTTCAAAATATTTTTTCCTAGGCGATATATGCAACCTTTGCACCTAGCGCCTTTGACTACTTAGGCACTTTTGAAAGTTTCTTGCCTAGGGCTGTTCACGAGCCGAGCCGAATCGAGCGAAGGCTTGCTCGTTTCTTGGTCCTTTACAACCGAACCGAACCGAACCGAACGGCTGAAATTCGAACCGAGCGAAAACCGAAACGAGCCAAAATCGAATCGAGCATTTTTCGAACGAACGTCGAGCGATTTCGAGCATTATTTATTTCTTTTTCATTTTAAAATTTTCAATAAAAAACAAATTTGAAGGTTGTAAATATATATTTTTTATAAATAAATTAGTAGTTTCTAGATAAACGTGTAATATATTGTAATTTTTTATTAAAAAATAAGTTTGAAGTGAGATATAATGATCATTTAAACAAACTTTTAGTATTCTAAAAACTTGAATCGAACAAATAAAATTATAAAATTGACGGAATATGAAAAATTTAAAGGGGTAAAAATAATTATAAGCTTATATTTATGTGTTTTGTCTATAAATTTATATATTTGTTCATATATAGTTATATACAAAATAAATTAAAAATATTTGAGCCGAACCGAACCGAGCAGACCTTTGCTCGTTGGTTGGCTCGTTTACAAACCGAACCGAGCAGAGTGGCTCGTTTTCAATCGAGTGCAAAAATGAGCGAGCATTTTTCGAGCAATTTCCGAGCTAGCGACGAACGAGTTCGAGCGACGAGCGGTTTGAACGGCCCTATTCTTGCCTTGCTTCTGCTTGGGCCGAGCCCTATGGGCATAAGAAAAATTACGGGGCATCATTATTTTTTTACTTTGTATCATAATAGTTGCAAAGTATATCATTTACATAAAAACATAGAATTATTGTTTTTACATAGATTTTGTTCTTCACCGTGAAAGTTGAGGGCATCCTTGATACCTCCTCAAAACCCCTGTATCCACCCCTACTCGCCTTAGAAATGAGGCCCCTTGTTATCAAACATGTTACCATGTGCCATAGTAATTTTACAGGTTAAGTTGCTTTAGGACAGGTGTAGCTTGTGTCTGTTATGTTGGCCTGCCTGCATACGTTGATATTACTTCTAACACTTTCTTGTACATAGCAAGGAACTTACCATTTATGGTTTCATCAGCAGGTGCTAAGCGGTCCCTCAAGTCAGAGTTTGTGGTAAGGCTTGCTTAATTTGTAGTTATTTCTCTCGTCATATCAAACGGCCAACATGATTGTTATCTCTTTTGCATACAGTTTAGAGAAGTCTCCAGCTATGAATCGAGCAACGGAGTTCCAGGATAGTCTTGGAGTTAATTTACCTAGCTGTGTAAAGAAAATGTGTGCATCACATGTCAACACTGGTTTTTGGATGGTAATTAACGAATTATGCTTCTGTGCTCTGTCTTCAAATGATTCCAGTCTACATTTATTAGGAACACTGACCAAACAAGTTACCGTCCCTTTTTTCCTTGTCTGTAGGGCCTGCCGCTTCAGTTCTGCAAGTCGTTTCTACCAAAAGAAGATGCTACAATTGCTCTTGAAGATGAGACCGGTCAAAAATGTAATGTAAAATATATTGCATACAAGCATGGGCTTAGCGCAGGATGGAAAAGCTTTGTGCTTCGACATAACTTGATTGAAGAAGACGTTTTGGTCTTTCAGTTGGTGGAAAAAACAAAATTTAAGGTCGAGTATCTCTTCCCTCTTCATATATTACTACGTATCGTGTATGTATGCTTTTATAGGGGTGGGATAAGGTATAAATGAAATTAAAGCTAATAAACATACAAATAACTTAAAATACTATTATTACTCTACTGTCCAGAATAAAGTAATTATACAACAAAAAATGAATTAGGGTAACAATAGTTACTCTAGTTTTAAAACAGTAGAAGTTAGCATAATTACTCTAGCTAGTTATTTATAAGTTACGCTTTTATAAACCTTTGTTAACTCAAATGTTCTCACTCTTGTAGGTGTACATATTTAGGGCCGACGAATTGGGTGAGGCAGGTCATGTTCTGACCCTTCTGAGTTTTGGAGCACATACCGAACAAACAAGTCCAGGCAACTGTTTTCAATGTTTCATACACGGTTTTGGTTATTCTTTCTGTGTTTACGCTTGAAGTTAATTGATGAAAATAGCAGTTACCGTATCTCCTAAAACAAAGAGAAACAAGCATCTGGAGTCTCTTTCTTTAACAGTCTTTCAGAAGAAGCAAAAAATGTCAACCCCTAGCGGTCCAGATGTTCTAGAATGTTCCAGATTGTCAAAACCCTGTGTATTTTGGGAAGTCAACTCCTTCCAAGACTTCCATATCATGGTCAATGGTATCTGCATTGACCATGAGCTTCCTGGTGATGTTAGAATGGGTTACTATAAACTTTGCGTTCATAAGAAAGAGTTCCTTCACGATGAGGTTCTTGAATGCGCGCATGACAAGTTAGTAGCCGGTATGATCGGCGAAACTGTAAGCATTGCTAACAAAATCAAAAGCTGCAAGATCAGTACCACAGCTAAGGAAGACTATGAAATATGGGATAAATTCTTGTCATCTTTCGAGAATATGCGTGATAAAATACATACTCTTGTAACGCTTGTGTTTGAATCAGAAGGCGCGGTGGATTTTAAGCGGTATGTGGAGGCGAACAACGAGCATAAGCGTGCTGAGGATGAGGTCAAGAGAGTTGCAGCTGAGCTTAAGGAGTTGGAAGAAACTGCTATGAAGCTTGAGGGGATCACGGGTTCTTTGAAAGAGGAGATCGAAAAGTTCGAACACATGTTACAGGAGGAGTTTGATGCACCATAAAATGGAGTGTATGCTATGTTTTCTGATTATGATAGAATATAATCTCTAGAGTATTATGCTTTATGACCCATGAGCTATAGTTATTGAAGTAGAAATTTTTATTTGGTACTCTCAATGATAAGTAGTAGCTTTTATAAATTTCTGTCTTGATGCTGAAAAGACAAAGGTGATAAAATACAACTTTTGCCTGTGCAGGCCAAATATCCAATGCTTGTGTTTTGTTTTGTTTGTTTGTTGGCGTTTTTTTTTCTTTTTAATATAGCAGTGCTCATAATATAACTAATATGAATTGTGATAAATCTTTAACGTATAACGTGCAATTTTGTTTATCAAGAGGTATCTCTTAAAGATAATAATATCCAAACAATTACAATAAAATGGTAGGTAAACGGGCAATCCCTTTTGGATAGCAAACCCAATCCTACCAAATCAGTTTCACCAAATAAGTCGGTGCTTGAAAGCGTAGTCTTTTGATGTGCAAAGAAAGGGTAACTGTTTGAAAACCGTAGTGTTTTGATATGCATGCGTTCAATAGTTAATATGCGCAAAAAAATTTCCGTGTCTTTCTAGAGGTGTACAAAAAACCCGTTTGGGCCTTTCACACTAGTTTATAACCCGAACCACACCTGCACTGTTTCTAGTTTATAAAACAGATTTAGTGACGTCATCACGTTTTGGTATTATAGTATAATATCAACTTGAATCTGTACTTCTGCATGGTTTATCTCATTTTGGTATTATATTACCGGTAGGTACATAGAAGAAGTTATTTTCAAATAATTAGTTTAACAATTGAAAATTGATATTTAGACAATGAACACTTCCACCGTACTTTTATTAAGATTCACTAATTGTTGGGAATTTCGGTTCAAGACCGTTACTTGGCGTGCAAGGTTAAGTAACAAGATTTAAGGAGTAGATAATTATAAACAATTAAATATGCTTAGATTTAATTGTTAGTATAATTATTTTGTCATAATATTTAGCAATTCTAGTTGTAGTCTAAACGTTATAAGTTAGATTATAAATACTCATGCTCTGGGGTTAGAGATTGTAATTGAGTTTTGTGAATCTCAATAATAATATTCGTGTTCATGTGCAAACCTTCAATTGACGACCTGCAAATTTGCAACTCTGTGCAATCAGAACCAACCTGCGTCGAGGGAGTTCTGGCCGACAATCAATTGAAGAGGACCTATTGTTGTGATCGGCAATTAAAAGAAAGGTGGACTTACGCCAGACTTGTAAGAAACCTGTTAACTAATATCTTGAATTGATATTAATTCAAAATATGAATTAATATCAACTTGATTGGTAGCATATAAAGTGAGGAGTTAGGGGGTGTTTGGTACAGAGAATGGAATTGTAGAGAAATGGAATAGAGAAATGGAATTGCAGAGAAAGGGAATTGGTCTGGAGAATGAGAATTGACTGTTCTGTTTGGTAGTACAGAGATTTCAGTAGAGAAATATAGCTGAGAATCATTTCTCTTGTTTGGTACATAGGAAATAAACAGAGAATTATATCAACTTTATCATTAGCACAAGTATTTTTTTCATAACAAATATTTATTAAAAAATAAAAAACATATAAAAAGATGCATAAATTCCAACCAAAATATGCATTGATCAAACCAATTCACATACAAAACATAGTTTTTAAGCAAAAAACATCAACCATAGTTAAAACCAATTCACATACAAAACATACTTCAACCATACACAACTATCCCATTGAACCATCGGTATACAACTCGACCATCTCAATTTTCTCTTCTATTGTCAACGCAAGAAAAGAACGTCCTAGATCCACATCTTTACCAATCAAATGAGCTGCTTTGAACCGTTTTTTCGTAGTGATACCTGGTAAAGCTTTCAACTCATCACTAACCTTTTCATAGATTTCACGAGCCTCCATACCTTCTTTGCTAAGTTGTTCACCCACCATCTCCCCAAATCGAAGCAAAACTTCCTTGATATCTTTGCAAGACTCTCGATATATCTCATCTGCATCCGTGCTTCTACTTCTTTTGCGCTTGCTTGTTACACTTCCTGTTTGTCCTTCAGATCTATCAACATTTGGAACGGCTTCATCAACAAAATCAAAGTCTTCAATATCAACAGGTGAGTTTTTTTGCGTCTCTTGAACATCTTCTTCTCCAAGGTCAACTGCTTTACTACCAGTAGCTCTATCCTTACCGAATATGGTACACAATTTGTCATAGAAAGGAAATGACTTGTCACGAAAATTCACAGCACCTTTGTGAGACTACAAGACAATTACAAATAAATTAGACTAAAATTTTAAAATCTAAAAAATATATTTTTTAGAATATACCTTCACGTATTCATTCCAAACACTATCATCGGCAATAATACAACATTTTTGTTCATCCCAACCAAACTCACTTGTATGCACCATATCATATACAATGCTAAAGTGTGTCTTCCATGTCTTCATCCTAGACTTTATATGTGGTTCTGCTTTGAGGCCAGAGTTAGGAAGACTTACATCTAGCAATTGTTGAACACCATTTAAATAACCTGGTTTGAATCCATTGTCAGCACCAGCATACTTTCCGGATGCATGTATCTCCATTAATGCATCAATTAGCTTTGCATCTTCATCATTTGTCCAGGTATGCTTGCTCCGAGTAACTCCTCTCACTATATTTGAATCTGCCATGTCTACGTACAAATGCATAATTATACAATTAAAAATCATAATTCATGTAACTACAAATACAAATATAACAAGAAACACTAATAAGAAACAAATAAAGTGCATAAATAAACATTAATAAGAAACATCCTTGGTTCTACAAATAAAAAATACATAATTGTCAAACATAACTAAGAAACATTGTTGGCACGCTGCGCACGCATCGCAGTCCAACTATTAAACATTTCATTAGCAAGAAGGTCTCTACGATCGGTCCATTCTTGTGAGGGCTCGATCATAGAAATAACATTGTCATGGTCATTTGCAGGTTGTGTGTGATTTACTGGGATTTCGTTATCAAGAGGGCCTTCAC
Source organism: Bidens hawaiensis (assembly GCF_021521415.1). Lineage (NCBI taxonomy): Eukaryota > Viridiplantae > Streptophyta > Magnoliopsida > Asterales > Asteraceae > Bidens > Bidens hawaiensis. Next base: position 29,232 of record NW_027505132.1, read on the forward strand.
TCATTGTTGTTCGTATGAAATTGTGCAATAAACAACAAGCAATGATGATACGTGGCATGGACTCTATGGGATGATATGAGTTATCACACAAAATAGCCCATCTATCTTTAATCATTCCGAAACATCTTTCTATAACATTCCTTGCCGATGAATGTCTCATATTAAAGAACTCCTTAGCATTCGTAGGAGGACGAGACCAATCGTTAAGATGATAACGTTGACCTCAATATGGAGTTAAAAATCCTTCACCATTTGTATAACCGGCATCACAAAGGTAGTATGTTCCTACAATTAACCATAAACTCTATGTTAATTATCATACTTAAATCTATGTATATTCTTTGAAAATTGTCTATCACATACCCGGAGTTATTTTAAGACCATTGGGTCTACTGATTGCATCACGCAAAACTCTACTATCAGCTGCAGAACCCTCCCATCCCGCTAAGACATACGTAAATAAAAGGTCTCTCGTACATACTCCGAGTACGTTAGTACAAATCTGCCCTTTTCTTGTCCTATAAGGTTTTCTATCAATAGCAGGGACTTTAACTTTAATGTATGTTCCATCTAATTCTCCTAAGCAACCCTGAGTTAAAAGAAAACATTACTTACTAATTTATGTTAGCAAAAAATATCTTTAATAAAAAATGTGTTTGACTAACCTTAAACCATTTCCATCTTTCATCAGTTTCATTATCTGGCACTGGCACAGGTGACTTGTAGAGTTCTTTGTGTAATCGACATATAGCATTTAAGACTAACTTGAAATACCGACTTACAGTTTCCCCGGACCGATGAAATCTATTGACTAGTATCCTATTCTTTGCATTATAAGCAAGGGTATGTAAAAACATAGCAACTTGCTCATCGACTAGCATGTTTTTACTATTCTTTAGTCCCCCTCTAGTTTCTAGCATATCACAAAGTGTTGTAAATGCATGTATATTCATTCTTATGTTAACAACACTCGTAACATCACTTTCATAAACCATCCTCACCATGTTTTCACGCCTATTATGGTAACTCATTAAATATTTTGTACGTAAAGTCATTGACTCAATCGACCGACGCAAATGATAAGTACACAACATCCACCAACGAATCGTAACATAAATGACATAAAATGCACCTATGGCAACTATTCTTTGTCTGGAAGGTGATCTTGCCATCTACACATAAAAATATAAGAAAATTCAAGAAAAGCAAATAACTCCAAAATATAATCCAAATATTAGCAACAAAGTGATCATGAAAGCAAGAAAAATGATTACAGGCTACTTTATTCATTGACTTGCTGAATGTTGTTTAATTGCCAATGTTTACATCAATATATATGTTATTTTGGATGAAATTGAACATCAAGTCAATGTTATACAAGATCCCTAAGGTTTCCATGTGAGTTACAAGTCAATTTCTAGATAAAAAATGGTGTAAAAAGTGATGATTTGTTGATATGTAGAAATCTGAGTTTTTTGGTCAGATTTGAGTTTGTAAATATAGATTTATTTATCAACAAAACAATTGAAATAAATTATGAAAATATTTTCACAGAAACTTCAACATCTCTAGGTGTTTATATATTTTTCTCAAATTTTTAAAGTATGCATAAGGTTTTCAACTAAAATGCTAATTATCAAATTTATCTAAAACTTACTGTTCAGAGTTTGTAAATGTCAAAATTTCTCAATAATTGACTACTCAGGATTTGCATACAAGGCCAATTGGGAAATATTCTAGACACTTAAAATGTTCATTAGAAAGAGGAATGAAGTCTAAAACTTCAAAAACAAGAGAGTTATGCTCTTTAGAAGTGGACCTAAAATCTGTCAGTCAAAAACAGATTTGACCTTCGGTTTTATTTTTCACGTTTGGGTAATCAAAACTTCTCTAAAAATTACGAAACAAGTGGGGTTCGAAACTAGACTCTTTGAACTTAATGTTAGACTCAAGAAACGATCAATTTGCATCTGTTATGATCAAAATATTGTTTGAACAAAACAGCATTACAGATTTCATCAGCAACAGCATTCAAGCAACTCATGTAAACATTCAATTTATCGGTTCCAACATTCAACCTAGCATCTAAATATCATTCTAACATAAAATTCATGATTCAAACTCATCAAGTTCATACCATATAATGTTCAATTCCCAACCTAGACATCAAAGATTTCATCAAGAGTCGAATTAAACATAAACCATTGAAATCTAACATATCTAAATCGATTACCAACAACATACAAACATCCCACGATAACAATCGACATCAGCAGCTGAGTTTGGATCGAGGTTTACGTCTGGTCGAGCATAAGAAAGTCGAAAAAATGAAAGTTTCATACCTAGGATCGTTGGAATCGAAGCAAGGATCGCGAATACGAACTCGGTTCTTGGATTGGAGATGATTTGTGGGTGATTAGAGGCTGCAAGTCGATCGAACAGCAGGGAGAGGCATGAGTTTGCTGCTGTAGATCGAACAGCAGGGAGAGGCGTGAGAGAGTGAGACTGAGAAATGAAACCCTAGAAATCCAATTCTTCGCTTTTTTTAGAGAAACAAAATCAGAGAAATGGAAATGGTTTATTTCCATTTCTCACCTCTTTCTTTCATAAACAAACAAGAGAATTCTTTCCAATTCCATTTCTCACCCCTCAATTCCCTCTACCAAACACCCCCTAGGTTTCTTGAATTGATATTTTAATAATATATTAAAGTGATCATCAATTATTGAGTGGTGAGGAGGAAGTCTCACGAAAAGTAATTGGCAGTTACTTTACTTTTTCAATATAAGGTGAAGGAGTTCGACAGACAAGGTGTAATCATAATTGATAGGTTGGAAGCAGTTTAACGCTGTTCATTGTCCAAGTTTTGCTTGATTACATAGGTTTGTATCTGTTGCTGAATTCGCGTTAATCATGTAGACCGGAAAGAATTGAACCAGTAATTATACCAAAGTATTTTTCAATAACTTATAGCCGTAGAACCAAGATGGGTGACGCGAACCAAACGGGAAAAGAGACGATCTTCGGGTCGTTTCACGTTTGACAATAACGAACTACACGATTTGGAATATGCATATGGAGGTTATTTTTGGGATTCACGGAGTTTTGGATATAATTGACCCGGGCTCTAATGACGTGAAGAAAAATAACATCGCGAAGGCGCTTCTGTTTCAGTCGATTCCTGAGGAACAGATACTCCAAATCGGTAATTTCAATTTGGCAAAAGAGATGTAGGATGCCATAAAGTCAAGAAATATAGGTGCAAAACGTGTGAAGGATGCTAGACTTCATACGTTAATACATGAATTTGACGGGTTGATGATGAAAGAAACTAAAACCATTGACGAGTACGCCTCAAGAATAACCGTGATCTCTTCTAAAGCAGCCACACTTGGACAACCGTATGAAGAAAGGAAGCTAGTTCAGAAATTCTTCACAAGCCTGCCAAGCCGGTTTATCCAAGTTGTAGCATCCCTCGAGCTATTGTTAGACCTTAAAACAGTCGGTTTTGAGGATGTTCCGACTACCCATATTTTTGTCGGATACTCCGACTACCCATATTTTATTTCGTTAGTTCGTTATTTAGTTTGGTCGGTCAAATACGCTCCTCGGGCCGAAAAACTATATTGCATTGATAATTCGTTAATTAGTTGGGACAATCAAATTGCCATGTAACGCTCATGGGCTGTCCAACTCAAATGTTTATTCGTTAATTATTGCTGGGCCATTCAAATTGCCATGGAAAGCTCATGGGAGGCCAACGTCCGTAGATGCATTTCGTTATATTTTCGTGAAACTAACCTAACAGAAACTTAATGTTTTCAACTAACTTTGTTTCCCCATAACTATTTACACATATGATCCCCCAATTCATAAACCTTTACTCTAATTTTTCCCGTAGAATGTCGTCACTCAGAGATCACCGTCGTCGTCAACGTTCATCTGGCTCAAGTGACCGCCGCCTGGCTGCTAGAATCACGAGAGAGTTAGCTGCTGCAATGCCTGAACTTGTCACTCAAATCCAGAACCTCAACTCTAATGGTTCGGCCACCTCGGCCGCCCCCAACAACTATGATTTCCGTAATTTCTTGAGCACCAAGCCTCCATCTTATCATGGTGAGGAAAATGCCACCATCTTGCTCCAATGGTTTGAAGAAATGGAGAACATATTTATCCACTGTGAATGTCCGGATGTCAAACGGACCAAATTTGCTTCAAGCTGCTTTAAGGATCAAGCTGTTGTATGGTGGAATGCCCTGAGGAACGACCAAGGGTCGGATTTGGTCGTAGCTATGCCTTGGGAGGAACTAAAGGAGGCGATGAAAAAGGAATTTTGCCCAGAACATGAACTGCAGAGGTTGGAAGCGGGGTTTTGGGATCTTAAGCAAATCGGGGGCGATAACTCCACTTATTCTAGCCGATTTCGCGAACTGGGCCGTATTGTGCCACATCTGGTAACCCCCGAGACCCACGGAATTAAAAAGTACATTCGCGGTCTCCCGCTTGCTTTCCGTGATGCCGTAATGAGTCGTAACCCATTAACCATCGGTGAGGCAATGGACCTAGCTGCCTCCCTCACTAATAGTCACGTTCGGGATAGAGCCTTGTCTCGCAAGGATTCCAAGCCCACACCCGACAAGACAAAGACCGACTCCTCTACCGATGCCAAAGCTGAGGCCAAACCCTCCAACAACAACAACCGCTTCAACAAGAACCACCAAAAACGTAAGCCCAACTACCAAAACTACTCCGTCAACCAATCCAACAACCAAGCCCCAAATGACCCTAATGCCCCAAACAAGAAAGCTTACTTTGGCCCACATCCCCTTTGTGCCAGGTGTAACCGCCATCACCCGGGTCAATCTCGTTGCCGGTTATGCACTCAATGCAACCGTTACGGCCCCCTTGCCAATACCTGCCGTGCACCGCCTGGTTCTCAAGTTGTCCAAACCCGGTCTGCACCCCCTACTGCTAGACCTGCTGTTAACCCTGCACAGCCCGGTGTTCCTAATACCCGAGCTTGCTTCCACTGCAGAGACCCTAATCATTTCCGTAATGCCTGCCCACTACTCACCCATGCTAACCAAGCCCATGTCATGCCTGCACCACCTTATGTTACCCATCCACCACAAGCCCAAGTATACCATGCACCGTACTACACTACTCAAGCCTACCAAGTGCAAACCTACCAACCTCAAGCCTGTGCACCTCAAACCCATGCACCTCATGTGCCTCAGCTCATGGCTCCTCAATCGGCGTCAACACAAGCTAATGAAATTCAAGCTCCTCCTTTGAACCAAGTTGCTCAAACCCCTCAAGGGTCCAATGGTCGTGCGTTTATGATGAATGTGAATCAAGCTCAGAGTTCTAACGACGTGGTGAATGGTACGTTTCTCATTGATAATCATCATGCTTCGGTTTTGTTTGATACGGGTGCCGATAAGAGTTTTATTTCTTTGGATTTTGCGTATATTATTGATAAGCCTCGGGATAAGTTGTCTAGACCTTTTACCGTAGAAGTAACCGACGGGAATTCTATTATGATTGACTCGGTAATTAGAGATTGCGTCATAGTCATTAACAAAGTCGAGTTTCTAATTGATCTCATTCCAATGCAAATGGGTAGTTTCGATGTAATCGTAGGGATGGATTGGTTAACTCTTAATCGTGCGGAAGTTGTTTGCTTCGAAAAGTTTATTCGTATACCCCTCAAAAACGGTCGTATTCTTAAGTTTTTCGGTGATACTCCAATGTCTAAGATTAACCTCATGTCGTGCTTTCAAGCTCAACGTTATTTGCGCAAGAAATGCGTCGCCTTCCTAGCACTGGTAGTAGAGAAAGAGCGAAAAGATAAGAAATTATCCGATATCCCGGTTGTTCATGATTTTCCCGACGTTTTTCCCGATGATGTCACTGGTCTTCCTCCGGTTCGTCAAGTCGAATTCCGAATTGATCTTATACCTGGAGCTAACCCCGTAGCTAAAGCCCCTTACCGTCTTGCACCCTTCGAGATGCAAGAATTCTCGAGCCAACTCCAAGAACTTTCGGACAAGGGTTTCATTCACCCGAGTTCTTCTCCTTGGGGCGCACCTGTGCTATTTGTCAAGAAGAAGGATGGTTCTTTCCGCATGTGCATTGACTACCGTGAACTCAACAAGCTTACCGTTAAGAATCGTTATCCGCTCCCTCGAATCGACGATCTTTTCGATCAGCTTCAAGGAGCCGCATGCTTCTAGAAGATTGATCTCCGTTCGGGTTATCATCAACTCCGAGTTAGTGAAGATGACATCCCCAAGACCGCCTTTCGTACTCGTTATGGTCATTACGAGTTCTGTGTTATGCCTTTTGGGTTGACAAACGCAACCGCGGTGTTTATGGACCTCATGAACCGTGTTTGTAAACCTTATTTGGACAAGTTCGTTATTGTTTTCATCGATGACATTTTGATCTACTCGAAATCCGAGAGCGACCACAAGAATCATCTCCATACCATTCTTGATTTGCTTCGAAAGGAGCAATTGTATGCCAAGTTTTCTAAGTGCGAGTTTTGGTTGAAAGAAGTTCAGTTTTTGGGCCACATTGTTAACGAAAAGGGTATTCATGTTGATCCTGCAAAGATCGAAGCTGTTAAGAATTGGAAGCCGCCTACGACTCCCACCGAAGTTCGTTCTTTTCTCGGTTTGGCGGGTTACTACCGTCGTTTCATTCATAACTTTTCCAAGATCGCATTGCCCCTCACCGCTTTAACACACAAAGGTAAAACCTTTGTGTGGGGGTCAAAGCAAGAAGAAGCCTTTGAAACTCTTAAGGACATGCTTTGCAATGCTCCTATCCTTTCTCTTCCGGAAGGAAATGAAGATTTTATCGTTTTCTGCGACGCTTCTAACCAATGTCTTGGTTGCGTTCTCATGCAACGAGGCAAAGTTATCGTTCACGAGAAAAATTATACGACGCATGATCTCGAACATGGTGATGTTGTATTTGCCTTGAAAATTTGGAGACATTATCTCTATGGTACGAAATGTGTGGTGTTGACCAAAAAGAACTCAATATGAGACAACGTCGATGGACCGAGTTGCTTAGCGACTACGAATACGAAATTCGCTATCATCCTGGAAAGGCGAATGTCGTGGCCGACGCTCTCAGTCGTAAGAAGCCTTTCAAATCGATACTTCTTACTTGTGTTCTTGTTCAAAATGATCTCGAAAAGCGTGTTCTCGATGCTCAACACGAATCCGTCATCGAAGGCAATATGTATGACGAGATGTCGCGTGGTGCCGAAACCCAACTTGAAACTAAACCCAATGGTCTGCTTTACTTTCTGAACCACTTATGGATCCCCAATCGTGATGATCTTCGCACATTTATTATGGACGAAGTTCACAAGTCACGGTATTCCGTACATCCCGGTGCGGATAAGATGTACGCCGACCTTCGTTATGTCTATTGGTGGCCTGGTATGAAGAAAGATATCGCTCTGTATGTTTCTAAATGCCTTACCTGTTCCAAAGTGAAAGCCGAGCATCACCGCCCTTTTGGTTTACTCGAGCAACCTCCCGTCCCCGAGTGGAAATGGGAAGGTATTGCTATGGACTTTATCACTAAGCTTCCTTCTACCCGCAAGCAACATGATAGTATTTGGGTAATTGTTGATCGTCTAACCAAGTCTGCTTTTTTCATTCCCATCAAGGAGACGTATACTGTTGATCAATTGGCGCGCATTTACGTTGAGAAAATTGTTTGTCATCATGGAACTCCGTTATCTATTAAATCTGATCATGATGGTCGTTTTACTTCTCGTTTTTGGAAGTCGCTTCAATCATCTTTGGGTACTCGATTGGATCTTAGTACTGCTTATCACCCACAATCTGACGGTCAATCCGAGCGAACAATCCAAACTTTAGAGGATATGCTCCGTTCTTGTGTCCTCGATGTTGGAGGAAATTGGGATATTCATCTACCGCTTATCGAGTTCTCTTATAATAATAGTTTTCACTCTAGTATTGGTATGTCACCTTTTCAAGCGCTCTATGGTCGTAAATGTCGATCTCTGATATGTTGGAACAAAGTTGGTGAATCTTAAATCACTGGTCCTGAACTAGTCCAAGAAACGACCGATCGTATTGCTCAGATCCGTCAAAATCTCCTTGCTGCTCGTAGTCGTCAGAAGAGTTATGCTGATAAGATACGCAAACCCCTAGAGTTCAGTGTTAGTGATTTTTTTACTCAAAGCTTCACCTTGGAAGGGAGTTGTTCGTTTTGGAAAGAAGGGAAAACTAGCTCCTCATTTCGTTGGTCCTTTAGAGATTATTGATAGAGTTGGTCCTGTCGCGTATCGTCTCAAACTTCCTGTTGAACTCTCTAATATTCACCCGGTGTTTCATGTTTCTAACCTCAAGAAGTGTCTTGACGAGGGTAATCTCCACACCCCCCTCGATGAAGTTAGTATTGATGAGACTATGCATTTCGTTGAGCAACCCGTTGAGATTATGGATCATATGGATAAAGTTACTAAGTGAAGCCGCATACCTTTGGTGAAAGTTCGTTGGAATTCTAAGCAAGGCGCCGAGTTTACGTGGGAGCGTGAGGACCAGATGAAACTCAAGTATCCTCATCTGTTCGTTGCTGATTCTCTAATTTCGGGACGAAATTCCCAAAAGTAGGGGATACTGTAACAATTCGGGTTTTTCGTTTTATCATTTGTAACCGTTACGCGACCCATTTACGGGTTCAGGCTCGTTCTTTAATAATATCCGCATTCATTGAGGTTAATTTGATTATTATTGTTAATTATATTATAAATATGGTTCAACCAACCCTCTAAACCCGACCGAACGCACCAAACCAAAACCCAGTTCCAATTCACAATTCTAGAATCATCTTAAACGGAAATTGATTATGGGAATGGAATATTCGGATATTATGCTAACCACCGACGATTTCAATTAGGAATTAACAGCCAATCAATCAATTCGCCCAAAAATAACTTAAACAAACCCTAATTTCAATGATATATATAAAGATTGTTATTTTCCAATTCAACTCGTTCACAGCTTCACTAAGCCAGCGCCTACTAAACCCCTATCACCAATTTCATTTTCGTAAACAACCCATCAGTGTTTTGATTCAAAGTTAGGCCGCTAGTTCTTGAGTCTCGTTCAACAACGAATCAGAAGCTTTAAGGTAATTAAAATATACCTTTGAGATCGGTTTTCAATGGGGAATAAAAGCCCTAACTTTAATCGATCGCACATGGACCCTATATCGCGATTGTGAATCTAGGGTTCTTGATGCGTTTTTACATACTGGTTAAATTGTTTTAAGTCTGAGTTTTAAACAAACAGAACTCACAGATCAGATGGTTGGGTTATGTGTGTTTTAGACTCAGGTCGCGGGTTCGAACCATGCTGGACCCGTTTTCTTTTTAAGGGTTTTATTATTATTATTTTTTTTAAGAAAACTAATTATGTTATTAATATTAATGATTACTAAAGATTGTTTAAACTAAAAACCGACCTTTATAACACTCGTTTTCGTTCATATATATGTATTCTCTAAGGCACGTTTTATTCATTTACATAAAGATACATATATATTATAACTTAAAAACTAACGTTTTAATATATATATATATATATATATATATAAATCAAGAAATTTATTTATAAAAACTAAAAATAGTATTTTATATTTTCTTAAATCAAATTAATAGTTTAAATATTAAATCCCTAAATAAATTTTAATATTAAATGGTTATCGTTTAACTCGTATTGTGATTAAGATCCTCATTTCAAGTATATTTTTTACACTCTTAGGCGTTAACGTTCGCAGCGTGATCCTCTTCTCTCATTCTCACTACCTTAATCATCCTCGTTCGTCTTTGAGGTGAGTACCACATTCGCCCTTTTTACTCGTTTTATCATGTTTTGGGGACATATGCGTAACTTATTATATTTTCACACCTTATCTATACACAAAACTGCAATTGTTGTCTTATGTGTTAACTAATCTCATGCCATACTTGCTATATGTTTATGTGCTCAATGTGAACCGCATTCGGAGAGGTCCAGCATAAACTCAGAAAATAGTATGATCATACGCCAGTCGATTTAGCTTTGTGCTTTTCGACATCTCATTTTATTTGCTCATTGGTTGATTTGTTAATCTCATTTGACGCGTTGCAGCTACGTATTTTAATATATATGTAAATTGTACTGGTGTGTTACTCACTCAACCTCGTGTTGAAAAACTATATTATTTTCACCCATATGCAGGTTACCGTTTGATGTGAAGTGTGGACTTAGAAGAATTGTTTTAAGGACTTAATGCTAGAAGAGTTTATTTGAGCCTTTAAATTTTCATTTGAATTATTTGATGTTTTGTTTACTTTGGATTTCTTTTTGTAATGAATTATGGTGATATTTGAATTAAATAAATAGATATTTGAATTTTAAATATTTGCATGATAGTAACCTTACGAGCTGTGACAATCAGTCCGCTCCGGCATTTCCGCCGTAGGTTGGGGTGTGACACTCTATATGGTGCAGTGTGTTCAAGAAAAAGTGTACTTGAATGAACAGAAGGTTATACCAAAAAAATACGAGGGTGGTTCAAACGAACAAGACTTGTGGTATTTGGATAACTGAGCGAGCAACCATATGACGGGTAATTTATCTTTTTTCTCTGAGTTAAATAAGCGTGTTGGTGGTAAAGTTAAATTTGGAGATGGGTCTTATGTTGATATTTGCGGGAAAGGGTCGATATTGCTAGTCGGTAAAACGGGGGAGCAACAATAATTGACCGACATTTATTATATTCCTAGTTTACGAAGTACTATTATTAGTCTTGGGCAAGCAACGGAAAGTGGTTGTGATATTCGTATGAAAGAAAATTACTTGTTGATGTATGATGATCAAGGAAATTTGTTGATGCGGGTTACTCGGTCCAAGAATTGTCTTTATACGATTAAGTTAAAGACGGGGAAACCCATGTGTTTACAAGCCCGGGTTGATAACGAGAATTGGCTTTGGCACGCGATACTGGGACACCTAAATTTCGAGTCTATTAAACAAATGGTGAAAAATAATATGGTCGTTGGAATGCCAAAAGTTGATCAAGAAAATCAAATTTGTGACTCGTGCTTAGTTGGGATGCAAACGAGGAAACCGTTCCCGAAGTTGGCGACTTTCAGAGCAACTCGAGCGTTGGAACTAATCCATGGAGATTTATGCGGGCCCATTACTCCTAGTACCATATCCGGAAATTGGTACGTGTTCTTCTTGATTGATGATTTACGTTTCATGTGGACTTTTTTGTTGAAGGAAAAAAGTGGAGCGTTTGATACCTTCAAGCGATTTAAAGTCATGGTGGAAGCGGAAAATAGTAAGAAAATCAAAAAGTTTCGAACCGATAGAGAGGGAGAATTTACTTTTCGTGATTTCAATCGGTTCTCTGAAAACGAGGGTTTTATTCGGCATTTAACCGCTCCATATACACCTCAACAAAACGGTGTTGTGGAGAGGCGAAACTGCACGATATTCATATGACTCGAAGCATATTAAAAGCGAGACAGGTTCCGAATTATATGTGGGGTGAAGCGGTGAGGCATTCGACCGACGTGATTAATAAAATTCCAACTCGAGCGTTAAAAGACAAAACACCATATGAGATGTTAAAACGAAAGAAATCGGATTCTAAATTTCTTAAAGTTTTTGGATGTGTTGCGTATTCAAAAATAGTTGTGGGAAATATTAAGAAGTTAGACGATCGTTCGATTCGTTTAATTTCTCTCAGAAGCGAGAAAGGTTCGGCGGCGTATCGTTTATACAGTCCATAACCAGAAAAATTGTTGTGAGTCGAGCGGGTGATACGATGTTTGATGAAAATAAAAGTTGGAATTAGGGTAAAAGTACCGAAACAATCGACGAGCAGGATTGAGCACCTACCATGTTTTGGGTTAACTTTGGTGATGAAATTGACACCGGAGAAGGAACCGTTAATACCGAAAACATCGAGTCGAGCCATGGGCCACACTCTACGAGTTCAAGTGGCCGACGAGGGTGAAGAAGACGATGAAGAACCGATAGTCGAAAATGCTCCAACAAGCCGGCTGGAACAAGCAACACGGTCACACCTAAGTCGGCTGTTCGGAGATCTTCTCGAGCCACGGTTACCCCGGTACATTTTAATGATTATGTCTTATATTCGAGTATTATTGATGAAGATATTTTATTGTTTGCTGATGATGGACCGGTTTGTTTTGATGATGCAAAAGCGAAACCAGAGTGGGTGAAAGCAATGCGTATCGAGATTGACTCGATAAATAAAAATAATACGTGGGCGTTGACCGAGTTACCACATGGTGCAAGGACGATTGGTTTAAAGTGGTTTTTCAAGGTTAAAAGAAACGCGGATGGCTCGCTTAATAAACACAAGGCAAGACTTGTGGAAAAGGGTTATGTTCAACAACCTGGAGTCAATTTTGACGAGGTTTTCGCACCAGAGGCTAGACTCGAAACAATGCGTTTATTATTATCTCTCGCAGCAAATGGAGGTTGGGAATTGCATCACCTCGATGTCAAATCTGCGTTCCTACATGGCGAGTAAAAAGAAGTATTTATTACTCAACCGCTTGGTATTTTTAAAAAGGGTGAAGAGCACAAAGTATACAAATTATCCAAAGCGTTGTACGGTTTAAGGCACGCTCCTAGGGCGTGGAATACAAAGTTGAACGGTATTTTGTTAAATATGAAGTTTCACCTGTGCATACAAGAACAAGTGGTATATCGAAAGAAAATTGGAGCCGATCTTTTAGTAGTCGATGTGTACGTTGATGACTTAATTGTGACGGGTTCCAGTTTAAACTTAATAATGGAGTTTAAGCGCGATATGTCTTTAAACTTTGAGATGTCAGATTTGGGAAAGCTAACTTATTATCTCGGAATTGAAGTTTCACAAAGCAAAGATGGGATAAAAATTAAGCAAGAAGCGAATGCGAAGAAAATTTTAGCTGAAGCGGGAATGGAGATTTGCAATCCTGCTCAAATTCCATTGGATCCAAGTATAAAAGTTTCTAAATTTGAAGACGAAGAAGATTTTGATACTACGAGATATCGAAAGACTGTCGGGTGTCTCCGATACCTTTTACAAACTCGTCCCGACTTGGCGTATTCGGTCGGAGTCGTAAGTTGGTACATGCAAAGCCCGAAGCAATCTCATGCAACTCTTACAATGTAAATTCTTCGTTATATTCAAGGTACTCTCGGATTTGGTATTTCTTACACTCGTTGGAAAAACGTGTTAGTTGGTTATAGTGATAGTAGCTTAGCATTGACCAAGACGATGGCAGAAGCACTACGGGGCTCGTATTTTATCTTGGGTCTTTACCAATTACTTGGTGTTCTCAGAAGCAAAGTACGGTTGCACTCTCATTGTGTGAAGCAGAGTGCATGGCGGCAAGTGCAGCCGCGTGTCAGGCGGTTTGGCTAAGGGACTTGATAAGTGAGTTATTCGATAAGGAAATTCAAGGAGTGGTGTTACGTATCGATAATACATCAGAAATAGCACTCGTGAAGAATCCGGTTTTTCATGGAAGGACCAAACACATTAAATCTCGGTTTCACTACATTCGGGAATGTGTTGATCGTGAAGAGTAAGTGTCGAGCATGCTAGTGGTGTTAAGAAATGTGCCGATATCTTGACGAAGGCTCTTGGGAGAATCAAATTCAAGGAGATGCGGTAATTACTTGGAGTTGAAGACTTGTCGGGAATTTCGGTTCAAGACCGTTACTTGGCATATAAGGTTAAGTAACAAGATTTAAGGTGTGAATAATTATAGACAATTAAATGTGCTTAGATTTAATTGTTAGTATAATTATTATGTCCTAATATTTAGCAATCCTAGTTGTAGTCTAAACGTGATAGGTTAGATTATAAAAACACATGCTTTGGGGTTAGAGATTGTAATTGAGTTTTGTGAAGTTTCTCAATAATAATATTCGTGTGCATGTTCGTGTTCCATAAATACTATCAACGATTGTTTTACCCGGCGCGTTGCACCGGGACAAGTCGGTAAAACCTGAGTGGTGATAAACTCAAGCGTCGCCGGTCACTGGCATTGAGGCGGTGAGTCAACGCGAATTCGGTTGGTTTCGTTATGTGCGTTATGATACCGGTAAAAAAAACTAAAAATCTAGGTGCACCAATGGGTGACGTCGATCGGTAAAACTTGGGTGTTGGGAAGACCCGAGGGTTGTCGATACCGGTCGTTGAGGAGGTGAGTTTACGCAAATTCGGTCAGTTTCCGTCACGTTCATTACGGTACCGGAACTAATGTTCATTACAGTACCGGAATTAAAACAAAATGTAGTGAGTTTGCGCAAATTCGATTGGTTTCCGTCACGTAAGATACCATAACAAAGACCAAAAACAAAACAAAAACGAAATTTATATTATGTCGGTTTTCGTTACAGTACCTCAATTAAAAAACCAAAAACATAATAATGTGGACCAAACAAAAACTAAAGTAAAAAAAAGGCATTTACACATTGACCCATCAAAATAACAACACTACTATAAGATAAAACTTTGGTGTTGGGAAGACTCGAGGGTTGTCGATACCGGTCGTTGAGGATGTGAGTTTACGCAAATTCGGTCAGTTTCCGTCACGTTCATTACGGTACCGGAACTAATGTTCATTATAGTACCGGAATTAAAACAAAATGTAGCGAGTCTGCGCAAATTCGATTGGTTTCCGTCAAGTAAGATACCATAACAAAGACCAAAAACAATGGTTGACTTCTCAATTGAGAAATGGAATGAAACTGGCAATGCTCTCTTCGGTCCTAGCTGAGTTCTGTCTTAGCTTTACGGCGGTTGAGGCGCCCCCTTGATGTTTCGGGAAATGGCTCCATCAACACTCCTATCGAGAACGAATCTTCCGTCCAGGAGTTCGAGTGTGATGGTCCCCCGGAACCTGAATTGGAAGGGATTATTTCCCCACTCGAGGGCATCATATTGGCTCCGACCCCCGCAGTGACGAGCGCTCGAAAAGCACAGCCTATCACTGAGGCCAGAGCCGAGGAGCACCCCCCTTTTTTTCAAACAACTAGATAGGCCCTTCGCCGCTATGAAGCCTGCCACTTTTGACATAATAGAAATGAAAAAGGAGATTCCTCCTATTCCAAGAGAAATAACATAAAGGTACATCATCAGAGTGCTGAGTAAGAGAAATCGAATGAGCGCCTGCCTATTGTGCTTGAGACTTCTCACGAATACTTATGCCCTGCCCTTCTCTTCCCCCCTATTTTTTCCCTATCACTAGTGGTTACTCCCGATCCGAAGCACCCCTTTTCCATTCAACCTCCACGAATAAAGAAACCACTTTTCTCTTTTCTACGATACTAATGCTAATTCATTCTTTTCGATCTTGTACCCGCTTGCTTCTATCTATAGAAAGATTCTCCTCTCCAATGACCTATTCACTACCAAGATTGACCTGAGTATCCGCCTTCATGCTTACACGTCCCCTTCCATCCTCCTTTTCTCCTTTATTCTCTGTTCTTTTTCGTTACAGTACCTCAATTAAAAAAACAAAAACATAATAATGTGGACCAAACAAAAACTAAAGAAAAAAAAGGCATTTACACATTGACCCATCAAAATAACAACACTACTATAAGATAAAACTTGGGTGTTGGGAAGACCCGAGGGTTGTCGATACCGGTCGTTGAGGATGTGAGTTTACGCAAATTCGGTCAGTTTCCGTCACGTTCATTACGGTACCAGAACTAATGTTCATTACAGTACCGGAATTAAAACAAAATGTAATGAGTCTGTGCAAATTCGATTGGTTTCCGTCACGTAAGATACCATAACAAAGACCAAAAACAAAACAAAAACGAAATTTATATTATGTCGGTTTTCGTTACAGTACCTCATTTAAATAAGCAAAAAACATAATAATGTGGACCAAACAAAAACTAAAGAAAAAAAAGGGCATTTACACATTGACCCATCAAAATAACATCACTACTATAAGATAGTAAATCACAGTTTGTGGAGCAAGGGGTCGAACACACGTAAAAACTTTCCTTTCCAAATGCACTAAACCAAAGACCACAACCACCCCACCAAAAGCATATTTGTTACTATCATATGAAATTAATAGCTAATATAACAAAACATTCTCTATTGTGACATCAAACTTCTTAAATATACTAATAGATAATTTCATTATTGATAACTATTTATTAATATAGAGCAAACACATGCACATATTATTGATCAAAACAGTTGAAAAACAGGAAGTACCCGAGGATGAGCAATCTTCAGCTACAAAATGACACCAGAAAATAATCTAAAGAATAAAACAACTAATTAAAGTAGAACTAAATATTAAAAATAAGGTTTGTTGGCTTTTATTAATCTTTGTCGGTCCAAACTAATGAATTGGCTAATAACGATCGCACCCTTTATCATATTTGTTCCCAACGATCCGTGAGTACATAATGCAAAGTTGTTAGTTCCAAGTCGAAGAAAAACGTTTTTTCCTTGAAAACTCACAATTTTTTTCCTAAAAACTTAACATTTTCATCCCAAATATCTTTATAACCTAAAATTGTACTTTTAGGAACATTTTTCTAATAAAAGCTTCAATTATTAAGGTCTCCGAAAAAACAGAACCATCGTTGGAATCGGTTGACGATGCTTGAGTGGTGGTGGTTGGTGACAGATCTAGAAAAAATTCTCTGGGATAGTGTTTAGTTTTTTTTACCGTATTTCATTTAATATAAATGAAACAAAAATAGGAACACGATATATATTTAAACACATGGGGTGCAAATTTTTCATCTTCGATGTTTGAAAGCTTGAAATCGAGTCATTACAACCTCTTCTTCTACTTTATCAAACCTTCTCTTTCGACCACACAAATTAAACCATTGTTCAATTAATCATTACCCATTCGCTTGCGCAAACCTGTATTGATAAGCTTCATTTAAGAAACACATATTTCAACAGTTGCGGTTGTAATCGGTAAAGCCAATGCTAGCTTCAATATTCGATAAAACAAAGGAAAATTGGGGTTCTTTTCGGTTTCCACCATTACACGAGCAAAGTTATACATTCAACCTAATTTTGCAAATTTATCATCTTCTTTAAAGTTGTAATATCCGACGTATTGAAAATAATAAATAAAGAAAATTTATTATTTAGCTACGCTTATTTAATCGTCGTCAAATAAATAATAAAATAATATAAAGGATGGTAGACTTTAATAGAGATGAACTTTGAATAAATCATAGACTTAGTGTGCTAATAGGCCTAAGGTTCATGGGCTTAAGGCGTATAAATTCCCTTTAAACCCTAACCACTTTTCATTTTTACCAACACACAAACACTCCTCCTAAATTTTTGGACCTAGATCCGAGTGAGATCAAGGTTGTTCGTATCCAACCGTAATCAAACAACCAAGAAAAATGTTCAAGCTCTAGGTCGATTAGAGGTACGTTTTAAGATTTAAGCTCGTTCATTTAGGTTAATTAGCTCGTCTATGATTTCTAGATCTAGATATAACGGTATTTATAAACCAAGATATATATTGAAACTTGAATCTAACCATGTTTAGATTATGATTTATTATTGTAGTAAAAACAAAGTAATAATATAATAAATCGTAGCAGCAACGTATGATAACAATAACAATAACAATAATAATAGTTATAATTATAGTGAAGTAATAATATAAAGTAATAATAAAGATGGATGGTAGCAGCATGGGATTCATAATAACTAGTATAAATATTATTTATAAATTTTCGATAATTTTATGATATTTCGGATAAAATTTCGTATATCTCAGGTAATATTTCGGATAATTTTTGGATATTTCGCATAACGTTCGGTTACATTTTCGATATTTTATATAATTTTTGGATATCCGAAATATTTTAAAAAATATTTATTTTTAATTTTTTTATGATTAATATTTCTTTTCAAATTTCGCATATCCATTTGGATATCTGAATCTGAAACTTCAGATACGAATTCGGATACTGAAATCCACTATCCGAAATTACGAATATCCGACATTAAATACTACTAATTCCTAGTACTCACCTCATCCATTGTTTTGTGTTAAAATAGTGTTCCAATTACACGAGGGACCTTTTAGTCTATTTCTCTATCTAAATTATAAAAATAAATAAATCTAATTGTTAGCATGATTAATAAAACTATTTTTTTACTATTAGTATAACAATTACTTTTATTATTAACAATTATATTAATAATATGAATAATACGGTTTTTTTTTCTTATTATTTGTTCAATTGTATAAATTTGGTTTTTTCAATTGATAGAAAAAATGAAAATATCACTCGTGTGAAGTGCACATGATCATATTTGATAAGAAAAAGTAAATGTGATTAGCACTATAGAATAAAGAAGTTATAGAATTCAGGCATTGATAAGTTGTCAAAGGTATTTTTTTTTGTATTGAAAGGGTAATGATCCCAGACCTCATAGATCAAAAGTGTAATTTACTATGTTACGTAATATTTGTTAATAATATCTTTTTTGGAAAAAAAATCTACATATTCTGATTTTAGACTAATTTTGTAACGGACGATAAATACGTCGACTATCATTCACCAAGAAGCTCAGACTTGAAAAGGAGCCATTGCTAGACAACCTTCAAGCCTTCTACATTCTTCGTTTCACCATAATATCCATTTCCGATCATAAACCTAAAGTATGACGTCTCCAACCAGAGATGATTTATACCTAGCCGCTACACTCATCAAAATTAGGACTTCTCCGATCATCGATTTGAATTATGCTGAAGACGACTTAAACTTCGCTCAACTAGTGAAAACCTCAAATTCTGTGCCGCCTATTCTCGACGCTCCTTCTACGGTATCTCTATTCACATACCATTACACGATATTGATCAATTTGCTAACATGGTCAATAAACAATGAATTTGCGTGTGTTCTATACAGAGTAAGCAAAGAAAATTAAAGTCATCGGTATTCGAGGGTTCTCAAATTGATGTGCAAAAGGAGCATCCGCCTCACACTATTAGCACCGTAAGATTTTGATTCAAATTTAATCTTGTTACCGATTTGATGTTGTTGTTATTTATGGAAGAATTTACGTATAATCAGTGTTGTCGTGATGTTAAATCGAGTTACAATTTACTTATGAAGCTTTAAGACCGCTATGAATTATTATCATGAAAATTAGGGCAAATCTCTCTTTAGCTATAAAAACAAATTGCCAAGCTAGGATTTAGGCTCGTTACAAATGAAATGAATAGAACTAATTTCTAGCTGGTTCTTGTTGTGTATATTTAAAACACACGTTCAAATGTTTATATGATATATAGTGACTATATAGGTATTAAGCACCTAGGCAGTCAAAGTCAAAAGGCACACTAAATTGAATTCCGGATCGATTGTTGACTTCTTCTTAGGCTATGTGTAGTGGAGAGGCTATAAAATAGGCGTTTTGCGCCATGTGACGCACAATCAACAAATAGTAGATTTTTGTTTTTTGGGTGTAATGGTGTTGTAGCCTAATATATATATATTATATCACACACACATAGTAATATAATAATGATATATACACACACAACTCCCGCCGACAATTACCCTGCCCATCATCGCCCCTCATCGCATGGATTCGCCTCCCACTACAGGTGGTCTTAGATGCACATGCCTGTTGTGCGAAAAGTTCACAAGGCGTGCCTAGACATTTAGGCTAGGTGGGGCACAACTTAAGAGATCCAAACACAGTCAAGTGCAAAATATGTATTTAATGGCCAAAAATTCCATGGCCAACAACTGATTTAGACTCACATGAACACTAAAACCTTGCATAGCTCTGCTGTAACATTCGACTCCTTGTATCATCAATATTGTTCGCTTTGCCTACAAAGAGATCACGGATTTGTTTCTGGTTGCCCAAGTCGAGACTTCCTAGACTTCTTCTACTTGAGCACGCTTAACTGTGGAGCTCTCATCTTGTCCACTACCATTAAGGCCAAAATGCGTTGGTTATTTAAGACGCACGGCATTTATATTTAAACCAAAAAACTCTCCTATCCACGGTCGATGTGGTATTCGCCTAAGGCGTTACAACCTCCCCTGGACTTGTCGTCCTCGATAAGGTTTGCCCCACCATCCATCCAGGATGTGAGATTCGTCTAAGGTGTACCTTGCGACATCCCTGAGGACTCACCATCCTTGATGAGGTTTGTCCCACCATCCCGAACGACACTAGAGTAGCTCTAATAGCACTTGTAGCATCCGGCTCGTCGCACGGCCAATATTGTCTGCTTTGCCCACGAAGAGTTCACGAGTTTATTATTGGTTGCCCAGGTGGAGACTTCCCACGAGATCACCCATCATAAAACTATTTCCACCTAGGCACGCTTAACGGTAGAGCTATCCTTTCGTCCACTAGCATTAATCCCAAATGCGTTGGTGATTAAGGACATAATATTTACTTATAAACTAAGAATCTCTCATATTTGTGCCCGATGTGGAATTCGTCTAGGGTGTTACATCAACATATGTGAGCAGTTGGTGGATTAATGTAGTAGAGTTTCATTAGAGAGAAGATTACGGTGTTCACCATATCAAATTTAAAATATTCAAAAAACATAATCAAATCATTCGAATTTTATAATTCTGAAGCGGGATTTGAAATTGAATAGAATTCAAATCGAATTTGAATTTGGAATTTGAGTTCGAATCGAATTTTAAGTTTTTCGTATCCAATTTGAATTATAAAGACCCATAGATGAGAGTTCTTGACAAACTATGATGAAGTTTTCAACTTGAAATCTGACAAAGCTACAAACTAATCTAACTCAAAATGCAATACATCAAATCTAAATCAACTTGCTGTTCTTCAATAATGGTAGTTGATTAGAGTGAAACTGTGAAAGCAACTTTGTGAACTAGCTTTGGGGTTGTGGAGGGTCGAGATAACGGTGAAGTTGGGTTGTTCAACCTTTATAGTCTGAAATTGTGGAAGCGACGATGTTGATACTAATTTTTGGGAAGCGCAAAAACGGCGATAGATATTAGAGTCTTGGGGCCTTTTATTAGATCAGGGAATTTAGGGATTTAGAAATTTAGACATTTAACAACTTAGGGTGATTGTTTCTTAGGTTGATAATTTTGTTGAATATTAGTTTTTAAGAGACCAAAATTTTAGGAATTAAAGTCTTAGAAGCCCTTTTGTAATTCTCTCTACAAAATAGAAATAAGATGCGTTTTTGAGTTTTGAATCAAAACAAAAATCATAAATTTGTATTCAATTCTAATTACATCACAAACATGAATCGAATTCGAATTTAGTCCAATTTTGAAATATTTAATTTCCAATTTTTTAACTCCTATTCTATACCCCTAAGGCCCTAATTTGTAGATGAAGTTAAAAGCCTAAATTGTTTTTGACGTGATGGAAATGTGCCGGGGTATAGTGAAGAGTGTCATGTAGATAGGTCAACGTACTAGTATAGTAATAGTACAATGTGACAAGACTGTTTGATTGTATAACATAATAATACAATTAAAATCGAAATATTGTTAAAAAGAAAATAATAACTTATGGTAAATTTGATTTTAATAATCTTATCTTTTTTTACAGTTGGCCAATCATAATCCGAACTCAAAAAATAGTTGTCATCAGTCTCATCTTTCACACTAATTGTTTTATTGAATATCCATTAAAAAAAACTTAACGAAGTTCAAACAAAATCTCTTCTTCATCGCAACAAAATATCTTCTTTAATCAATATATGTAGAATTTCAAAATGATGTTTTAGGGCTTTTGATAGGAAGGGAGATACGAATAGATTAATATAAAACTTATCTCGAAACGGTGCTTCAAACGAATTATTCTGTTAGCCGGGAGTTTAAACATCTGAATTGAAACACTGTTTTGTCGTTTGGAGCATCGTTTCGATGTAAGTTTCACATCAATCGACTCGTATCCTCATTCTGGTCCAAAGCCCTAAAAGATCAATTTCAAACTTGAAAATAAAAACTTACCGTGAAAGGTGAGATTTTCTAAGGTATGATTATTATCGTCCAACTGCAAAAAAAAAATAAAAATAAAAATACAATGAGATTATTAAAATTCAATTTGACGATTTGAAATCATAGTTAGCAACCAAAGGGTGGCTTGAAGGCCAATTTGAAATCTCAAGGCTCCTTAAGGGAAAGCAGGACATTATGGAAGGATGATCTACGAGGTCTGAATAATCAACAGGATGCTTGGGCTTGAAAGTACCACCCTTTGATTATTGTTTATAGAAATTATACCTATAATATAGAGTAAATTGCAATGCTCGTCAATGTGATTTGTTCAGTCCATGAATTTAAAACTTGCCTTATTCGTCCATAGAGTACATTTTTATTGCAATTTCTGTCCATCTCGTTAACATATTTAACCTAAAATTATCAAATTTTAACAAACCACATAGATGAAAATTGCAACGAAAATAGAACTCTAGGAACGGAATCACGAAATCAAAATTTTAAAGTTTTAGATTGAAACAGAAAACTTGAGCAAATTACAGGTACGAAAATGACACCTTACGTCTTTTAATAGTTTGAATATGATTAATTAATCTCTCTCCTTGCATGTGCCTATGCGGCATTGGCCTGGCCTTAATTGGAAGAGAGGTCCATAACCTCTATATTTTCTCCATGCACCGTAGAATTTTTACAGCTTAAATTTCTTTTGAACAAGAGTAGCTTGTGTCCCGATGGTTCATAAAGTCCTATTTCCAGTTCTTTACAGATTAAATTATACCATACTTTTCTAGTATATGTTGATATTATTTTAACCTTTCTTGTACATATAGCAAGGAACTTACCATTTAGGGTTTCATCAGCAGGTGACAAGTGAACCCTCAAGTCAGAGTTTGAGGTGAGGCTTGCTTTGTAGTTATAACTTTTCATATAAAACCGTAAACATGACCGTTAATTATCTCTTTTGCATACAGAACCCAGGTCCGAACTTCAACTCCTTTGTATCGAGCAATACGGTTCCAGCATAGTCTTGGAGTTAAGTTTCCTAGCTGTATTAAGAGGATACGTGCATCACAAATCAACGGTTTTTGGATGGTAATGCCTCTGCCTTTTATTGCTTCTAATCAACTATTATTTTCAAACATTACCAAACGAGATACACCTCCCTCTCTTCTTTCCCGTGGTTTGTAGGGCTTTACATTTTGGTTCTGCAAGCTTTTTCTACCAAAAGAAGATACTGCATTTGTACTTGAAGAAGATGAGACCGGACAACGATCCGAAGTGAAATATATTGCTGACAAGCGTAGGCTTAGCGCAGGGTGGAAAAGAGATATTTTGGTCCTTCATTTGGTAGAAAAAACAAAGTTTAAGGTCGCGTCTCGGGTCTCTCTACCCTCTTCATACATATATATCAGCAAAAAAAAACCAAAAGATCCCTTTGACATGTCAAAGTAGACTAAATGTTCATATAACAAACCTATTCTCAAAATGTCCACCCTAAAACTCGGTTACCCTGTACTTTTAAATCATTAGTCAACGGGACTTATAAGCAACCATATTCTTCCACACGGAAAAAACCGACGGAATTTTTAGGTGTTCGACGAGATTAACCTTGTCTTGTCTTGCGACAAGTTTTTTTTGGCATCTGACAGGAATTTTTAGATGCCCGGCGTGGTTTATCTCGTCTTCCTATGGGACTTTTTACACAACTGGCTGAATCTGGTTTGCTGAAAATCTCATCGGGTGATAATTACAAAATGTACACGTCGACCATACTGGATTGAGAGTGAACATTATGTTTACTTTAACCAATCAAATGGACATTTTGTTCATTTTCCCTAAATGTATACATACTTTTATAAACCATTGTTAACTCAAATGTTCTCTTACGTTTGTAGGTGTACATATTCAAGGCCAATAATGACTCGAGTGAAGCAGGTCATATTATTAGCCTTATGAATTTGGAAGCACATACTGAACAAACAACTCCTGGTAAACTAGTGTTGATCATTGGCTTTAGGTTTATATTAAATTTTCTGTATTTGATCATTTGGCTTTAGGTTTATATTAAATTTTCTGTATTTGATCATTTGGCTTTAGGTTTATATTAACTTTTTTGTATTTGATCATTTGGCTTTGTGTTTATATTCAGTAAACAACAGCGAAGAGCGCGGTCGAGAAGTTCTAGAACGTTCAGAACCGTCCAAGACCAATCTACTTCAAGATGTCAAATCCTTTCTGGACTTCCATATCATGTTCGAAGGCCTCTGCATTGATCATGAGCTTTCCGAAGATGTCAGAGTTTGTTACTACAAACTATGCATTTATAAGAAACAATGGCTTCACGACGGTGTTTCTAAAGACTTTTGTGGCGTGGTGGTAGCCCGTATGATTGGTGAAACAGTAAGGATTGCTAATGAGATCAAAAACTGCACGATGACCACAAGTAAGGAAGACTTTGGATCTTGGGATAAGTCCTTGTCGTCTTTTGAGAAATTTGGCATGAAGGTCAGGTTTTTACGCCATAAAATACATATGCTTGAAACGCTTGTGTTTCAATCAGAAGGCGCAGTGGATGTTAAGCGGTATGAGGAGGCGAAAGAAGAACATAAGCGTGTTAAGGATGAAATCAAGATAGTTTCAGCGGAGCTTACGCAGTTGAAGAAAACTGCTAACAAGTTCGAGGAGGTCACCAGTGGCTTGAAACAGAAAATTGAGGAATTTGAAAACAAGTTCGGGGAAGAAATTGATGCCCTTTAAGATGGTGTTAGCTATTATTCCTTTTTTTCTTTTTATGATTATTATTCATCATTTCGACCACAACATAACCATTCTATGGTTCTTGAATATTGTTCTGTTATTGTGACTATGCACATGATTATATTGATCTTTTGACAAGTTTCCTTATCTATATCTTGACAAGTTTTAGGCCATCATGCTTTGTTTAGTAGCCTAAAGTTGGAAGAGAGGATTGTGTAAAATGATCGTTAGTTTTTTAACATTGTGAATATTTGATGTATTCTTCCCAAAATATTTTTTTATTTTGAATAATAATAAATTGTAGATGAGTGTTTACATGAATTCATTGTAACTGTTATAAAAATTGGATTAGATTAATCAAAATTAAGAGCATGTTTGGGATTGCTTCTTAAGAGTGCTTATGGCTTTTTGGAGATGCAAAATATCCAAAATGCTCCTCCAAAAGCACCTAAAAGCTCCAAATTGGTGCTTTTAGGTGTTTTTGGAGGGGCATTTTGGATATTTTGTCTCTCCAAAAAGCCATAAGCACTTTTAAGAATCAATCCTAAACACCCCCTAATTTAAATATCAAATTTGTGTCTGTTAAAAACGCGTTAATGGCAGCCTCAATATTTATTAGGGATTTGCAGAAAACCAATAGTTCGGTTATAGTTGTGGTGTGCGGCATAACCAATTTAACCGACCCAACCGAACCCGAACCAACTACACACAGACACGCACAAATGTGCGCGCACACAAAGACTAGAGACGTGCCCGACATGCGATGCGGCGTGAAACACAAATACTGGTAATCACGTATTATGTTAATTCTTTTAATTTAAAAGAAAAAAGAAAAAAAAACTATATCACACCATATTCAAATTAAAGAAAATAAAATATTTATTTTATGATATTTTTTTTCTAGATATTAGTAACCTATAAAATAGTTATAACCATTTAAAAATCACAGAACAAAGGGTTTAAAAGTCAATGTAATATGTTTAAAAGAATTGCACCACATATTATAAAAGTTAATTAATCTACTTAAACTATTAAAATATATTAAAGTTACATTTTTTTTCCTTCTCATATGTATTATAATTATAATATATATACACACACACACTATATTACTAGCGGAAGAGCACATGCTTCACGACGAGGATGTAAAGGGGATTCGGTCGGTAGAGGTTGGTTCATTTGGTGCGGCATTTTCCATAGTTAATTTTTATAGTCGGTATAGTTCATAATACAAATAAATAAGAAATTTGTATATCATTATCATAAAATCTAATTAAAACACAATTATGTATTTAATTTCTTCTTATGTTTAAAGTTAACGATTGGTTCGTAACAGAGTCGTCATTCGCTGTAGTATGTAATTTTTTAACTAATTTACCAACCCTACGACCAACTAACCTGCCCATCAAAAATTTCTACATAATTAAACAGAAAGGTTAATGTTTTCAAGGTGAGTGTGGGTCAGTTAGGCGGCTACCTAAATGTTAACCGTTGAGAATGATACTTCAGTAATAGCAAGTGTGATGTTATAAATGTAGGACATGGGTCACGATTTTTTAAATTAATATTAATAAAATAAATAAATAATATCTTTATAAAATTTGGGAAATTTTAGTATATACTATATACAAATCTAAACGAGAATAACAACAAACATAACATATATATACAAAATTTGATTCATACCTAGGACATTAACTTGTGCTTATATAGTGAATTCTTTAACCGAGCCGAAGTCGGGTTGATCATCGTGTTTAAACCGCATCGAAGCCTTGTTGACAGAAACCTACCGAGACATGAGAATCACCTCCTAGTCGTATCTTCTTATGTGGTCATTCGCTTGGTGAACCTCTCTTGATCACCAGAAGCCATCCGTATCTTCTGAGCTGCAAGATTGAACAAACTGTGGTTCCCGGTTGTGGCTGAGGATTTTTGTTGAACAGAGGTTCCTTAAAACAGATTTCGGGCTACCTCTGCGAGCCCGTATGTTTCCCAGGGTACAACAACCAAAGCAGTTTGTACTGCCGGGATTACCCTAGCACCCGAACCATATTTGTAACGGGAGTTTGGGATAATAAAAGTTGGAAATGAACTGAACTGAAATGGTGACCGATTAAGTTTTCGGTGTATATGTCATGACTCGTCGGGTTCTCGGTGTTAGTGACCGATCTGGATTTTTTGGTGGTGACCAAATACTACTTGAAGCTTACTATATATAGTAGGTTGTCAACATGAGTCAGCATGACACATGTCACGCGCAGAAGAAGCCACATGACACTTGACACAGGACACGACATGTGTCCGATGACTCACCAACTAGTTTGACATGCGTCTGATGACTTACCACACACATCGACACTTGGCAATAATCATGACACTTGTTAAATGACCCGGTCGAACCACACAAAATAACTAAGGCCGTTCTTAGGCGTTCTACCAATGTGGGACAAACTCATTTCTCGTTTATCAATGTTCAAGTTCTCAACTGCACACTTTAGAGTATCGATGTCGCATTCATCTTTACTTTTTGGACACGTTATTAATTTATTTATTAGTAACAAATGCTAATTAATATTAATTATTGTCCAAAATTTCCAACAATCCCCCACATGAATGGAGATCGATCTGTACACTCACGTGTCAAATAGAGTTACAGCGGTTGAGCGTTGCAGGATAGTTAGCGTTAGTCTTGAACCTTCCCTTGTGAAACATACTTAGTCTCCTAGCAGTTGGTAGACGCGATGTCCTTGAACCAATCCCCTTTTGATGTAGACGTTATTATGTTTCACACAACACTCTTCCTGTTCTGGTTAACCCCTCATTGTCGTGTGCGTTCTGGTCATGGAACACTAGCCTGGTTCTGCGATAGCTCTAGGATTTGCGCCCCCCCACAGATCCATTTGAAGCGACCCCGCTTCTCCGTCGCATAGGTGATTTGATCCTCAAATCATTATGGTTACCATGATCCATATATCATAACCATCACATAGCTGGTTTGACCTTCAAATCATTAAACGCATAATGGTTATCATTATCCCCATATCATTAACCAAAATGTTATGCTTAGCCTCCCCTTTGTCACTGGCTGTCTTAATAATGGACTAGGATGTTTATTTAACCACCCTTTGTAATTTAGAAGGATATAATTATTATCTTATATGCCATTTTGTACATAAGTTATGCCCCCCCCCCCCACACAGTGACCACCCTTAGTTCATGTAGTTAGGTTGTCCTATTGAACCTAGATCATGGGATCTCCAATCTCATAGGTTAGGTTTTCCTTTGCACTCACTTTCTTCCATTGGCTTTAGTCTCATTTCACAACTCCATCATTCATCAACCCTCAGGTTGTTGGATCCAAAATCATTAATAGTGACTTCGTCAAGTCACTACTAGATAATTGCACAATTAAGATGAGTTGTTATGATGTGTTCTTAACTTCCAAGCCTGTTATCATTTTCTATAACTGTAACATTTAGCTTCACCCCGAATCTTGTTATAACGACAGTTTTTTGAAGAACACAATTCTCATTTTTAGTTAAACACATCTCCATTATGCCAATATCAGACATATATCTAGTTTCTGATTTCAACCAATTGGCATTCAAGTCTAATCACCAATTTAGCTCGATATGACAATTGTGTACTCCACCAGGTCACATGTTTTCAATAATCCATATTGCCAAACATTCTAAGTTCAAATGCAAAACACCCCCACATTGGAGTGTTATTGGATAACATCATCCGACTTTCTGATGGTATACAGAAAATCTCATTCTTTTGATTACCATGGTAAGGTCTTTCTTTTGTGTTATTCAACTTACTGACTAGATTAAAAATTAAAAGATTTTTTTTCGACAGAGATATTATCTCAATCATTTCAATTAAAGAAAAGCTTTTGCTTTCGTCCTAGGTTTGAGATAACATCTCATTGGTATCATCTCAATTACCATTTCCTGCATTTCTTGCATTAAGATTACTTATGAACATAAATCGACACTCATGATTTGAACAATACCACGCCATTGTATCAGTGAGTTCATCGGTGTTACAATTAAGTAACTTATGAATTATCATAAGTTTCGACCACTATCTAGCGTCTAAGCTAATCCTTATCATATGACAGTTAACAAGTCATCACAAACTTAGTCGCATCTATGAGAACTTGGAAAGTTGAGATCTACTCAAGATCATTAAGAGTTATATTATTACCTTAGATTAAATGAAATCCCTTTTTACTTGTCTATACACATAGTCCTTCTTGTGTATGTTATGAATGTTCAATGTTAATTAGTCTTCGTCAAGAACCATAATTAACAAATACTAGTCTAGCATGCTTAGACTATAATACGTAGGCATGTGAACAGAAGATGCATCATTTTGATTCTTCACAGCCTTAAGAGTTAAAACATTATCTCTTACCAACATTCATTTCTTAGTTTAGATATAATTCGATTTCATTTACCATTCCTCAACCTCATTTTTAAAACGTATTAACACCAAAGTTAATCTCATTTTCTAAGGTTATAACTTGTTTGCCTTTAACCCCAAGGCCTTAACCATTGACTCGTAGAGACTTAAACATAAGTCTATAATTTAAGTCACTTTGATGAACATATTTATCACAACAAGATAAATGGTTCTCGTCCACAATCACTGTCACGGTCGAAATGGAATCACTCAGATTGACATTCAATAATATGACATTTACATATGCTTAAATTGAGGAACAAATCCTCCACCATAGTTCAAACAATATTTATAGTGATATAAGTACCAACAAGTTCATCATTAGTGCACTTCACTTATAATAAATACCACACAATTTATTATATTAATTTACAATAATAACATATATTCCTTTCATATTTTTATAATCATCAAAACACACTTGTGCATTTTCATGTTGATGCTCTCAACATTGAATGACATATATCGTTCTTGTGTATTTCATCTTAACACATTCACCACGTTAGCACTTGGTGTAATTAGATATTTAATGTCTTGTCACAGACTTATTATCAACGGAACAACTCTCAAGTAGTTTATTGTGCAAATGTATTTTTGCACTACCCATTAAACGAAATATACAAAATAACATTTTGTAAGTCACAATATGTAACGCCCCGTTACCGGTGCCATACTTTGGCGTTGGATTTACTCATAAACACAGTTCTAAATATCAGAGTTAATTAAAACTTTCGTGGAATAAATAGAAGTCAACCATTCATTACAACATTAAAACTTGTCTGTCAAACATAACATAAAGTTTCTTATTAAAACATCACGACAAAATCTTCTTTGGATGCCAGTCCTTCAATTCATGCCATGCGTCTTCTCCTCAAGGCAGCTGCTTCAATCTATTTACATGCGCGTGCATACTAAAAGTCAGCTACGCTGAGTGAGTGTAACATCCCGAAATTTCCAAAATGATATTAATTATATTACTTAATAATAGAGGGAAAGTTTACTCGGGTTATCGGAAAATAAATAAATAGAGTAGGAGTTGGTATGGGTCGGGCTAGTGTTGGGTAATGGATATGGGTTATGGACTTAGGTTATGAAAGAAGGAAGGAGAGTCCATGGGCTTAAGCCCATGATCCCTAAATATAAATACCATTAACCACCATTCCTCATTCTTACATATTCCATACACACACGCCCAAAACACACACGACCCGAACCAAGATCCGAAGGCGAAAACCCGAGCTTGTTGGTGCTGGAACGTTGTGACGGACCAAAACAACATCAAGGCTTAACCGTGTTCGTAGTTCGACTCGTTCAAGGTACGTTTATAGTTAGAAATCGTTCGTGTAGGTTCGGGTTGATTTGAGAAATGATAGATCTGAGTTTGTATGGTAAAAACGAATCCAACAAAGCTAATCTTACTGAAAATGGTTATGATTTGATGGGTTAATCGATTGATAAAAGAACCCGTAACCTATATGCCTAAATCGCACCCTTTAAACATCGATGTTAGGTCGATTTGGTGGTTGGGGTTTGTAGGCGCTGGTCAGACGATCCCGTGGGTACCTAAATCGAGTTATTTGGTTAAGAAACGAAGGTGATTAAGGGATTTAAGAACGAACAGTAGCTGCAGACGACAACTTCGCCTGCAAGCTAAGTTCGCTTGATGAACTTCGCCTGCAAGCTAAGTTCGCCTGATGACAACTTCGCCTAAAGCCAAGTTCGCCTGATGACAACTTCGCCTAAAGCCAAGTTCGCCTGATGACAACTTCGCCTAAAGCCAAGTTCGCCTGATGACAACTTCGCCTAAAGCTAAGTTCGCCTAAGGTTTAACTTCGCCTAAAGTCAAGTTCGATTAGAAAATAAATTATAAACGATAAGTAAAAGTAAGCTAATACTAGGCCACCAGATTAGATCAGGCGAGTATTGATACGTGTAACTTATACAGTCAGCCGAGCACAGTTAAAGAAGGGATTTACAACTATCAGAGGAAGAAGCAGAGTTCAGGTGAGTTTCTAGCCCCATTTCCTTGTTATGTTTTCGGGGCTGTGTGCATACTCGATGTGAAGTGTGAATACACTTACCTTAAGTGGTAAGTGTATGCTATAGATGTTATACGAGGTAGCTATTATATAATACTTGTTGGTGCGTGAACGATCTTCGGATATTGCACGCATCGCCGAGGATAGTAAATTCCAAGTGGTTGATAGTGCGTATGAATGTTATGATGTGACTTGTTTATTACATAAATAATGTGCTGATAGGAAGTGGGTTATAGACAAGTAGAAGTATAGTGTGATAGAAGTGGATAGGGGTCTAGTAATAGAGTTAGGGGCATAACATGAGCACGTGGTAGAGTGAGTCTATGCGTGTCTTCGTTATTAAAGTGGCATAAAGTGGCACAAGTGGCATAA
The DNA here is from genome assembly GCF_021521415.1 of Bidens hawaiensis. Taxonomy (NCBI): domain Eukaryota; kingdom Viridiplantae; phylum Streptophyta; class Magnoliopsida; order Asterales; family Asteraceae; genus Bidens; species Bidens hawaiensis. The sequence goes on from NW_027505132.1 coordinate 60,925, forward strand.
AGTGGCACAAGTGGCATAAAGTGGCACAAGTGGAATAAAGTGGCACAAGTGGCATAAAGTGGCTTAAGTGGCATAAAGTGGCACAAGTGGCATAAAGTGGCATAAGTGGCATAAAGTGGCACAAGTGGCATAAAGTGGCACAAGTGGCATAAGTGGCACAAGTGGCACAAGTGGCATAAAGTGGCATAAGTGGCATAAAGTGGCATAAGTGGCATTAATGGTTAAGCTGTAGGGGTAATTAATTGGCTAAGCTGTAGGGGTAATTAAGTGGTTGAGAAGTAGCGGGTTAGACAGTGGGTTAAGTGTCTTCGGACACGTATATGATGCATGTAGTGGTTGTATGATAAGTTGCTTGATTAACTAGAACTCACTCAGCATAGCTGACTTTTAGTATGCACGCAGGTGAGTAGAATGAGACAGCTAGCTTGAGCGGGCACATGGTGGGCGAATAGGAGACTGGCATCTGAAGACTCAAGATGTTTTAATATAATTGACGTTTATTTTGAAAGACAAGAATGTTTAATTAAGGCAAGTTTTGGATTGTTGTAACGTTTCATGAAAGTTTTTATATTCCACGAAAGTTTAATGAACTCTGATTTGTAAGAACTGTGTTTATGAGTAAATCCGACGCTAAAGTAAGGCTACCGGGTTCGGGGCCTTACAGTGAGTTCTAATTAATAAGGTAACATACAATACATTCACATACTTATACATATGCATCCGTAGATACATATCATATAACTTACTTACCTTTTTCTTTCATACATACATAACTACATACTTTCGTTCTTTCCTTTCTTTCATACTTTTATATTAAATCTTACTTTACATACTTCTAAGTTTTAAAGAGAATTACGTTCTACTGCCTCAAGTATTACTAGGGCTCGGTTCCCTTTCTGCCTCGAGTATTAGTAGGGCTCGGTTCCCTTTCTGCCTCGAGTATTAGTAGGGTTCGGTTCCCTTTCTACCTCGAGTAGTAGTAGGGCCCGGTTCCCTTTCTACCTCGAGTATTAGTAGGGCCCGATTCCCTTTCTGCCTCGAGAACTATTAGGGCTCGGTTCCCTTTCATCCATACAACCATACCGTACCTTTCTATATATTCATAATTACAACAATCATACACACATACATCATTCATACATCATACATAACAATCATATCTTTAAACTATCACCTGACGGTACATGCAATATCCGAAGATCGTTCACGCATCGTCAAGCATTCATTCATACATAAATCATATAAGGTATACATTTATCGCTTAAGGTAAGTGTATTAACTAATCACATCGAGTATGCACACAGCCCCGAAAACATAACAAGGAATGGGGCTAGAAACTCACCTGGATCCTGTTACGCTCGCCGTTAACAGTTATTCCTTTCTTTAACTGAGCTCGGCTAACTGTACAGTAATTGCATGTATCACTACTTGTCCTAATCACATTATTCAGGTTTCACCAGAAATGGCTAAGTCTGGTCTAATCCATTAGAATACATCGTACTTAAACACACATCATATTCAATTACCCTTGTATTCGAGTCCCCTGGTATTCGAATACATGTATTCGAATACATGTATTCGAATACATGTATTCGAATACTTTTGTATTCTTTTTCTTATCTTTCCTTCCATTCTTTCTTTGCTGACTTCGAATGGTATGAGTTAGGATACATTCCGAATTCTAAGGGGCTTGTATTTGAAATTGGGCATGGCAAGGCATTGTATTCGAAATGGCCTTTATATGCAAATTTACATGCATTTGAATACCATATATATATATATATATATTCAAATAGACATGTCATTCGAAATATGTATTCGAATAGGCATGTATTCGAATACAATATATATGTATTTGAATGTCCCTTTAATAAGCAGTGTATGAGATCACATGATGTTTGTGGATTACAATGTATGCGAATACATGGGGTATTTGAATACATTATTGTATTCGAATACAATATGGTATTCGAATACATTATTGTATTCGAATACTTTAGTGTATTCGGGTATATATATGTATCTGAATGACCTGTTGGCTACCTTGTATTCGAATATATTACATGTTTGGTCCTTTAGTAACGTTTTTCACGCCATCGGTCATCATCCACTCTCCTAACATTACACCATATTACCCCCTAACGTTCCCGTAACCTCCTTTGTCCAAGATCTAGTTTGGGTTTCGTAAAGTTTGAACCTTTATGGGTTTAAAACCCGTTTCGGCTAGATCTACGGTTTCTAAGTGAACCATATATATTGATGAGTTCATTAAGTCCGTTTTAAACATCAAGTTCGGATTTTTATGGTTCATCCATACCCGATCTACTTTAGGGCTAAGTTTTAGAACAAACCGTTCATAAAACGTAACCTTTAAAGATAAAGAACATACCTTTATGCGTTTTTAGGCTACAGTTAGCTTTGATATTCAACAAAAATTTTGTATCTTGCTTGTATCGTCAAGTTCTATCAAGATCTAGGTTCGGTTTTGGTATTGGATCCTTCTTCTTAGTCAAGGCGGTGAATAGGGAGGTGTGTGTGTGTTTTAGAGTGTGTAGGAAACTTGAAAGATAAGAAATGAGGGTTTTAGGGAGGTTTAAGAGGGTATTTATACCCTCTTAAGTCTATGGACCTAAGGCCCATCTCATCCCTCATTCTATCTTTTAATAATCCAAGTACATGCTCCTTTGTTATATTTAATCTTATTTAAATATTAACACACATTCAACTAAACATAATTTCCTTTATTTATAATATTTAGGATGTTACAAGTCTTCCCTCCTTAAAGAGGTTTCGTCCCCAAAACCTAACTATTACTAAAACAAATCTGGGTAAAACTTGCGCATCTCTTCCTCAACTTTCCAAGTAGCATATAATCCCTTGCGATGCTTCCATATAAATTTCACTAAGGGTATAACCTTGTGACTGGGCTGATTTTCCTTGCAGTAAACTATCACTACCTGTTGTTCAATGTAGTTCAACCGTTCATCAACCTCAACGTCTACCAATGGCACATGAGGTGTGTCATCAGCCAGACATTTTCTCATATGAGAAACGTGGAAGGTTGGATGAATTCCTTCTAACTCTTCGGGTAAATCTAGCCTATAAGCCACTTCACCCACGCGGTCTACGATCTTAAACGGTCCAATGTATCTTGGACTTAACTTTCCTATCTTTCTAAAACAAAAAATTCCTTTCCAAGGCGAGACCTTGAGCATCACGTTATCACCAACATTGAACTCAATTGGTCGTCGCCGCTTATCAGCATATGACTTCTGACGGTCTTGAGCAGCTTTCATCCTTGCCTTGATCTCTCCCCCAACATACAGGGGTTCTACAACGTCTTCCATACAACATTTCAAACGGTGGCATACCAATACTTGAATGGTAGCTGTTCTTATAGGAGAACTCTGCCAGATGAATATGATCATTCCAACTTCCTCAAAAGTCTAGGATACAAGCAAGTAGCATATCGTCAAGGGTTTGGATCGTCCTTTCCTACTGTCCATCTGTTTGAGGATAATACGCCGTACTGATGTTCAGCCTTGTTCCCATAGCTTCATGAAACTTCTTCCAGAATCTCGAAGTAAATCGAGTATCTCTATCAGACACAATAGACAGTGGCACTACATGCTTAGTCACAACTTCTTTTATGAACAAACTTGCTAACGTTTTCGACGAGATAGCCTCTCGTATAGGCAGAAAGTGAGCACTCTTGTTAAGCGGTACATAATAACCCAAATGGTATCATGATGTTTAGCTGTACGAGGTCACGTAGTTGTTAAATCCATGGTGATGTGTTCCCATTTCCACTCAGGTATCTCCAAAGGCTGCATCTTCCCATAAGGTTTATGGTGTTCAGCTTTGACTTATAAACAAGTTATGCACTTACTGACATAATATACTACATCATTCTTCATACCCGGCCACCAATAGTCTCGCTTCAAGTCTTGATACATCTTAGTGGATCCCGGTTGGATTGAGTAACTTGACTTATGATCTTAATCTAAGATTCGACCTCTAAGATTTCCATGGCGTGGAATCCACATACGGTCAAACCTAGTCTTAACACCATGAGTGTTTTCCATCAACTCGTCTTGCTGACCGAAGATCCTTTCATTTTTCACTAACCCTTCATCTGCCAGCACTTCTGTCTGTACCTTGATGATTTCTTCGAAAAGACTTGAGTTCATGATCAATTGATATGACTTCACTATTGCAATGACCTTTTCATTCTTACGACTTAGCGCATCAGCGACCACATTACCCTTACCAGGATAGTATTTGATATCGCAGTTGTAGTCCTTGATCAACTCTAACCATCTTCTCTACCTCATGTTCAGCTCTTTCTGCTTGAAGAAGTACTTTAAACTTTTATGATCTGTGTAAATAGTACTCTTAGGGGCTGTTTGGCAAGTTCTGAACCATTAAGTGCTTAACCAATAAGATGTCTGAATGATTAAGAGACTCTGAATCAGTAAGATATGAGCCAGTAAGTGCTGTTTGGTTGGACATCTGAATGGCCGTGCAGAAAGACTATTTTACCCCCATAACTATTACGTGCTGAATAAAATGTATGTGTTTAAGTAAGAGATTTGATTGATTGTGCATCATGCATCGGCTTTTGGATCAAAATGCATTAGAGCACATCTACCTTAATATCAATTTGCTAAGAAGATTAAAATGAATAGTATTGTAACAAATGTCATAAAAGTACAACTACAAAACTTAAAACTAATTAACCAAATGATAGCCATATATTTATGAATTTGATAACATAAACAAATTACCTGATATTAATTTGCGAGATTAAGCTTATCAAACCACCTGTTCAATAACTACTCATTTATAATTTGCAATACACTCTTTTGGTTCTTAATCAAAATCAAATTTAATACAACAAAAGATGTCCAATTAAATCAAGATAATATTACAAGTCTTAACTCAAATCATAGATAAATCTTTTTAGGGGCACATATAAAGCTTTACATTTTCTTATCTAAACCACCCTCCATTGCAGTCTCCCTTCCAACCAATTGTTGTAAACTTTAATTCTTTCTCCCTACGCTCTTGATAGTCCGGACTTTGCCAGTCAAAATTAGCCCCCATTTGAACTGAGCTCAAGTTGGTCAAATTAGAATGCATTTTTACTTGAGAGCTGCAAAAACCTCTTTAAGAATGGTTCGGTTAACTTGGTTGCACACATATAACCATACGCGGAAAATAAAAATAAGTGGGGTTAACATGTCAATAACAACACATTGGCATGCAATCTATTTTCATCACATGTGGGGTTTGTTTGACTTGAAACATATCAACATCGAGCGTGATCCTATGCTAACATTTCAACGACATTTTGGGTTAATTCCCAGCTTACCCCTTCATTTTACCTGTTAACCCGCTTAAAAGAATTTGCATGTATTTCCGTGTTTATCCCTAAATTCTCTTTAAACTCTTCAAACACATTTCAATAGACTCAAGTACCATTTAATACCACTATACTCATTTTTAACTCAATTTGGTATTTAAACCATTCTGAAATCAATTGCTCAAGTTTCAACTTTGAAAACTTTCTGCAGAGCTGCTGTTCGAGATGTTTTTGACCCATCCTACTACCCAAGTTTGATTCATATGATCAAAAAAAGTAGAACCAGACTCAACAAGCTTTCCGAAAAATATTATACGAATCAATTGGATCAACAGTTTATTTTATATGATTTTTAAAAGATAGGATAAAAATCAGTTCAACTTTTACAACTTTCTACATAGCTACTGTTCTTTATGATTTTAACCCACCCTACTACCCAAGTTGATTCATATGATCAAAAATTGTAAAAATAGACTCACCAAGCTTTCTGAAATATATTAAACACCTCAATCAGATATATGATTGATTTTATATGATTTTTCAAAGTCAGATCAAAATCTGAATACAAAGCTGCGAAAATCATTTTTAAGGTTCTTCCCACTTCGACCCAAGCCCTCAAAATGCAGACCCCCCCTATAATGGTTAAACCTCATATTTAACAAATAGAAAATGTTAGGAATATCTATCTAATGCACTTATTAGTTATTGCATACCAAATGAGGGTAATCATTATCAATTTCCAAAACCCCAAACTAAATCAAGAACCCTAAAAAACATATATGCATATAACATTCAGAACTCATTATCGATAGCTTGCAATATGTGTTTTCAAACAATCCAATCGGAGATAAAAATTCACATCCATTGCTATTGGAGATACAAATTACCTGGTTGAGGGTTGGGAGGGATCGCAGATGAGAAAGGCTTGTTGATTCATTGGGAAGCAGCACCGTCGATTGGGAGGAAGTATCGTTTGGTTAAGGGTTAGGAGGGATCCAGATGAGAAAGGAGAGATGAGTTAGGGGTTATTTTGGTCCTCTTTCTCATTGAGACTCCATACTTGATCTGAACGAATCAGGGGTTGAAGTTCTATTTAGATGCATATTTTGAAGGTGCCAAACACACTTATGTTTGAGCGATTCAGATGTAAACATCTGAACGCTTCCATTAAGTGGTAAACAAGCAGGCCCTTAGTACCATACAAATAATGTCTCCATATCTTGAGAGCATGCACTACTGCTGCTAGCTCTAAATCATGTGTTGGGTAGGTACTTTCATGAACCTTCAACTGCCTGGATGCATAAGTAATAACCTTTCCTTGTTGTATCAACACGCAACCTAACCCACGATGCGAAGCATCAGTACATGCAAACAACCAAATCCTCATCACCATCTGGTAAAGCAAGGATTGGAGCTTGCGTGATTCTTTTCTTTAATTCCTCAAAAGCTTCTTCTTAGAACTTACCCCAACTGAATACTACAAACTTTCGGGTCATACCGGTCAATGGTGAAACTATCTTGGAAAGGCCTTCGATGAATCTCTTATAATAGCCAGCCAACCCTAAGAAGCTCTGTATATCAGTCGGGTTCTACGGAGTCTTCCAATTCTTTATTGCCTCAATTTTAGCTGGATCCACGGTAATCCTTTCAAGATTGACCACGTGACCTAGAAATTGCACTTCTCGCACCCAGAATGCGCACTTCGAGAAATTAGCATACAGCTTTTCCTCCTTCAGCTTCTCTAATACTTCTCTCAGATGTTTAGCATGATCAGACTCGCTCTTAGAATAAATCAATATATCGTCAATGATAACAATAACTGACTTATCTAACATTGGCCGACATACCCTATTCATCATGTCCATAAATTCTGCGGGGGGCATTTATTAGACCGAATGACATCAAGAGGAACTCGTAGTGTCCATACCGCGTCCGAAACGCTGTTTTAGGGATGTCTGCCTCCTTCACTTTTAGCTGATGGTAGCCTGATCTGAGATCTATTCGTGAGAACCAACTTGAACCTTGTTGTTGGTCAAACAAATCATCAGTCCTTGGCAAAGGATATATGTTCTTTACCGTAAGCTTGTTCAACTCACGATAGTCAATGCACATTCTCATACTTTCATCCTTCTTCTTAACAAATAACACCGGTACGCCCCATGGGGAAACACCTGGTCTGATAATACCTTTGTCGAGGAGTTCTTGTAGCTGGAACATCAATTCTTTCATATTGGATGGCGCTAGACGGTAAGGTGCTTTCGAGACAGGCTGGGCTCCTGTTATGAAATCTATCTTTGTTCTATTTCTCGCTCCGGTGGAAGCCCCGGAAGATCCTCAGGGAATACTTCTGGGTAGTCGCACACGATAGGAACATCTTTCACTTCTTTCATCTATGCCGTAGCTTTGACCACATACGCCAGGTAGGCACCGCACCCTCGCCTTAACAATCCTTCGGCCTTTATCATCGAACTGACATTAAGCCCTGAACTTTCTTTATCACCATAAACCGTCACTGCACTACCATCCAATGAATTTAACCTTATTATTCTACTCTTACACACTATCTGAGCTTCAAAACTTAAATAACCAATCCATTCCCAAAACTACATCGAACCCTCCTAAGGTCATCATATACGGGTAACAAGAAACTCACGTCCCTCTAACTCTATCTAACAATCCTTAACCATTTTCATTACTTTAACCGAGGTGTCACTAACGGTTTCGTTATTTACTAATCGGTGTAGTTACAAAACTTCTATTCGCACCTGAATCAAACAATACGGAAGCAGAAATACCATTTACTAGGAACGTACCTGTCACAACATCTTGGATCTGTTTGGCATAAACCTGAGTCAACATGTAGGCTCTAGTCCTTTGCCTAGCTTGATCTCCATCCTTCTTCCCACTTCCTCCAGCTTCACCCTCGGTGCACTCCCTTGCCATATGACCCAACTTACCACACTTATAACAAGCGGGCTTTGTGTCATAGTCATTGGCATAATGCCCCACCTTTCCAAATTTATAGCAAGCATTCGAACCAAGCTTGCACTCACCAGAATGACTCTTTCCACACTAATAGCAAACGTTTGAACCTTTACTCCATCGGCACTCACCACCATGCATCTTGCCACAGGTCTTACACGACTTCCTCTTCCACACTCTCGGCTTCTTATCCTTAGGGTTCCATAACTGAGTACCTAGTCGTTTGACATGAGCAACCCATCTCTTATCCTTATTCTCTTCCGCCACCACATCGTCCGCCGCCAGGTCGTCATAAACCATTTCTGCGAGTCCCACAGCAGAATCAAAGGTAGCAGGTCTACTAGCCTTGACCAAAACGCGAAAATTTTGTGGCAACCCTCTGATATAACACTTGATCCATTCGACTTCAGTGTTCTTCATGTCAGGCACCAATCTAGACATGCGGTTGAATACAGTGGTGTATTCGCGGTGTGTCATCTTACCCGCCTTTAGATTCAAGAACTTTATTTCAACCCTTTCAACCTCCGCATCAGCACATAATCGCTTTATCACTAATTCCTTCAGATCATCCCACCCCATAGCCTTAATCTCTTCCTGGGTCTTCCTCTGTTCCACACTTTCCCACCAGTACATAGCTTCATCACCAAACGACTGAGTAGCATAACCCACTGCTTGGTCGAGACGGCCCTCGCTAATTTGGATAACCTTGTCCATAGCGATTATCCATTAGAGAGTAGGGATTGCGTCTCCCAAACCAGTTAGCTTCGGCGGGTCGCAACCTTTGAACGACTTGTAGTTACACCCACCTCGGCCTCTCTTTATGTCATCAACTTTCACGGATCGAACTTCACTTGAATCACCTTTATTACCATTCTATCTTGACCTCTCAACAGTTCTTGCATGACTTCCAACAGACTTTTCGGGTTGGAGATTCTTCACTACAGCAGCTACAGCTTGAGCAATGGCAGCTTGAACAACAGGGTCAAACTGGTACCCTTCATTCGGGCTTGGCCCTCGCCGAATCTCACTTGGTCCTTCTACAAAGTTAACAACTGGATCCTTAGAAGGCTCTCGGATCCTACGTGGCCTACCACGACGTCCCGTACGAACTCCTTGTCCATCAACTTTCCTAGCTCAAGCCATTGGTATTCTATAAGGAAACACAAATATCATCACTCAAGGAACTATTTAGTACAAGGATAGTAAGGCTAACAGGTAATAACAGTGGCCAGCTGTGATTAGCTGATCACGTTACTTTCTGTATCCTATACATTTCCCATTTTGAGTCTATTTGTGCTAAGTACTACTTTTAAACAGTTAATCAATCAGACAATCAATTAATCTTATCCCTAACGTACACATATCCTTTCTTTATCAATTAAGCTAACATCGTTACACATTGTTCAACCATACACTTTACCTTTACTTAGCTTGATCTCAACATTGAATGACATATATCATTCTTGTGTATTTCATCTTAACACATTCACCACGTTAGCACTTGCCATAATTAGATATTTAATGACTTGTCACAGACTTATTAACAACGGAACAACTCTCAAGTAGTTTATTGTGCAAATGTATTTTTTCACTACCCATTAAATGAAATATACAAAATAACATTTTGTAAGTCACAATATGTAAGGCCCCGTTACCGGTGCCCTACTTTGGCGTTGAATTTACTCATAAACACAATTCTAATATCAGAGTTAATTAAAACTTTCGCGGAATAAATAAAAGTCAACCATTCATTACAACATTAAAACGTGTCTGTCAAACATAACATAAAGTATCTTATTAAAAAATCACGACAAAATCTTCTTTGGATGCCAGTCCCTTCAATTCATGCCATGTATCTCCTCCTCAAGCCAGCTGCTTCAATCTATTTACCTGCGTGCATACTAAAAGTTAGCTACGCTGAGTGAGTTCTAGTTAATCAGGTAACATACAATACATTCACATACATATACATACGCATCCGTAGATACATATCATATAACTTACTTACCTTTTTCTTTCATGCATACATAACTACATATTATTTTCTTTCTTTCGTTCTTTCCTTTCTTTCATACTTTTATACTAAATCTTACTTTACATACTTCTACGTTTTAAAGAGCATTACGCCCTATTGTCTCGAGTATTATTAGGGCTCGGTTCCCTTTCTGCCTTGAGTATTAGGAGGACTCGGTTTCCTTTCTGCCTCGGGTATTAGTAGGGCTCGGTTCCCTTTCTGCCTCGGTTATTAGTAGGGCCCGGTTCCCTTTCTGCCTTTCACATCATATTCAGTTACCCTTGTATTCGAGTCCCCTGGTATTCGAATACATGTATTCGAATACTTTTGTATTCTTTTTATTATCTTTCTTTGCTGACTTCGAATGGTATGAGTTAGGATACATTCCGAATTCTAAAGGGCTTGTATTCAAAATTGGGCATGGCAAGGCATTGTATTCAAAATGGCCTTTGCATGCGAATTTACAAGCATTCAAATACCACACACACACACACACATATATATTCGAATAGACATGTCATTCGAATACATTATGTATTAGAATAGGCATGTATTCGAATACAATATATATGTATTCGAATGGGCATGCCTTTATATTCTTTTCTTCTCTAGCTTTCCTTCTTTTATGTATTCAAATGGCCCTTTAATAAGCAGTGTATGCGATCACATGATGTATGTGGATTACAATGTATTCGAATACATTATTGTATTCGAATACATATTGTAATCGAATACTTTAGTGTATTCGAGTATAAATATGTATGCGAATTACCTGTAGGCTACCTTGTATCCGAACATATGTACTGTCTGGTCCTTTAGTAACGTTTTTCACGCCATCGGTCATCATCCACTCTCCTAACATTACACCATATTACCCCCTGACGTTCCCGTAACCTCCTTTGCCCAAAATCTAGTTCGGATTTCATAAAGTTTGAACCTTTATGGGTTTAAATCCCGTTTCGGCTAGATCTAGGGTTTCTAAGTGAACCATACATATCGATGAGTTATTAAGTCCGTTTTAAACATCTAGTTCGCATTTTTATGGTTCATCCATACCCGATCTACTTTCGGGCTAATTTTTAGAGCAAACCGTTCATAAAAACGTAACCTTTAAAGATAAAGAACGTACCTTTATGCATTTTAAGGCTACGGTTAGCTTTGATATTCCACAAAAATCTTGTATCTTGCTCGAATAGTCAAGTTCTATCAAGATCTAGGTTCGGTTTTGGTCTTGGATCCTTCTTCTTGGTCGCGGCCGTGAATAGGGAGGTGTGTGTGTGGTTTAGAGTGTGTATGAAACTTGAAAGATAAGAAATGAGGGTTTTAGGGAGGTTTAAGGGAGTATTTATACCCTCTTAAGCCCGTGGACCTAAGGCCCATCTCATCCCTTATTCCATCTTTTAGTAATTGAAGTCCACGCTCCTTTGTTATATTTAATCTTATTTAAATATTAACATACATTCAAATAAACATAATTTCCTTTATTTATAATATTTAGGATGTTACACAATACACATTGATTAATTTTGTTGTAAAACTGCACGTGTTATCCGAATATATTGAACACAAAATAATACAACCGAAATTACAACATAATGTGTACAAGTGTTTTTAACAACAATTCAAATGGATAAATTGACAACATCTAGACATCAATTCTTAAAGTGTTATTATCTTCAACACTTTTATCGTTCAATTAAGATCATCGAATGATATCGTCTTGTGGTTTGTCTTGAGGTACTCCCTCAATAGGGCTTCATGAAGTCATATTATCATTATCTCATTTCATACCGAGACTTTTATTCTTGAACAAACAAAATATGTCCAACCACAATAACATATTAAAATAATATTCTACACACTAGTAGCAATATTTGGACAAATTTGTTCATAACAACACCAAGTTATTTTCCAATCAGTAGTACATTTCCATTCTCGTATAAGCAATGAACCATTTATATTTGCAAACACATATTTTATTCCTTTCAAAATATTTATTTATGTTTGCAAAACTTTATAACCGGTTTCACAATAAACTATTTTATTTCTAACACACATATTAGAAAAAAAAATTGTTACGAAACGCTAAACTGATTACGGTTTGCAACAAACCACATTTCTAACTAGGTTGTTAGAAATAAACATTTACCAAATGTTTTGAAAGTTTATAGTTTAAGGACAACACCATGTTTAAGTTGCTTGGTAAACAATTAACGACTTCACAATACTTGGTTTATAAAATAACTAGTGTCTCGCCCGACGCGTTGCGTCGGAGCAGGTCGGTAAAACACGTGCAATGTTAAAACGCAAGTGTTGAAGCAGTAGGTCAACGCGAACTCCGTAAGTTTCAGTTACGTGCATTATAGTATCGGAACTAAACAAAAAAATATACAAAATTGAGGTGGACCAATGGGGTGGCGTCAGCCTGTAAATTCGGGTGTTGATAAAACCCGAGTGTTGTTGATCCCGACCGTTGAGGTGGTGTGTGTATGCAGTTTCGGTCGGTCTCCACCATGCTTGTTATGATATCGGAACTAAAACAAAAATTTGCATTCGGTCAGGTTTTATTTCGTTCGTTACAATACTAGAACTAAAGAAATGTGGCGAGTCTACACGAATTCGGTTGGTTTCTTTCACAATCTTTATGGTATTGAAACAAACAAAATACACACACACAAAACTGACATTTGGTTGATTTACGTTACATTCGTTACCGTATCAGAACTAAAAAACCAGAAAAAAAAAGTTGTCGACAACTAAGGTGCCGCCAAGTGACCCAATAGGGTCATAGCGGCACCAAAGTTGTTATTTATACTATATAATAATTCATTTCTAACCGCTCTAGAAAACAAGTGAGCACATATCATTTTTGAAACATTATGGTTTATAAAAATAAACACATTCTAACACGCTTGTTAAAAGTCTAAACAGTTAGAGACAAATGTTTACAACCTTTAGTTATATATAAACCGTATTTGCTATTATCAGTTTACCAAGATACTAATTTCTAACACTCTCATTAGAAAACTTAAACGTTCATAAGAGTTTCTCTATAGGTTTATAAACCCCCGTAGTTTCTAGTGCTCATTAGAAAATTAATCGTCTAAAAATTATTATTTATCAAAATAATAATTATAACACGTTTGTTAGAATATTAGACAAATTCTAGCCATATTATTATACAAAATAATAATTCATAATACCCATGCTAGATGTGACCCGGTTTCGAATAAACCGTTAGAAACCTTTGGTTTATCTAACACATATGTTAGATAAATTAATGTTCGTGAAAACCCCTTTTATAAAAGAATCATTTCCTATACGTGTGCTAGGAAATGAACTTTATTCTTTTACACGATATCGGTTTCTCATGCATGCGTCATAGCCTTTTGGTTATATTATAAACCTCATCCAACATGTAGTAAGATGACTTAACGTTTACAAAAAACGTTTTAAATTATTTTACAAAATAATTTTTTCTAACACTCATGCTAGGAAACATGTCGTTTAGTCCACAATATTTTATAATCAATTTGTAACCCATGTGTTAGGAGATGAAATCTTCGCAAAAGCATATTGATTATAAATTTAACCCGATCTAACGCATGTAAGCGTATTAACATTTGCACGAACAAATGGTTTATTAAAAACCACATCAAATTGTTTAAAAATGTACGTTTTTCACGAACTGTTTCTACTCGATTTTAGACATAAACGATCACAAAGTTGGTTTAACTATTAAACTCCACGGATTTACAAAACCGTTTCAAACACTATAATTAGAGCACAAATGATTACAAAAATCTTTTCCAATTGGTTGAATCAAATTACTCGTTTTGTATCACGGTATTCGGATTACGTATTGTACTCCAATCTCAAATCCTTAGTCAATTGTACTACACAAACTTTTCCCAAAAATATTTTTAAAAATCTAATTAATAATTTTAAACTTTCGTGAACCCAATATCCTTTATAAGGTTTTAAGATTGTCAAAACAATCTTACGAAAGTTTATAATCTGTTTTAAGATTGTAGGACATGGGTCACGATTTTATAAAAAAATATTAATAAAAAAATAAATAATCTCTTTATAAAATTTGGCAAATTGTAGTACATATACTATATTCAAATCTAAACGAGAATAATAACAAATATAACATATATATATATATATACAAAACTTGATTCATACCGAGGACATTAACTTATGCTCCTATAGTGAATTCTTTAACCGAGCCGAAGTCGGGTTGATCATCGTGTTGAACTGCATCAAATCCGTGTTGACAGAGACCTACCGAGACATGAGCATCACCTCCTAGTCGTATCTTCTTATGTGGTCATTCTCTTGGTGAACCTCTCTTGATCACCAGAAGCCATCCGTATCTACTGAGCTGCAAGATTGAACAAACTATGGCTCCCGGTTGTGGCTGAGGATTTCTGTTGAATAGAGGTCCCTTAAAACAGATTTCGGGCTACCTTCGCGAGCCCGTCTGTTTCCTAGGGTACAACAACCGAAGCAGTATGTACTGTCGGGATTACCCTAGCACCCGAACCATATTTATAAAGGGAGTTCGGGATTATAAAAGTTGGAAAGGAAATGAACTGAAGTGGTGACCGATTAAGTTTTTGGTGTATATGTCATGATGCGTCGGGTTCTCGATGTTAGTGACCGATCTGGATTTTTCGGTGGTGACCAAATGCCTCAGGAAATCCAAATGCGTATACGGGTTTGGGTAAATGGGTTATTGGGTTATAATATAATAATTACCAGATTTGCTAAAAGGTCCCTGAACAATGGATGAGGATACATAATGGAATTAAAGTAAAGTTTAAGGTTATAAATGTATATAAATCAAAGTTATTATTGAATATTAAATAAATATATTAAAAAATAATAATTAAATAATAATAATGGCTCGATAAATGCGGTATTATATGATAAAATTTCCCGAACATGGAAACGGGCCGGGTAACGAATACAAAGTAAGAAATGGAACATCCGAATTGTTACAATACTTAACCAAAACCGACCGAAATATGCGTCTACTTACCACCTCAACGCTTCGAATCGACAACGCTTAAAATTTACCACCGCCCAAATTTTACCGACCTGGTAAAACTCTTGTTGAACTATAAAAGATATATTATTTAATTCAATTTATAGTGTTGCGCCGAGTAAAACTCTGGTTAAACTATGAAAGATATATTATTTAATTCAATTTATAGTTCATGTGTAATAATAAACACAAATAACTTTACATAATATACAATGAAGAAACTTAAACATGACCAAAGTTCTCACAAATTCAGCAAAGATTTCTAATGCAATGTATGTCGATCAATTGGGTATACTATGCGCACTATGCGCATGTGAAGTCATTTTAAAACGTATGAACATGGTTTGGGCATCAATAACCTTCTTTTGGTTAAGAGGACATGTTAGATTAGCTTAGTGTGTGACTTTTTCTTACGAGAAAAAGGACATTGCGGTCTAGTAGCTGAAACCAAAGAATCCTTCGCTATTAGTCTGTTGCATCAAATGAATAGCCAGGGAAAAAGGAAAGAGCTGCCAAAGATTAATGGCTGATTTATGAAAGGGATCATTTCCTATTATCCTTTGTAGCTTTAACGATATTTGTTTTTATATTTCATTAAAAAAATTAACAATATGTAATTATGTATAATGGTTAATGCGGTTCTAAGATCACCCGTAGTGGTGGCATTATCGCGGAGTTTTCCTCCATAACGCCGGGGCACCCCCCCACCCTTTCCCCGGCGTTTTGGCAATAATGTATTCTACAAAACGCCGATATGGCACAAACTTTGATGCTTGTTGTTGGAACTTAGCTAACGACCGTTTTCCGATCAGGTTAGGTCGCAGGAGAACCATGTGAGAGGACGAATCGGAGAGGATTCTGGTGAGTGGTGACCGGTAAGGGTTTTATTGGGTGGTGGTGGTGGTGTTGTGGTTGATCACAGGGATGGATGTTGACGGCGAGTTGATGTTTTTCGACGACTTTTCCGGTAAATTAATTAAATGGGTAGGTAGGCATTGAGAGAGGGTTCGTTAAAGTGAAAGGCAAAATGTAAATTGGATTGATTTGGTTTATTTAAATGTAATATTTATTCACTAAAATATTATTATTATTTGATTAATTTTAATAAAAAATAAAAAACAAAAAAGTGTAATGTAAAAATGATTAGGCGTCACGTGGCGCATCACGTAGCGCATAACGCCCAGGGGTAGAGAGATATGACTAGACCCTCTTTTTGTAAAAAACCATAACTCTGATTGGCGCCACATGACGCATAACGCCCAGGGGTGGGGCATTATAACTACACATGGTCTAAGAGTAGTCATATTATATAGGAAAATTGGATATTAATAATCCCAACTATCAACTATTGGCGAACAATAATCCCAACTAACAATGTAACCGGTGATAATCCCAACTATCATTTTTGTTACCGATAACAATCCCAGTTAAATAAAACAGTTAACTTCGTTAATTATTGATCACATGACGTGTGACGTTGCATGTGACTGTTAAACAAGATGGTTATTGTTCAAACTGGGTTGAGCTCGACGGGTTGAAAAATATAAATACATATTTTGCATCAAACAGTATTCAAACTTGTAAGGCCCCGTTACCGGTGCCTCACATTGGACGTTGGATTTACTCATAAACATCGTTCTAATCATCAGAGTTAATAAAAACATTCGCGGAATAATAAAACTTTCATAAAACGTTGCATAACTTGTCTTAAACAAACATCTTTGTCTTTTAAAGTAAACAAAACATTCAACATAAACTGATAACGTCTGGAGTCTTCCGATGCCAGCCTCTTATTCAATGCCACGTGTTCCCTTCAAGCGAGCTGCCTCATCCTACTCACTTGCGTTCATACTAAAAGTCAGCTACGCTGAGTGAGTTCTAGTTAATCATATATACGACGTACAATACATTCATTTATTACATACTCTCGTACGTACTTTACATTCTCGTACTTCGTACGTGATATATATATATATATATATATATATATATATATATATATATATATATATATATATACTTACCTTCATACTTTATTCTAATTTCTACTTTACATTATTCTATTCTGCCTCGGATATTATTAGGGTCCTGTCCCTTTTTCTTCCTTGAGTATTATTAGGGCTCAGTCCCTTTTCTGCCTCGAGATTATAAAGGGCTCGGTCCCTTTTCTGCCTTGAGTATTATTAGGGCTCAGTCCCCTTTCTACCTTGAGTATTATTAGGGCTCAATCCCTTTCTTCTAAACCGGGCTACCTCTTACCTTCATTCATAACATACGTACATATCATTCATACATTATACATAGCATTATATCCATAATCATAACTTGACAATACGTGCAATATCCGAATATCATTCACGTACCGACAAGAAGTCAATCATATCTTTCACATAATTCACATAAGGCATACACTTATCACTTAGGATAACTGTATTAACAAATCACATCGAGTATGCACACAGCCCCGAAAACATAACAAGGAATGGGGCTAAAAACTCACCTGAATGCGATTACGTTCACCGTTAATGGTTATTCCTTTCTTGAGCTGTACACGACTAACTGTATAACAATTACACGTATCAGTTAACTATTACTACTCATATCGTATTTCTATCTTTATATAACCTACAACGAACGGGGGTCCGGAGGCAGCGCCCCTAGCAGCGGGGTTCTATGGGCGGCATCCCCTAGCGGGGTCCAAGTGGCAGAGCCCCTGGCTGGGAATAAGCTGTCAGGTCAGCTTGGAAAAACTTTATTTCTATTAGCTGTATTAACACATTTTTTTCATTAGAATTTTAAATTATTCTTCTAATTCGTTAACTCATTCTTCATAACAAATTAAGTCGGATTCGCTATCTGATTCGTTAAGCGAACTTCCCTTACGCGAACATAACTCAAGCGAACTTAACTCAAGCGAACTTATCTTAAGCGAACTTAACATAAGCGAGCTTAGCTTAAGCGAACTTAGCTGTATGCGAACTTAGCATTAAGCGAACATGGTAGCAGGCGAACTTGAATGAGGCAAACTTAACATTAGCGAACTTATATACGACACGAACTTATTGGACGAAGTTAATCAGCAACAGCTACGGGTTTGATTTTTAACCCAAAAACATCTCTGTTTCAACATGTAAACCCTTGATATGGTATTAACCAATCCCGTAAACATTCCCATGGCCATTTTCGGATAAGACTCGGCCCGAAACGCATAAAGTTTGGACCTTTAAGCTTAAAAAAGTTCAATACTAGGTCGACGTACATAGCTATAGGTTCGTTAAGTTTGTTTCTTACGTCAAATTTGCTACTTTAACACTCGTTTAGACCCGATCTACTATTGATCTAAGCTTCACGGCTAACCGTTTATAAAAACATAAACTTTAAAGGTAAAGGACATACCTTTATGCGTTCGGTTGGTCACGTTTTGCTTGGTTATCTTGTATCTAGCTTGTATATTAGAGATCTATTACTATTCGATGTTCGTTGGTCGTTTCACCCTTTTCCTCTCTCTCGGCCGTATGTAGTAGGATGTGTGTGTGTGTGTGTTTTGAGTGTGTAGGGAATAAGATGGAAAGAAATGAGGATTTAGGGTTTTAGGGTGGTTTAAGGGAGTATTTATACTCCTAAGGCCCATGGACCCTAAGCCCATCTCATCCATAATCCCAACTTGATTAATCTAAGTCCATGATCCATTTCTTTATTAATTATTAACGCGAAATCACTAAACGTAACTTTCTTTATTTAATACTAAAATATTTATTTATCACACGACAACTTAACGAAATCTTTATTTAATATTATAACTTAATATTATAATATTTAGGACGTTACAGAACTCGGGACCTCAACTATCAAATCTGATATTTATGTCTTTGTCAGCTGCAATAAATAAATTTGATGCTAACGTGCCGATTTAAAAGTTTAAATATCTTATCTTGCCTATAAATCTGTTAATTATTTTCCATGTTTGTATACTCTTGTTAATATAATTGACTTCTATAATAAATAAACTTTTGAGTATTAATTTCACTTTAGTTTTCGGTTAACTTATTATATGTCATAAATACTACTTTATAAAATACTTTGTAAAAACTTGAAGATCAAATCCAACATCCCAAAGCTAAAATCAATAAGTAGTTTAAACATCCAAATATTACAAAACAAGGAAACTAATTCATGCATCTAACCATAATAACCAAAAAAGTTGAAAACCAAAACTCATCCAAAATGTCAAATAAATATCTTGTTCAAAACATCTAGATATTACAAAGTCATTGTATTATTTCAAAAATAATATAAAATTATGGTTATGTGAAAGAACTCGATGCTTGGGTTGATTGTTGAGCTTCTTGTAAAGATTGAGACATGTTCCAACCACCATCTCCTTGACCACTCCTGCTCATTCCCCTACCCTTGCCCCTGCCACATCTTGTTGAAGTACCTGCACACTCATTCAAAATAAATATTTTATTAGAATAAGGTTAAATTCTTGAGCCACTTTTCGGTCCCCCCCTCGATCTTTTTGTCTTTGGTGTAATTAAAGCTTGACCCCTATTAGGACATCTCCTAACGTTATGATCTTTAGACTTGCAATTGCTGCATCCCATTTGCAATCCATGTTTCGTCAATTTTCTTGGTCGTTTGGGATCCTCGTTTGGATCCTTCTTCCTATTCTTCTTTGGTCTACCGGGACCAATTTTGATTGGAGGAGGGTCCAATGGGAGGCCAATATCTATCACTAGGCACAACCATCATCCAAGTCCTTAACTTGGAACACATTAACTGATGATTGATAGGTATACAATACATTTATAAGCTTTATCTTTCTCCTTATCAAGTTTCGTTTGTATCCTAGGACAAACAATGACATCCTTTTGGACCATTGCTTTCTGCATTTTAGCTAGTCTTGTCGTTATTGCTACCCTTATATCCTCTAACATGTTAATAATGTGTTTAAATCTAGACTTAATGATATATCCATTAAAAGTCTGCCATATTACTGACAACGATATCACATTTACTTTCAATATCAAGAAAGCACCTGCATAAGCATCTTGGATTTTGATTTATGAAAGCTTCTGTTGCAGTAGGTGAAAGAACTCTCATTTCTTTAATTGCATTTTAGTAGTCAGGCTCACAATAGGCTCTAACAGCTTTCCAAAATAGTCCCTTTAAAACATCATCTTTGAATTTTTATGCCAATTGGCATAGATATGCCTAGCACAATTTCTATGTTCAGCATTTGTCCACACTGTCGCAACTGCATTACGAAAAACAGTTTCATTCATTAATTGACTAGAAAAGTATATATCTAAATAGGACATGTCCAGTAGCTTTTATCTATCAAAAAGTATATATCTAAAATACAATATAAAGCACTATCTGGTAGCAATTAAAGCATATATCCCATGTGTATGGGATATATCTTTTTAAATAAAAAAGGAAGGGGACTTCACAACTGAAAACTGATTTAACTAAAAGTACATATCACATGTGCAATAAGAAAACAGATGGCTAAAGTCCAGAAAGAGAATGTGTCTTAATTTAATTGTTTGTATATAAATTAGTTGAGACATTATGTTAATGTCTAATTGAAAAACAAAAAAGTTGCATCATGTCCATGTAAAAGCTAAAAGAGACCAAATAAAAAAGGAGAAAATTCCAATTTGCCTCACTAGAATATATCGTCGTGAGATGGATTAACGATTGAAAAAGAATTTGCGCATGTTGTACCATTGTATTTCTCGGGCGTGTTTTTTGACTCCTACCGTCAGTTGACTGTTGGATGGTAAGGGTAATTTAGTAATCTTCTTCTAATAAATAATAAATACAATAATAGTTGTAATATATTATTAATAGGTTAATTTTATAATATTATTATTATTATTATTATGATATTCATAACAGCAGCTCGGAGATTCAAGAACCGGCAGCGACGGTTTTTTTGGCGTTTATCGTTTTTCCAGCGACCAGCTCCGACGACGGCTGCTGCCTCTTCCTTCGCCGTCCTTGAAAGATGCCGACACCGTCAACGGCGTCGTTTCGGCCAACGACGGTCGTGAGTTAGAGTCACCACCTGATATGTCGTCCTTCCGCCCTAAGCCCGCCTCTAGTTCCGCCTCTAAAACTATTTCTCTTATCATCATCTCCCTCACTATACACCTCTCTTTTCTTAAATGAACCCGAATTAAACTCACCGAACTAGTCACCGAGATCAGACTCGTCCCCGGTTAAGCTCTTAACAGCCCTAATTTCAAACATGCTGTTGTGTGTAATTGAAACTGTAGCTCAGATTGCACTGTAGTGGTCAATTTTTGAAACCCTAGGTTATTAAAAAATGAAATTGAATGTGAATCTAGTCTAGTGGAGGTTAGACGAGTGAACACGTGGGATGAATTGAAAACTGGTAGGGTTTTCATGGTAATTAGGATGGATACAGTGTGTGTGTCAAACAGATATGTATTGGTTTGGATGAATTGGTGAAAGATAAAAATGAAGATGAAGATGGATGAGTTAAAACTTAACAACCCAAATTATAATTGGGGAAGATGAAGTGATAAACTTGGTAATATATATTTTATGTTGTAGAGCTATACCAAACACTAACTTAGTTCAAGTGGTAGTTTTGGTGGGATGTTAAACCAGAGGTTTGGGGTTCGAATCCCGGCATTTACATGGTTTTGGATGATTATTTTTAAACTGAACTAAAGGCTTTGGGGTAAAAACGTAATTTCAACATTTTTTAACAGGTTAACGTTTGGTCAAATGACGGTAGGAGTCAAAAAAACCCGCCCAAGAAATACAATGGTACAACATGCGCAAATTCTTTTTCACCGGTTAATCCATCTCGCGACAATATATTCCAGGAAGGCAAATTGGAATTTTCTAAACAAAAAGCAATTCATACCTTCTGTTGATCAGATATGAGTGTCCAACCCTTCCCACTATCATTTAAAGCTAAACCATTTTTTAACTCCATCAAAAACCATGCCCAACTATCATTGTTCTCTCCTTCAACTACTGCCCAAGCTAAAGGGTACATTTGGTTATTCACATCTCTTCCTACAGCAGCCAACAACATACCTCTAAGAAATGTTTTAAGAAAACAACCATCAAGGCACAATATCTTCCTACAACTAGCCATAAATCCCTTTTTAACTCCATCAAAACAAACAAAAATTCTCTTAAATACATCTACATCGATGCTAATCTTGGGTGGGATTGTCACAAGTTCAATGTGGAAGTTGGATTTGCATACCTTATAGCTTCTAAGTACGAACCTATCTTGCTATAATGTTCCTTTATAGAACCATGAAGCTCTGTATGAGCACATATCTTGGCCTTATAAGCCATCCATGTCTCTATCAAAACCTTGAACTTCTCTTTTACGGCTTCTTGGATATCCTTTGCAGGCCAGTGAGGCCAGCTTGGCTTTGAATAAGGGCAAAAACTCATTTGCTATAAACCGAGAAGTTAACTGTCTATTTCTTGTAATGTTTCATTGACAAGTGTGCTTGTTATTTGCAGTTTTAACCCTATAACAACCGTTTCTCTCATCCAGAGAAAGATAAAGCTTGAATACACACCCGTTCTCACATTTCACACCTACTCTCCCTTGCCTATTCTTATCACTAACAGAGACGCTAAGATTCCTTCCGTTTGTTATAGCATATTTTCTCACAGCCTCCTTAAATGCGTCTCTTGAAGGAAACCTTGTCCCAACAACCCAAATCCACTTATTCCAATCTGGTTGCTCATCTACTACAGGAATATCTTGTTTATACTTTTTTCCTCTAATGTTATTTTCCTCACTTTCCCCTAGTGAATTAACATCACCTTCAGACTCCTCGTAACTGTTGTAACCTAGATTATTAACATCATATTCATCTGCTCCTTTTAAATAACATTCAACCAATTCTTTTTGTAACTTCTCGTCTTCTTTATTAACCTTTTCTATTTCAACAACGGATTCTAACCACTCGTCATACCAATTCTTTCATCAATCCTCAAATTCTTCCACATAACCTTCATCGCTATCTTGGTCTGAACCAGACATCGAATCACTCTCATCACTTTGTGGCTTATCCATTAATCCTAAACGAACAACGCGAATCGAATGAACAGCCTCTTGCTCGAACAAAAACAAAACAAAAAAAGCAAACGCAATCAAAACATAAATAATGGAACGATTCTGATATAGTGTGTTGGTGCATAATGCCAGTAGTTCATTATCTCGTGTTTATTTGTGTCTGTAATCGTTTACATTGTTCGTATTGTGTGAACTTGTTAAGTTTGCTTTTATGTTTTGGCGAACTTGGGTTTAGCGAAGTTAGGACAACTTCGCCTGGTATGTTAGGCAAAGTTGTCGGCCATATATATACCTAAATTCGGCTCATTTGATAGGAACTTGACAGCCGTATTTGTGTAACCCTAGTGTTACGTGTTTTGGTACTCTTGGTTATTGGCAATATAACGAGTATCCCTTTATATATATTCGTGTGTTTACGTGTGATTTACGTATTAGTTGTATTAGCACTCGTATCGTATACGTAGGGGATTCCGCACCCTCGTGTTACGAGATACACCTGTGTAGATCCGGCTGGGAACCTACAATTGGTATCAGAGCATTTGCTCGCGATTGTTTTGTTCGGGATTATCACACGAGTGTTAAAATCATTCCGATAGACTATTCTTGGAATCGTCTCACGTTGGTATACCGTTCTTTTGCTTGTTTCTCAACTATATCCTTCAAATCGCACTTCATTGTACCCCCAAAACATTCGAAATCAAAGATTCTAAGTTGCAGATCTAAGCCGAGCTCCCAGCGAAGTTGTCGACACCAAACTTAGGGTTTTCAGCGAAGATATAGGGTTACCGCGAAGTTAAGGCTGGCGAAGTTATAAGAGTGGCGAACTTATAAGGTCTGCGAAGTTAACATCAAGCGAAGTTGGTAGCTAGCGAAGTTGGTAGCCAGCAAAGTTGTTGTCTAGCGAAGTTATAATAACTTCGCTGTTCACTGTTCACAGAATTTTGTTTTTGAATTCTAGGTCTCATTTCGTTCAAGTATGACATCGATAAACGTCACAGATTTGGTAAAGATGGAAGTTGAAGCTGGCTCAGCAACTAAAGCTCCAAAACTGCATAAAGGTACTGATTTCGTTGCATGGAAAGATAGGTTCGAACAGTATGTGAAATATCAAGATGCAAAAATGTGGGTCTGCATTCAAGATGGGCACATTCCACCGACTACTGAGTTCGAAGGTCGAGAGCAAATTAAGAAGTACAGTAAGATGGAGGATGATGAAAAGAAAATGTATGAAGAAGAAAGTAAAGCACATGCAGCCATTACAATGGCACTTCCTCAAGAGATTCTCCGTACTTTCAAGAATTACAAAACTGCTCGAGAATTGTGGGAAGCACTTGAGAATCGCTATGAAGGAAATGTTGGGATTCGTACCTCCAAGACGAAGCTGCTGAAAACTCAATTCTCTGTATTCAAGTATCTGAAAAATGAATCACTTGATGACATCATCACAAGATATTATCACTTGATGACCGAGTTGAATAACTACTCCATTGAATACAAGAAAGACGAGATTGTGGAAAAACTTCTTGATGCTCTCCCACCAAAATGGGAGGTGTACACAGTTATGATGAGAGAAGATAAAGATTTTGAGAACTTTGACTTGGAGAAGGTGGTTAATAAGTTACGTAATTTTGAACTAAACATGGCTCGAAAAGAGACGCCTACTGATCAGGTTCAGGATCCGGGAATGTATGGTGCTAAAGGCTCTCCAAACTCAAGTTCGAAAACGGAATCAACTGCCTATTACTCGGGGGGAGAACCAAACTCCGCTCAAGATGGTCATGTGGTACTCAATATGGATGGTGACGTATGTTTTGTAGCGGGTGGAAGTAGTTCCTCAAAATCTCAATCCTCAGCTAGTAATTTCTCAGACAGTGCATCTAGCAAGAATTACTCACAGATGCCTATGAGTGTAAAATCAGTTGAACAACAATTATCTCTCTATGCCTCATTCATTGCCTCATATGAGAACTATATCAAAGGAAAAATAGTTGACCCTACAACCTTGGATGAGGACTATGATCAGATAGACGCAGATGACATGGAAGAAATGGATCTGCAGTGGCAGATGGCTATGATAGTGAGAAGGGTGAAGAGGTTTATGAAGAAAACTGGTAGAAAGTTTGTTGGAGAAAGACCGGGGTTCGACAAGTCAAAGATTCGCTGCTACAACTGTCAACAAAATGGCCAATTTGCTAGAGAGTGTACAAATGAGAGAGTCGAACGAAGTCAGAATAGACCTAGTCAACAAAATGGAAGTGGAAACGAAATCAAGGCCATGGTATCTCAACAAAACGGTGGATACAATTGGAATATACAAGTTGAGGAGGTGATTGAACAAGCAAATCTGGTGAATTTAGAGACTGGAAGATGCGACCGAGAACCAGTGGAGGACCAGGCATACATGGTAGAAGTAAATGATCAGCTCTCAAAGGTATGTTCTGAACCTAACTATGAACAATGTGAAAAACTGTCTGATCAATTAAAAGCCTTAACCGATCAGTATGTTAGTTTGGATAAAGAGTTAAAATTGTTAAAAGAGAAACATCATTATTCTAAAACTAAAGAAAATAGCTATTCGGTAAAAATAAAAGCTAGTGAGAAAGATATTAGAAGCCTTAAGGCTACCCTAGCTGAAAAATTACAAGTCATTGACCTTAGCTATGAAGTTTTAGAAGAAAAAACCAAACTGATAGCTAAAAAAGACAAACAGGTAGCTGATTACCAGGTAAAAGTGGTGGAATTGAACAGGAAACTTGAACAGTTTAGAAATTCGTCGGTGATGCTTGATCATATTCTAAGTGTTCAACGTTCCCCAAATAACAAAGGGGGAATCGGATACACAGAAGTTCCACTACCATACAATAATAATTATACTTATAATCCTAGTAATCAGCAATTCGTTAGTGTTGAAATTAGTCAGACAGTTCCAATCAGAGTCTCTACTAAAGATACCAATGTTAATGTGAGTGAGGCAAGTCAGATAAGTTCTGATATCACAAGTCCTGTCTCGTTGAATTTGGACAAATCGTCTGAATCTGATGAGATAATAGATGAGGTCGTGTTACTAAAACGAGGGGAGGATTACAAGTTTAATGAAAAGAAATCTTCCCTAAATCCGTTTGTTCCACCGTATGTAAGGCAAACTGATAGTAACACAACCTCATCATCTACAGCAACTTTTGATACGAATGTTCAAAAGAAGACAAATATCTCGAACAAAAGTTGTTTTAGATGCAATAGAATAGGACACTTTGCCAATGACTACCCTCTGAAATGGAGAAAGTGTAGAAATATGAGGCCAACTGAAACTAAGAATAAAACTAATTCTAAATATGATGCTGGTAAGAAGTCTAACACATCAAACAATCGTTGGACTAATCCAAGATTTCAAAGAAACCAGTCTCGTTTTTTCCCAGTGAACCATCGAACCAACAATTATTATTCCACAAATGCTAGAAATTCGAGAAGGTTTGGATGGCCTCATAGCTAGTCATCTAGAAATTTTCCTTTCAGATCAAATGGTAACTTTCCTCAAAAGAGCGTTGGGCAACCAAGGTACTGGATGTCGGCTAACAGGTTTGATCAACCCAAGACCAGAAGGTCTTGGTTCCCCCGTTTTTGATTCATTTCTTTAATTGTGCAGGAAAAATCGAGCAGGGTTGTAAACAATATGTGGGTTGTTGACAGTGGTTGTTCCCGGCACATGACTGGTAACAAGAAATTTGTAGGTTCCCAGCCGGATCTACACGAGATATCACGTTCTACGTAGGTGCGGAATCCCTACGTAAGACGTTACGAGTATAGAAAACGATACGAGCTAACACACGATACGATAATCAAACACACGTTGTATTCCAACCGTAAACACGTGATACTATGATCACTGAATACAAACTCTCTGACTCGAATACACGAATAAGACTCTCTCCTCTCTCTTTTTTCTTCTCAGCCGTAACCTAGCTGAATATATAGGCGACAACTTCGCCTGGTAAGTTCAGGCGAAGTTGTTCCTAACTTCGCTTGTTCCACAAGTTCGCCTATAACTAGCGAACTTGTGATAACTTCGCTTACATACAAAACTCAAATCTAACTAACACGATTATAGACACTCGACACTGAACTACTGACATCATGCACCAACAGACTGCCCCTTGGCAGTAGCTTCATCTCTTTAGCTTCAAACACGTGTCTTGTAATCTTCAACAATCCTGCATCTTCATCTTTAAGCATGAACTCCTTCGCGAACACAAACTGATACAATTCTTTGATATTTCTTCGCTTCGTCTTTCCAAGCAGGAATATAAAATATTTTCTTCTCATGCAACACCTGCAAATCAGCTTGTGACAAGTTCACTAGATGCATCAGATCGTACACTCTTAGCAGCTCTTGTTCATCTTCGTCTTCCATCACTGCTTCAGCTGTTTCACAATCAACATACCACCACTTTAGATCTTTGAGCACATCCTTGGGCATCTGTTTCATCGGCACTTCTTTAAGGCACCGGATCGGCTTATACTTCATAATCATCCAAGGTTTTCCATCTGCTCTCAAACCTCTATCCTTGTCTTCAACAAGTTTTCCCTTTTGTGGTTTCAACAGCTCAAATTTCTTCTCTTTTATACTCTCTTTCCACACAATTTTCCCAATAACTCTAGCCATATTATCATCACTTCGGTTAATCAACCCCAATCTGGCTAAGTCTTTCACTTCACATTCTGGCAGTGTATTCAACGATCTTAACAGTCTTTTGAAATACTGAACACCGTCATATCTCTTAATCACGAAGAGCCTCAACTGCTCATCATATATCCAGCAAATAATCTCTTTCTTCGCTTCAGCATAACCTTTAATGTTGTAACTCTTCTTAAACATTGTAGGAACCGCTGGTTTCTTCGTTTTGACGAACCACTGAGCATAGCCTTCTTTCCATCTAGGCTGCTCTTCCCATTCAGATTCATCACTTGCCATCTCTTTACTCATATCTGCTTTCTCAATATCTGGAATGTCATGCTCAATATTTTCCTCAACTATCTCTCCCTCTTCTATCTCTGTATCAATCACAATCTCTTCACGAATCTTCTCTATCTCTTCACTCGGTAATACATCATCATCACCAACCAACTCATCATCCATCTCCTCAACTTCCACTACCACCACATCATCACCACCAGCTGCAGTTGTCGACTCCCCCTGAGTTGTGGAAGTCCCAAGAGCTTGATCAGTTCTTGGCAACTCACCACCTGCACCTTTCAATGCATTGGGATCATCGTCTCTATCATTTCGTCTCTTGGTCCTCAACTCATCGCCTTTACAGCTCGTCTCCCCCTGAGATGCCAAGAACTCCTTGAAATCATCTATGATTTTTCCATGTTCTACCAGCAGGGACGACTGCATCTGATTCTCTGCAACTAGGCGTTGAATAGCCTGGGTCTGGATAAGATTAATCCTTGACTGCTCTGCCACGACCCGTTCAAGTGTTGCTATTCGTTCAGAGTCTGATAAGGTTGCATCGAAATCGAACCTCATATGTTATATATCTTGAGTGTACTGAGGAGGGATTTCCGATGTCACCGGGACCTCAGAAGTAGAAATAGACGTAACCGCAGGTGGTATCGTCACCGATAACCCTGCAGTGGCCACAACAGTCGACTCGATAAATTGTGCCACGACCTCCGATGGAATAACAGTCGGAGGCGGCAACGAAACGATCTCAGGAGTCGGTAGTTGGAATGAAGTGGGTGGGAGGCCAAAGGCAGATGAGGTAGCCACCACGGGAACATCCGTAGCGCTTGGCCTTGTAACCTGTAAGGTTGAGGGAACCATTGTCATACTGGATAGTGCTGGTGGAGTGAAACGTACCACCCTAGAGCTCTCACCGGCTCCCGATCCTGCACCTATCCGTTCCCTTCTTGACCTCCGGATCAACTGTTGTACCTCTTCCTCATAGTCTGACTCGCTGTCATCATCAGTTCTCTTTCTCTTCCCATGAGTCCGTTCATGTGTTACCAAAATCTGTCTCGCTTCGGCCACTTCATCATCAGAATCTGAGCCAGCCACCGTTGTAGCTGCCCTAGTAACATTCACACCCGAAGCACGTTCAACCGGGACCTGTACATTCTCCTCTGGATCAACCCTTTCCATGTCAAAAAATCCTTGACCGCCAAACGCTGCGTCAAGGTCAACGGTCTCCTCCGGTGACACAACAGGAGCAGCAGGTATAGCTTGAGGTGCTCCTGCCTGTTGTGGTGCCGGGTCCCTAAACTCGTCCCCACGAGCAGGCACATACCCCGAGTTGATCAAGTACCCAAAAAGTGGAGTATGCCGAGGTCGGAGCTCAGGTTTGCTCCTCGCACTCGAAGATCTGCATTGGGCGAAGATTCTTTTGTTCACACTCTCTACATATCTGATTGGACGGCGCTGAGGTAGCGTATGAGCAACATGATTCAAGATCATTTGTAGGAATCTTGGATACATGATGAATCTCTCACGCGCCATCGCCCTTCTCTGACGATCAATCTCATAGAAGACCATCTGACTAAAGCTGTATCGCTTGTTGTAAGTCAGAGCAGTCATCGCCGACTGCATGGTCGCACCCATGCCATCAGTGCCCGCCTTTCTCCCTGACATGCATACAATCATGACATGCATGAGAAAGCGCCACTGGTCAAGCAAAAACCCTTTCCTTCTCTGCGTATCCCCCAAGGGACCAGAGTATCCCATCCTCAAAAACGCTCCATCACGGAAAGGAGCCACAAACTCTGTCGGGTCATCCCTTGTCTCATTTCCAAACCGTAAAGCCGCCCGGATTTGTTCAGAAGAGAACTGAACAATCTGATTGTTTACTGTTGCGCGCATCACCGGGGGTTCGACTCTACAGTCATATTCCACAGTCTGCCAAAAATCCTCAATGTTGGGCAAGGATATCGGCAGAGTTGTTGTAATCGCGTGGAATATCTGCGAGCGTAACAGAAACGTGATGATTTCGCGGAAATCATCAACTCCGCTCGCCTCCGGGTCTAATGTTATATACATGTTGTGACCCGGGAAGAACTGTCTCTGGTTATCACCTCCGTCATCGCCACCTGCACCACCTGCTCCAGCAACAGCAGCCATATCTGCAACAAACAGGCTAAGTTAGATAAACGTCAAAGCAAATCACAAGTTCGCCTGTTACCATGAGCGAAGTTGTGATCTATTATGTAAAGGCGAAGTTAAAGGTGGGGCGAAGTTGGGAAACAACTTCGCTTCAACTTGAACTTCGTCTGATAACTGTTAAGTAAAATGGTCCAGGCGAAGTTAAAGAGAACTTCGCCTAACCACAACATCGCCTCCTAAACTGTTTCAAAATTAATTATCAGGCGAAGTTAGACCTCAGGCGAAGTTACGGATAACTTCGCCTAAACTGTAACTTCGCCGAATTCGAATCGGCAACAGTTAGGTTTATCGAACGACGTGTAGATGATGGAAATGGAGATCGAGGACTCCGTAACACATGATTTTATGAAGTTTTAGACGTTCAAGTAAATTACTATCACGTAATAACAAGTTTGAAATCGGGTGTTTAAGGTTTCGAAAGACGAGGTCGATAATCGAGTCGAAACGACCGATGATCAACCTCAAATACATTGATTATACGATGAAAGAACCCTACACACCTTGAAATCGAATTAGAATCAAAAGAAAGTTAACACAGATGATCGATGATATATGCTCAATAAGTTCGCCTAGGTTTCGGAGAGGATAAGTTCGCTGTGTTTGAGAAATAATGAAGTCTGACCTTTACAACTTCTTTATATAGGGTCACAGATTATACAGGCGAAGTTGTGGATAACTTCGCCTATTGCAGGCGAAGTTATGGATAAGTTCGCCTATATATGAAAATTTTCAAAACAAACCCCATAATTTGAACAATTTGCAATTAAGTTTTAAAACATCCTTTAAAGCGTTAAATGATACGATCAAGACCAAGTAACCAGGTATAAAATCAAACAATTACAAAAGTAACAAAAATTTGAAAAATGAAAGTACACGGGATCAAATTTCAGTCTCAATAGGGACTACCATGTTTTAGAAAAGATCCGAACAGGAATCATACTAACTACGTGACTGTCACACAGATCCGTGTTTAGCTATATTATGACATAAAGAAACAGGTTGTAAGCAGGTAAATAACTTAGAATGGTTTTCATCGTTTCTGTGATACGGGTTAGGTTCAATTAAGCTCAAAACTTAAGTGGGCAACAACTCAGAGATTATGATGCCTCATATCTATTCTCAAAGCGTATTTGGCTTTCTCCAAGTCACCCCGAATTGACCTCGACCCGTAGTGTCTGATTAAGTAGTAATTACTCTTCGATCTTAGACTCTGCTTCCCGTTCACCTTCTTGCGTCTTGATTGAGAATCATTAACATTATGAACTCTAGAATACATTTTTTTTTAACATGTATATACACAACTTCAAGTAGAAAACAACTGCAAGTCCCGAATCTAGATCACTGCAGTGTCTTGACACGTTATCTTCACGGGAATCAGAACACTCACGAGCTCGTGTATGACTGGGTAATCGCTTTTCTGCCTATCATTCGGAAAGATATGTATGAAGACATGCACAACTCTTAAGGAGTTTCCACATAAAATCGAGTAGATTTAGTTAGTATCACTTCTACTTTTACGCACCATAAAAAGCTACCATGACATACAATGACTGTTCTAAAGTCTTTTAGGTCTAATAACTTCACTAGTTAAGCACACAGAATCAGTATATCTATCACTTTCCAAGGTTGGATCAATTTTCTGTTAACATAGTAAAGAAACTTCTTACGAAGTAGTAGACTTGAAAAATAATTTCATCTCCCGTAAAGAAAAAAATTTAACTTCAATCGCCCAGACCAAATCAAAGTCTTCAGGGAAACGGCTATCCCGAAGATCCAATGGATCAGCTGGACCGACCACATACTAGTATGTGTCCTTCTAACTAAGTATGATCGACTAATTTTCAGCGAAAGAATGAAAACACATCATAAACCGCCCCGGTCACTTTCAGTCATCTGGTTAATGGCTATCCTCATATTCTACAAGTAGAAATGAGGACCAAACATATCCTAAGACATGTCCTTCAAACTGAGGCAACCGACATAATTCTAAGCGATAGTGACGTTTTTTTTTTTTTTAAACAAAAACACACGACATGGTTACTCGGGATTGATCATCCCATTCAGCTCAACAAGGTTTTGAAATCTAGTTTTGTCAAACGCTTTCGTGAACAAGTCAGCGAAATTATCTAACGTGTCAACCTTTTCGAGCACAATCAGTTTCTTCTCAGCACAATCCCGTATAAAATGATGACGAATGTCAATATGTTTAGTTTTACTGTGCTTTACGGGATTGTTAGTTACTGAGATAGCAGTAGTGTTATCAATGCAAATAGGAGTAAGTGAGAAATTCAGACCATAATCGCGCAACTGTTATTGAATCCAAAGAACCTGGGAGCAGCAGTTGGATGCTGCCATGTATTCTGCTTCACAGGTTGAAATGGCGACTGAGGTCTGCTTCTTGCATTGCCATGACACTAATCTGCCACCAAGAAACTGACATCCACCTGTCGTTGACTTCCGACTCTGATTGCACCCTCCATAATCAGAATCTGTGTACACGACTAGCTCCAAGTCTCCTCCTCTCGAGTACCACAACCCCAGCTTCGGCTTGGCTTTGAGATACCGCACTATCCTCTTCGCACCCTTCAAATGAGATTCTTTTGGGTTTGCCTGAAAGCGTGCACAAAGACAAACAGCAAACATTATATCAGGCCTAGAAGCAGTTAAGTACATTAAAAAACCTATAATTGCCCGATATTGGGTTGGGTCCACGTCTGCATCGTTGTCTGAATCAGCACCAAATTTGTGATTGACGCAGACTGGAGTATCATATGGAGTGCTGTCCTCAATCTTGAAACGTTTGAGAACATCATGGACATACTTTGTCTGATGAATGAACATCCCATCTTTCTTCTGATCAACCTGCAATCCTAAAAAGAAGGTTAGTTCACCCATAGCACTCATTTCAAATCTCTTCTTCATGACGGCCTCAAACTCCTGACACATGGCGACCTTTGATGCAGCAAAGATAATGTCGTCCACGTAGACTTGCACCAGTAGAAAGTCGCTCCCTTTTCTCTTGAAGAACAATGTGCTATCAATCTTACCTCTTTCAAACTCATTCTCAAGCAAGTAATCGGATAACGTTGAGTACCAGGCACGAGGTGCCTGATGTAGTCCATACAGCGCCTTACTTAGCTTGTACACGTGATTGGGAAAGTCAGGGTCAGGAAAACCCGGAGGTTGCTCAACGTACACAACCTCATCGACTTTACCATTTAGGAACGCACTCTTCACATCCAACTGAAAGACCTTCATCTCCTTATGAGCAGCAAATGCCAAAAACAAACGAATGGCCTCCAATCTTGCCACAGGAGCAAACACCTCATTGTAATCAATCCCCTCTTGCTGATTAAAGCCTTTAACAACCAGCCTCGCCTTGTTCCTGATAACAATCCCTTTCTCATCTCTCTTACATTTGAAGACCCATTTCGTGCCTATCGCATGCACATTCTTCGGTTTTTCAACCAAATTCCATACTTCCATTTTCTTAAACTGAGCTAACTCTTCTTGCATGGCTTCGACCCACGAGCTGTCCTTAAGAGCCATTTGTTAGTTCTTTGGTTCAATCTGGCTGATGAAGCAGGTGTACAAGCATTCGTTGATAATGCCCGTGTCTTTAATGCATGTGTAAACACAGGTGTGCTCATTCAAGCTTTTTCTTGTTTGTACACCGGCGGACAGATCACCTATCACGTTCTCCAAAGGATGATCTTTGTGAATTCTCGTAGTCGGAACCGAACTGACATTCAGATTATCTTCCAAGTTCGAAGATAGCTCATCAATGGGTGATTGATGTTGAGAGTGAAACGGATTGATGAATTCCTCTTCAGTAGAGGCAGCAGGGGTATTGACAGCATTTGACGAGGAAGGCTGACATTCATCATACTGTGGTCGTTGCACCAAAGTGTCTTCCTCATCGCATATCATCTTCGTGGCAATTCTTTCCTCAACTTCTACAAAATCCAGATAAGGTATGTTAAAAGATTTAAAAAGTCTATCATAGTCGAAAACCCCAGCGGGTCCTGTGCTTGGTTTTGGTGATTTGTAACTTGTGATATCAGTGTTACACACCACCTCAACCTTGCTGGTCGATGTATTAAAGACCCGTCTGTTGGGAGTCCCAACAACGTATCCGACTAAGATTCCTTCGTCGGCTACTTCACCAAATTTAGAATTGGTCTTTAATATCGAACACGGGGACCCGAATGGTTCAAGACCACTCAAGTTGGGCTTTCTCCCATGCATAAGTTTATAACAGGTTTTATTTAATCTTTTAACAGTTAACACTCTATTAAGGATATAACAGGCTGTTGCAACAGCTTCAGCCCAGAACACCACGGGAAGTTTCGAATCAGCCTGCATGGTTCTGGCTCCTTCAATTAAAGTTCTGTTCTTCCTCTCAGCCACTCCATTTTGTTGCGGTGTATACGGAGCGCTGTACTGGTGTTCAATCCCCTTTTGTAAGCAGAAGATCTCCATCTCATAGTTCTTGAACTCAGTTCCATTGTCACTCCTGATGAATTTAGCCCGTTTCCCCATGATATTCTCAACCTTGGTAATCAAATTCTTTACCATCTGCACTGTTTCATCCTTTGACTTCAGGAAATATACCCTGGAATATCGAGAGAAATCATAAGTGATCACCAAGCAGTAAGATGTTCCTCCTAGACTTTTTACATTCACGAGACCGAAGAGATCCATGTGAAGTAATTCTAGGGTACTGACAATTGAATTGACCTTCTTGGTGAGATGGGATTTCTTGTGTTGCTTTCCCTTTTTGCATGATAAGCATTTGTCTTCAAAGTTGAAATTCTTCAAGGGAACACCCAGCACAAGCCCATTTTTGACAAGGTAGTTCATTTTCCGAAGATGAATATGCCTCATTCTCCTATGCCACAACTCGGACTCCGATTCAGTTGCTTTTGACAGAAGACACGATTCTTCTGTGGCCATCTCAGTCGACCTCATATCCATGATATACGTATTCTTCACTCTTGGAGCCTTCATAACAATCCAATTCTCTGGTATCTTGAAACCAGGATATAGCACGATCGCCTCATTCTTTGTAAAATGTACGGTGTACTCTTTGTCACAGATCTGCGAAACACTCAGCAGATTGTGCTTCAGTTCTTCAACAAAATTTACTTTCTCCAAAGTCATCTTTCCATTCGACACCGTCCCTATTCCTGTAATCCTTCCACCGCTCTCTCCTACGAAACTCACTCTTCCTCCTTGAACAGGTTTCCAGTCGTGTAACAATTTCTTGTTACCTGTAATGTGCCGGGAACAGGCGCTATCCACAACCCATTGATTGTTGGCAGCCCTGTTCAACTGTTCCTGCACGATTAAAGCAGATGATTAAAATCTGGGGACCCAAGACCGATTGGTCTTGGGTCGATACATCCCGTACCTTGGCTGTCCAAAGTTAGTATCATAATAATTTCTATGAGTCCTAACAGGATACCTTCTTGTGGATTGTCTATGAGGCCATTCAAACCTTCGTGAATTAAAAGAATTATTACTTATGGTTTGGTTGTTAGCAGTGAAAAACTGAGATCTTTTTCTTTGAAAACCTGAATTAGACCAATTTCTGAATTTTGATGGGTTTTCAGTTTTAACATTTCCGTTAGTTCTATTCTCAGTTCTCGAAGGCCTCACATCTCTGAATCTCTGCTTCAGAGGGCAATCAGCAACAAGGTGTCCTAATTGATTACATCTGAAACAACTCCTGTGTTCAACTTTCTTTTCCATAGTTGTTTTAGATGTTGAGGCTGTATTACCGCCCGTTTGTCTCACATAAGGTGGGACATACGGGTTTAGTGGAGACTTCTTTTCAGGTGTTTTCTTTTTCTCTCCACTTTTTGGTAACGCTTCCTCTTGTTTTGTCTCACTCGACTCAGATGACTTGTCCGAGTTTGATGAGACAGGACTCGGAGCAGAAATCTTAACACTAGTAACAGGCTTACTTGTTTCGCCTTTACTAACTTCTGGTTCTCTAATCGTTACCTTAACCGGAACTGTCTGACCATAGTCAACATCGACAGATTTCTGATTACTAGGGTCATAAGTGTAATTATGATTGAAAGGTGGTGGAACTTCATGATAACCAATTCCTCCCCTTTTTGGGGAACCTTGATCACTAACGAGGTGTTCTAGTATAGCGGAGGAATTTCTGAATTGCTCAAGTTTCCTGTTAAGTTCCACCACTTTCACCTGGTGATCAGCTATCTGTTTATCCCTTTCAGCTATTAGTTTGGTTTTCTCTTCTAGTACTTCATAGCTAAGATCAATCACTTGAATTTTTTCAGCAAGCTTAGCTTTAAGACTTTTAATATCTTTCTCACTAGCTTTAATTTTTACTTTGTAACTATTTTCTCTAGCTTTAGTGAAATGATGATCTTCTTTTAATGTTTTAAATTTGGCATCCAAACTAACAAACTGATCAGTTATAGTTGTCAGTTGTTCAGACAGATGTTCACACTTAGTACAAGGGAGTTCGGTACTTACCTCGGAGAGCTGGTCTGCCACATCTGCCATGTAAGCTTCATTTTCGCCAGTTCCCTTCTAACTATCTGCAGTTTCGATGTTTGCCAAATTGGCCTGTTCAAATACTTCTTCAACATGCAGATTCCAGTTGTACTCCTCATTCTGTCTGGAAATCATGGCTCTATAGTCATTACCACTACCACTCTGCTGTGTAGATCTGTTTTGACTGCGTTCTACACGTTCATTTTTGCACTCTTTTGCAAAGTGGCCATTCTGCTGACAGTTGTAACAGCGAACCTTCGACTTATCAAACCCTGGCCTCTCACCGACAAACTTCCTGCCAGTATTCTTCATGAACCTCTTAACCCTTCTCACAATCATAGCCATCTGCCACTGCAGATCCATCTCCTCCAGATCATCAGCATCGATCTGATCATAGTATTCATCCAAAATTGCAGGATCAACAATCTTACCCTGAATGTAATTCTCATACGAAGCAATAAAAGATGCATAGAGAGCAAACTGCTGTTCAGCAGATTTAACACTCATGGGCATCTTCGAGTAGTTGTTGTTTGAAACACTTGGGGAAAAACTACTCTTGGTCGCTTGAGGTTGAGAAGCATTTGATCCTCCAGCTACAAAGCACACATCACCGTTCATGTTGAGAGATACATGTCCTTCATGTGTTGAGCTAGCGCCTGACTCTCCCTTAGAGTAATAAGCAGATGATTCAGTTTTCGAACTTGATCCTGAGTTAACCTTTGCACCATACATACCCGGATCTTGAACCTGATCGGTAGGTGTCTCCTTTCGTACCATGTTCAGTTCAAACGTTCTTAGCTTGTTAACTGCTGTCTCCAGGTCATAGTCAGCAAAGTCTTTGTCTTCTCTCATCAACACAGTATACACCTCCCATTTCGGTGGGAGAGCATCAAAAAGCTTTTCAACAATCTCATCTTCTTTGTAAACAATTGAATAGTTGCTGAGTTCAGTCATCAGATGATAATATCTAGTGATGATATCATCAAGTGATTCATTCTTCAGATACTTGAAGACCGAGAATTGGGTTTTTAGAAGTTTAATCTTCAATGCACGAATTCCCACATTGCCCTCAAACCGGTTTTCAAGCGCTTCCCAAAGCTCTCTGGCAGTTTTATACTTTCTGAAAGTGTGCAGAATCTCTTGTGGAAGAGCCATTGTAATTGCTGCATGAGCTTTGCTTTTGGCCTCATACATTTTCTTCTCTTCTTCTTCCATCTCTTTGTATTTCTTGATCTGATCACGACCCTCATACTCAGCAGTAGGTGGAATGTAACCATCTTGTATGCACACCCACATCTTAGCATCTTGGTACTTGACATATTGTTCAAAACGATCTTTCCACGCTACATAATCGGTTTTCTTAAGCATCTTCGGTGCCTTTGTAGCCGAACCCGCTTCCACTTCCATCTTAACTAGTTCCGTAATGTTTATTGAAGACATCATTCACGAAACCCAAAGAAACTCGAAAAATAAAAATTTTAGTTTAAACAGTACTGTAGGCGAAGTTGTGGATAACTTCGCTTAAGTCTGAACTTCGCTGATTCTGAACTTCGCTTCCTTTTTAAATTCGCCTGGTTCGGCGAAGTTGTGAATAACTTCGCTTGAGGTAAGCGAACTTGAGAGGTAGGCGAAGTTATGGGTAACTTCGCTTGAGATAAGCGAACTTGAGAAGGTAGGCGAAGTTGTGGATAACTTCGCTTAACCTTATATCTTCGCTGAAACCCTACAAACAGTGACGGCAACTTCGCCTGATGAACACGATGAATATGCAGGTTTGATTTCTGGATTTTATGAGGTTTGTGAAGGTGTTATGGGTTGTTTATGATTGTAGGAGGTGAGTATAACACAAAAACTCAGAAAACTCGTCCCGCGAATAGTCGAACGGAACGATTTCTACACCCGCGTGATAATCCCGAATCACACAATCGAGCAAAAGCTCTGATACCAATTGTAGGTTCCCAGCCGGATCTACACGAGATATCGCGTTCTACGTAGGTGCGGAACCCCTACGTAAGACGTTACGA
This sequence comes from Bidens hawaiensis, assembly GCF_021521415.1. NCBI lineage: Eukaryota > Viridiplantae > Streptophyta > Magnoliopsida > Asterales > Asteraceae > Bidens > Bidens hawaiensis. The sequence goes on from NW_027505132.1 coordinate 100,139, forward strand.
GTATAGAAAACGATACGAGCTAACACATGATACGATAATCAAACACACGTTGTATTCCAACCGTAAACACGTGATACTATGATCACTGAATACAAACTCTCTGACTCGAATACACGAATAAGACTCTCTCCTCTCTCTTTTTTCTTCTCAGCCGTAACCTAGCTGAATAAATAGGCGACAACTTCGCCTGGTAAGTTCAGGCAAAGTTGTTCCTAACTTCGCTTGTTCCACAAGTTCGCCTATAACTAGCGAACTTGTGATAACTTCGCTTACATACAAAACTCAAATCTAACTAACACGATTACAGACACTCGACACTGAACTACTGACATCATGCACCAACAAAATTGTTACGTGATTGGAAGACCGTTCAAGGAGGAAGGGTTAGTTTTGCAGGAGAAAGTGGAGGAAGAATTACTGGTATTGGTACTATTACCAATGGGAGAATAAAGTTAGAAAAAGTTAATTCTGTGGAAGAGTTAAAGCACAATCTTTTGAGTGTCTCTCAGATTTGTGACAAAGAATACACAGTGCATTTTACAAAAGATGAGGCACTCGTGCTTTATCCTGGTTTCAAGATTCCTGAAACCTGGATTGTAATGAAGGCTCCAAGAGAAAATAACACATATGTAATGGACATGCGGTCAACTGAGATGGCGGCGGAAGAGTCATGCATCCTGTCAAAAGCTACAGAGTCTGAGTCGGAGCTGGGGCACCGAAGAATGGGTCATATTCATCTTCGAAAGATGAACTACATTGTCAAGAATGGGCTGGTACTTAGGGTTCCTCTAAAGAACTTCAATTTTGAATACCAATGTTTATCATGCAAGAAAGGAAAGCAGCACAAGAAGCCACATCACTCCAAGAGGGTTAACTCACTTGTCAGCACTTTGGATTTGCTCCACATGGATCTTTTTAGTCCCGTAAATGTCAAGAGTCTAGGAGGAACGTCGTATTGTTTGGTAGTGACTGACGATTACTCGCAGTACTCATGGGTATACTTTCTAAAGACAAAAGATGAAACAGTTCAGGTGGTAATTAACTTGATTACCAAGGTGGAAAATATTGTTGGGAGAAAGGTAAAATTCATCAGAAGTGATAACGGCATGGAGTTCAAAACTACCAAATGGAGATGTTTTGTTTGCAGAAAGGGATTGAACATCAGTTTAGCGCACCGTACACTCCGCAACAAAATGGAGTAGTTGAAAGGAAGAACAGAACTCTAATCGAAGGCGCCAGGACTATGCTGGCAGATGCTAAACTTCCCGTGGTTTTCTGAGTCGAGGCTGTTGCCATGGCCTGCTATATCCTTAATCGTGTTTTAACTGTTAAAAGATTAAATAAAACTTGTTATGAACTTATGCATGGTAGAAAGCCAAATCTGAAAGGTCTTGAACCTTTCGGGTCCCCATGTTCGATATTAAAGACTAACTCTAAATTTAGTGAGAAAGCTGACGAAGGTATTTTAGTTGGCTATGTAGTTGGGACACCCAACAGAAGAGTCTTTAATTTATCAAACAGCAAGGTTGAGGTGGTCTGTAACACTGACATTACTAGTTACAAATCACCAAGGCCTAGCATGGGACCAGCAGAGGCTTTCGACTATGATAAGTTATTCAAATCTTTTAATGTGCCTTACTTGGATTTTGCAGACATAGATGAGAAGATGGCCACTCAGATGCTATTTGACGAAGAGGAGGCCATTGTGCAACGTCCCAAATATACTGAAAATCAACCTACCACATCAAGTGCGGTTGAAACTCCAGCTGTCTCGAACGAAGATGAATTCTACAATCCATTTCACACTCAACATCACTCTGATGAACTCTCTTCAAATCTTGAGAATGATCTGGAAGTTGGTCTAGTACAAACTACCAAAATTCACAAGAATCATCTTTTCGAAAATGTGATCGGTAATCCTTCTGATGGTGTGCGTACTAGAAGAAGTTTGGATGAAAACACATGTGTGTATGAAAGCATTAAAGACACTGGTATTATAAATGAATGCTTGTACGCCTGCTTCATCAGTTAGATAGAACCAAAAATTTATCAAATGGCACTGAAGGATAGCTCGTGGGTTGAATCCATGCAGGAAGAACTGACACAGTTTGAGAAAATGGAAGTATGGCAGTTAGTTTAAAAACCACAAGATGTGAATGCTATTGGTACAAAGTGGGTATTCAAGTGTAAGAGAGATGAGAAAGGTGTAATCATTCGCAACAAGGCAAGATTGGTAGTCAAAGGGTTTAATCAATAGGAAGGAATCGATTACAACGAAGTGTTTGCTCCTGTGGCAAGATTGGAGGCAATTCGACTGTTTCTGGCATTTGCTGCACACAAAGGGAAGAAAGTGTTTCAGCTAGATGTTAAAAGTGCGTTTCTTATTGGAAAAGTGGATGAAGTGGTATACGTAGAACAACCTCCGGGTTTCCCTAACCCAGATTTTCCTGACCATGTGTACAAACTCAGCAAAGCATTATATGGCCTACATCAGGCACCACGTGCCTGGTATGCAACTCTGTCAGATTACTTGCTAGAGAATGGGTTTGAAAGAGAGAAAATCGACAGTACTTTATTTGTAAAAAGAAAAGGGGGTGATTTTCTTCTCGTCCAGGTCTATGTGGACGACATTATCTTTGCTGCCTCACGAGTTTCTATGTGTCAGGAGTTTGAAGCAGTCATGAAGAAAAGGTTTGAGATGAGTGCCATGGGCGAACTAACTTTCTTTTTGGGATTACAGATAGACCAAAAGAAGGATGGCATATTCATTCATCAAACTAAGTATGTTCACAATGAGCTTAAGCGCTTTAAGGTGGTCGATAGTACTCCGTCTGACACTCCAATCTGAGTCAACCACAAACTGGGTGCTGATTCCGACAGTGATGAAGATGTGGATCCCACTTAGTATCGGGCAATTATAGGTTCTTTAATGTATCTAACTGCTTCTAGACCTGACATTATGTTTGCAGTTTGTCTTTGTGCTCGTTTTCAGGCCAACCCGAAGGAATCACACATGAAGGGAGTGAAGAGGATCTTGCGGTACCTTAAAGGAACGCCTAAGTTGGGTCTTTGGTACTCTAAAGGAGTGGAACTTGATCTGGTAGCATACACCGACTCTGACTATGGAGGTTGCAATCAGAACAGGAAGTCAACAACCGGTGGATGTCAGTTTCTCGGAGGAAGATTGCTGTCATGGCAGTGCAAGAAGCAAACCTCTGTAGCTATATCCCCCTGCGAAGCAGAATACATGGCAGCATCTAACTGCTGCTCCCAGGTGTTATGGATACAACAACAAATGCACGATTATGGTCTGAATTTCACTCAAACTCCTATTTGCATTGATAACACTGCTGCAATCTCAGTAACTAACAATCCTGTTAAACACAGTAAAACTAAACATATTGACGTTGTTAGTGCACGGTTTTGCGTCATGAGTCTTTGTAATTGATCGTTAACGTATTTGTATTATATTTAATGTAATAATTAGGTTAATTATTGTCTAGTTCGTTATATGTAAGGTCTAGTTCGCTAGGGGATGTTAGCGAACTAAGACTTAAGCTTATTCTCTCCTAATTCGTTAGGAAATGTTAACGAATCAGGGGGTGCTTCGTCTGATTTATGTATGTAACGAAGTAGCGTCTAGTTCGCTAGGGGATGTTAGCGAACCAGACCTATCTTCTATATATAGTGAACACTGTTCACGTTTAATTCAAGTTTTGAGAGTTAATTAACAAAACCCTGTCAAGATCCTCTCTCGATCTTCAACCTAATATTATACGAACTATTGATATACACATACTGATAATACATATACATATATAACACTTAATCTAAAGTAATTATGAGCTAGATCTATTATTAAGATTTTAATCATATATATATACAGATCTGAGATCTATTATTGTTATTAGATTGATATACCGGGTAACAACAAGTGGTATCAGAGCTGTTGGAGCTCAATTACACTTGATTTGGTGTTTAATTAGTTTTTGATATTGTTAATATTCTGTTTTGAGTGAGTTTGAATCAATTTTAAGTTGAATTGATTGAATTATGGATGAATTGGATTGAATCCGAGTTGGTTAAAGTATTGGAATGGTTTTGAGAATTGGAATTGAGTTTTGGATTGGTTTTGAGTGGATTAGTATCGGTTTTGGTTTAAGGCCGAAACAGGGTTAGTTTTTTGGTAAAATTGGATTCGTAATCATAGATGTTTGGTATCGAGGATTAGCGTATTGGTTTCGCAATTGTGTTCCGAGTGTTTTGGTTGGTCATTTGTGTGATTTGGTTTAGTATCGAGAGTGTATTACAAATTCTGAGTTTCTGGGTTTCTGGGTTGATGTTCATCATTTCCAGATTTCTGGAAATCTTGTGTTGAAGATTTGAAGATTCAAAGATGAAGATGATTCGTTATCATCTTTATGGTGATTCACTATCTTGTTTCCTTTGATTCGTTCATTAAGTTTGTTAATTCGTCATTCATTTCAAGTGATTCGCTAGCCGGTTCGCTAAAATAGTTGATTTGTGTGATCTAATTCGTTATTTGGGATTAACTGATTCGTGTGACACGCGTTCAATTTGGAATTTGTGTCATAACAACCTTTGCCACGTGGCATAAGGTGTCAGAGTTTGTTACAAACAGTTGTAACAACCTGATTCGTTATAGTTGATTCGCTAATCAACTGTAGCTAGTTCGTTATCTATTTTCTAAGTCTTTCTTAGTGATTCGCTACTGAAGACTCTCTAATTCGTTAAGTTTTTCTTATCAGTTTGATAGCTAATTCATTGGCCAGTTCGCTAGTCAATTCGTTAGTTTGACTTTCTGATTCGTTAAATTTCTGATTAGTTAGATTGATTCGTTAAACTCAATTATGATTCGTTACCTGATCCATCTTAACTTCGTTAAGATTTGATTCGTTATTTTACTGTTCACAGTTCGCTACAACTGTTTACAGTTCGTTAATCTTATTCGCTGGTTGATTCGTTACACCCTTAAATTTTTGAAACTTGTCAAAAAAAATGGCTGGTGTGTATGCATTGGCATCTCAAAACATGTTGATGCAACAAATGTTGCAACTTGATACCGAGATAGGTTCACATTCGAAATGTCCAAGATTGATGAAGTTCAGTGATTTTGCCAAGTAGGAACCTCGGTTTCGTGCTCATTTAGGATCAGTTCATCCTGATTGTTCATACTGCTTAGATGAAGTCTATACTGTTCCTATGATTGGAGATGAGACTATTGGTTTTACACCAAAAGCTATTTCACAGTATTCTGTTGAAGAAAAGAAAGCATTAGAGATAGAGACAAAAGCTTATTCTACTCTAACTATGGCTTTGCCTGAGAATATTTTTCACCAAGTGGGTAGTATAAAAATATGTGCTTCTCTGTTTCAACATATTCGAATGAGAAGTATGGGTAACACGGCTGAGAGCAAAAAGGTGATGCTTAAGTTTCAATTCAGAAACTTTAATTTATTGAAAGGTGGGACGGTTGAAGAAATGACAACAAGATTCAATCACTTGATTGCTGAGATGGACAAGATGAAATTAGATGTTTCTGAGAGGGATAAAATTGACACTATTAAGAGTGTACTTCTAAGTTCTTATTCCACGTTCTTAATGGTTCTCAAGGAAAACAATTATTTCTTGAATGAAGATTTGACAGCAATTGAATTTTTGCAAAAGATTGAAGCCAGAGAATATGATCTTAAGTGTCAAAAATCTTCAAAGGAAAGTCAAGATCCTTCTTTCTATGGTGGTAGTATGCCTCTTAGTTCAACCATCTCTCCACTGACTGCTTTTCTTACTCAAGCTGCAGGTGAGAATGCAACTACGTTGTATAGTGATCCACGAGCTTGCTTTTACACAGCGGGAAATACTGGATCTTCTTGTATTTCTGGATCATCTGGAATGTCGGGTAGTTCATCCACTACAAATCAACATTCAACACCTTCAAACGTCAATATGAAAGAAGCTGAACAAAACTTTGCCTTTCTATCCGCTTTCATGACGTATTATGAAAATCTGGTTAGTAGCAAAATTGCCACTAGTGATTTAACTGATGAAGACTATGATCAGATTGATCCAGATGACTTAGAAATCATGGATTTAAAGTGGAATATGGCAATGATTGTTCGAAAGGTGAAAAGATTCATGCAAAGAACTGGAAAAGATCTTTCTGCTCTAAACAAGAAGTTGGGATTTGACAAGTTGAAAGTGAAATGTTACAATTGTCAAGAATTCGGTCATTTTGCAAAAGAATGTGACAAACCGAAAAAGGAATATACTGGTCCTCGTGGTCAAAATTCAAATTCTTCAACACCACGAGGTAATGATGCTGAGAAGAAATCTTCAAGTTCTGGATAACAAGCAATGTTAGCTAATGGAGATGATTGGTCACAACGACTACGGTGTAATGATACTCAAGCAAATTTGGCAATGTTTGGATCTACTGAAAATTTTCAAAATGCTAGTGGAAGCGAGCTATCTTCTGATAATGATTCTGGATCTGAGTCTGATGATTCAAGTGAAAAAGTTCCAATTAATTTTGCTTGTATGGCTAAGATCAGTGAGTCTACCATATCTGCTTGCATGGCCAAACAAAGCGAGGTTAGTAATTCTGCTTCTAAGGTATCATGTGTTGATTATGATTATAATAAATCTAAAATTGATTCATTAAAACTTCAAAATGATAATTTGCTAAAAGAGATTGTGTCCTTAAAAGATACTTATAGGCAATCCTTGACTTCTCAAATAAACTCGAGAGAGAAAATTGAGGCGTTGACTATCAGTAATCATGATCTTAAAGCTGAGTTATCTGTGAAAATGACAATTAATGATCAAAAGTTTCAAGAAATTTTGAAACACCGTTCAAAGATAACCGAGCTTGAGAATGAGGTTCTTGAGTTAAAGAACAAATTGGGTAAATTTCGAAATTCATATTTTCTGTTGAATGAAATTATTGAAGTTTCTGGAAAACAAAAGGATTCAAAGAAAGGTATAGGTTTTGTTCAAATTCCACCACCATTTCACAATGATTATAAAATTAATCCTTTTGCTCCAACTGAAGAAGATGTTATTCTTAAAGAGCCTGTGATTTCAGAAAATTCTAAACCAAGCAAGTCTGAAACTGTTAAAAACCCAATCTGTTTCTCAGAAACCTCATGTTCAAAGCAACAAAGTTTTTGTTGAAAATGTTGACAAAGTTATCATTGAGGATGTGTTTGAACCTGAAATTATACACAAGAACAAGAACATTCCAAGTTCTAATCACATACTGTGTGAACCTCATGAATTTGAGGAGGCTGTGTATGGTTTGCACACAACTAAGATGAAACAAGATGTTTTTGTCAAACCAGTGAAGGCTAAGAAACCAGAAAAACCCAAAATTTCTGATGAGGATTTGTTGCATTTTATAAATCCTAATGCACTTAAGCCGTCATCTGCTCGTGTGTTTAAGTTAAAGGGGATGGACACAATGTTCACTGAGAAAGACATTCCAATAAGTATCATTAAACATGAACTGATTGAGAGTGTGTTTTACAATGAAACCTCCAAAGTTCGTGAACTTGAACGACAATATGCTCAAGCGAAAACATCAGTTTCATCTGATTCATTGACTAAAGCAAAGCAAGTTTTAAAACAAGCTAAGAAAATTCAATTTGTGAAGTCAACTGGGACAGATACGTTGAAAAGTTTTTCGAACTGTTCTAATTTAGATTTTTACTTATCTGAATTATCCGATGATTTTGCTAAGAGCATGACCAAAAATGAGAGTCATCAGACATCAACTGTGTCACGCGTTCCAACAAATTTTCAACATCATCATGTTGACATGCGAAGTTGTTTTATTTGCGGTCAACAAGGTCATGTAGTAAGAAACTATGGCCAGAAGAACTATCAGAATCTTCATCCTTTTATCAAGGACCATCCCAAACCGGTTCCAGTGGTAAAGGAGATTCTGAAAAGACCTGTGTCGTGTGCTGATGATACTCATATTATGTTTTCGATCGTACATCCTCGAAAAGTTGTTCATGTGAATGAAACTCATGGTTCCGTTAAACCTAAGTTTATTCCTACTGAACCATTATGCAAAAATGTTAATTCAAATGTGGTTCAAGCTGTGTATCTAAGACGAAAGTCGAAGAAACCTGTAACTTATTCTCAAGTTGCGAACAACAATTGAATGCAACTAAAGTTAACTTTTCTCAAGGAAACCAAAAGGTGCCCAAGACCCCTTGGCTGCCTTTTTGAACTAATAATTTTCTTTTGTGTGTAGGGTACATCCAAGACCATTTCTGGTGAAAACTGGATCATGGATAGTGGATGTTCTCGTCATATTACTGGAAATCTCAACCTCTTATCAAATGTGAGAAATATTCAAGTGGGTTATGTGGCGTTTGCTGGGAATTATGGGGGTATGATTACACAGGAGGGTGATGTTTCAAATGGGAAGATTACGTTTGAGAAGGTTAACTATTGTGATAAAGGGGATCATAACTTATTGAGCGTATCGCAGATTTGTGATAAGTAATACACTACGATATTTACAGATAAAGAGTGTCTGATCTTGAAACCGGGTTATGTGATTCCCGAGGACATGGTTGTCATGCGATCACCACGAAAAAAATGATATTTATGTCATGAACATGAATTCTAAAGTATCTACGTCAATCGAAACGTATTTTGTCTCGAAAGCAACCGAGAAAGACTCAGTGCTTTGGCATTGACGAATGGGTCACATACATGTTCGAAAAATGAATTATTTAATGGCAAACGATCTGGTATAGGGGGTGTCGTTAAAGAATTTTAAGTTATCCGATCACTGTGTTGCTTGTAAGAAGGGCAAACAGAAGAAGAAATCGCACCCATTTAAGGTATTGAATTCCATTGATACTCCGCCTGAACGACTTCATATGGATTTGTTCGGTCCAGTGAATCGTGCGAGTATTTCTGGAGACTGGTATTGCCTAGTTGTGACTGATGATTATTCGAGATATTCATGGGTCTTATTTATGAGTTCTAAAGATCAAACGCCTGTTTTGGTACAAAACCTTATCACTAAAATCGAATCACTTTACAAACAAAAGGTGAGGAGAATTCGGAGTGATAATGGAACTGAATTCAAAAACACTATGTTGGATTTCTTTTGTATCCAAAAGGGAATTCACCGTGAATATAGTGCACCATATGTACCTCAACAAAATGGCGTTGCTGAACGAAAGAATAGAACCTTGATTGAAGCTGCAAGAACTATGCTTGTTGATTCTAAGCTTCCTGTCCAGTTTTGGAATGAGGCGGTGAATACGGCTTGTTATACACTCAATCGTGTTCTAAATGTTAAACGACTCAAGAAGACCAGTTATGAATTATTGAATAATCGTAAGCCTAACTTAAAGTACCTAGAACCTTTTGGGTGTCCCTGTACTATGCTGAAAAAGGATGTGGGTAAATTTGATGAAAAAGCCATTGAAGGGTATTTCTTGGGATATGCGTCACCTAAGAAACGGGTTTTTAATTTTACGTCTGGTTGTGTTGAAGAGTGGTACCATGTTGACTGTCAAAAGTACACTACTCCTTCACAAGGGAAAGGTCCCGACTGGATGTTTGACTTTGATGGTTTATTTAATTCATTTACTCCATTAACTGATCATCCAGATGAAGATTTAGTTCGTGTTTATTTTGAAGAACATTTGGATATTCCAAGGTTTGCAAGTTCAAATGATATTGAAGCTCCAATTGCTGCTCCAATTGAAGAACCTTCTGCTCATGATGATAATGTGTCTACTTCATCTGATGATAATACAGTTGTGGATAAAGTTATTACACTTGACAGTGATGTTTCATCTCCTGATTTGGGAGAACATTACACTAATTTATTTGAAAATGTTGCTGTTTCTGAAAATCCTACTCTCAGGATTCATAATTACCATCCACAAGAAAACATTATTGGAGACCTTGATGTAGGGGTTCAGACACGACATCAAGTTGCTTCCTCAAGTGACAATAATGCTCTATGTGTTTATGCTGACTTACACTCATCTGAAATTGCAATTATTGCTAAATTCACTTGCTTTCTATCCCAAGTTGAGCCTACAACTCCTCGTGTGGCTCTGCAAGATCCATCTTGGGTAGAAGCCATGCAAGAAGAATTACAGCAATTTGCACGTTTAGGTGTTTGGGATCTTATTGACAAGCCTGCTAGAGTCAAGAAGGCAATTCCGACTAAGTGGGTATATAAGTGCAAGAAAGATGATCGTGGGGTAAGTGTGAGAAACAAGGCACGTTTAGTAGTACAAGGCTTTCATCAGCAAGAGGGTATTGATTACACTGAGGTGTATGCTCCAGTTGCAAGATTAGAGTCGATTCGAATCTTCCTGGCATACGCTGCTTACAAGAATATTAAGGTGTATCAAATGGATGTTAAGAGTGCTTTTCTCAATGGTGAACTTCACGAGAAAGTGTTTGTTTTACAGCCTCCAGGTTTCGAAGATCTTGATTATCCTGACCGTGTTTACCGTTTAAACAAGGCATTATATGGTCTACATCAAGCCCCGAGAGCTTGGTATGGCACGCTCGTCGACCATCTGACGGATAATATGGTTTCAAACGAGGGACTATCGACTGCACATTGTTTTATAAGAATATTGGTGATGATCTTCTACTCGTTCAAATTTATGTTGATGACATAATCTTTGGGTCTACGAACGACATGTTGTGTAAGGAGTTCGAGAAATCTATACAAACCAAGTTCGAGATGAGTTCGATGGGAGAGATGAATTTCTTTTTAGGGTTGCAGGTTCATCAGTCTGCGAAGGGAATCTTCATTCATCAGACAAAATATGTGAACGACGTCTTGAGCTGATTCAAGATTACTGCCAGAAAAATCCCTTCTACTCCTCTTCCCGTGGGTCACAATTTATCACCGGATGAATTGGAGGATACTGCTGATCCGACCCTCTATCGTGCCATGATTTGTTCTTTGATGTATTTAACTGCTTCTCGACCCGACATAATGTTTTCTGTTTGTTTATGTGCTAGGTACCAAGCAAGTCCCCGAGTGACTCACCTGGCAGCGGTCAAGCGTATTCTGCAATATTTCCGGGGAAATCCTGACATCGGGTTATGGTATCCCAAAGATGATACGTTCGATTTTACCGCTTACGCAGACTCAGATTATGGAGGATGCGAGATTAATTTCAAGTCTACTACAGCAGGATATCAATTCTTAGGGAGCCGGCTTGTTTCCTGGCAGTATAAGAAGCAGACAACGGTCTCCACTTCAACCGCCGAAGCTGAGTATGTTGCAGCCTCGAGTTGCTGTTCCCAGGTTTTGTGGATACAACAACATCTTCGCGACTACGGTTTGAAGTTTCTTACTACTCCCATTTTGATTGATAATTCTGCTGCCATTAGTATCACCAAGAATCCCGTACAACATTCTAAAACGAAACATATCGAAATTCGATATCATTTTATACGGGATTGTTATGAAAAGAAATTAATTGTTCTTGAGAAAGTGCACACTGATTTTCAAAAAGCCGATCTATTTACCAAAGCGTTTGATAAAACACGTTTTAATTTTTTGCTTGGTTTAAATGGATTGAAGACCCTTGCTGAGATCCTAAAATTAGGATAATTATTTTTATTTTAGTTTTGGTCTAGTTTAAATTTTATTTTGTTTTTTAGGTTTTAGGGGGTGAATTTTAGAAAATACAAAAATATTGTGTTTTTAGTTTGTATAGATAAAACCCGAAAACATTAGAAAACATTGAAAAATCAAAAATATTGTGTTCTTTCTTGTTTTATTTTAATATCTAGAAAACCAAAAACATTTTAAAATAAGAAAATTCCAAAAAGATTGTGATTTCTGTTTGTACAGGTTAATTCTGAAAAAGTCAAAAAGAATGTGAATTTTCTTGTTTTGTAAAGAAAAATCCGAAAAGACAAAAAGATTGTGTTTTTAGTTTGTAAAGAGAAAAACCAAAAAGATTTTTTTTTTTTTTTTTTTTGCTTATGTTCACTGAAAATTATGTCATTTGCTTCTATTTTGAAGGACATATGCTTGTATATGTTTGGTCCTGATAATTTCTTGTAAATCTTCAGGTTAGCCATTTACCTGACGAATGGATAGTACTTGGGGCGTTCTTTAAACTTTCTATTTTATTTTTAGCTGAAAATTTAGTCAGTTATCTAAGTTTGTGAAGCGTGCTTGCATGTTTTGGTCCTGTTCTCTACTTGTAGATGGATAGGATAGCCATTAATTTATGAACTTAAATTAACTGGGGCAATTTAAATCATTTTATTTTATGCTCCTCAAAATTTTGAGTTTTTTGAAGCAAAAAGAGAATATGATAGTACATTGATTATTTGACCCCAAATCTAGAAAGAATTAAGCTTAAAAGACTGTGTGCTTAATCATTAGTGCATTGATAGGTCTTAAACAAGCTGTTAGGGTAAAGTAAGTGATATAAACTTAAAGAAAGGCCAAATTGAAAGAGATGTTAGTCTCTAGCAAAAGTATCGGTGAAGATGGCAGAAATGTAATAACCGATCATACTCAAGCCTTATAGTTGTTGATCACCCAAAAATATAATAAAGCAAATAACAAGCGTTAGGATTCTGGACACTATGAATCTTTATGCGGCTTAATCATCTGGGTATTCATAAGCATGAATATTTCACTCGCTTTTAGAGCAAACCCAAAGTCATTAAACTTGATCACCGTTGTACTTTGTACAATCTAAATTACTGACTTGATCAAAATCCGCAGTTAGTCATACAACTGTTCCTTCCTTGCGTGCGTCTCATTACCAATAAGAAACGGACCCCAGGGTATACAATGTATGTAAGCCGACAGATGGACTCGTGCATATTCACTCACAGTAAAGGAAATTTGATGCATTGCTCAAAGTTATAAAATTCTCAAAATTTTGATGAACACTAAAATGGTTTAAGTCAAGTTGGGGTGATTTGGCAAAAATCAAATTAAGCTTGAACCGAGATTAGGGGCTGATAGTTTCTGATATTCTGTGCGCAAATTGAACCATTAATCATATCACAAAAATGCTTGAAGGCTTGTTATAAGATTTAAGTGGACAACAATATCAATGATCAACTTAACGCCAGTCATAATATCGCTGAAACATAAAACTGTGATGAAGGGCATTTTAGTCAATATGATTTTCTACTCAAACTTAATAAAAATACAAAAATATGTACTGCTTTTGAAAATCATATAAAACACAAAAAGATTATTTCTTGGTTCAAATATTTTTTTTATTTTTTTTTGTAAATTACATTCTTTAATTTTTTACAAAATACCAAAAATATTTTTATCTTTCGTATTTTACATATTATTTAATGATTTTAAGTTATGTTTCGTAAAAATGAAACGTTTTTAAGTTATTTAGTTATCGGGATAAACGGTTCTCGGTAATTAATTTAAGTTAAAATCTTTAGTTATTTATTGAAATTTATTTAATTCATCTAATTATTTATGTTAAAATTAAACAAAGTTTTAATTCAGAAAAAGCTACTTCGTTAATTATGGATAACAAACTAGGTAATTCTTTAGCGAACTGGTTTCTAGTTCGGTCTCCTAATTCGCTTCCGCACTCTGTAACGAATCATCCCTTCTTCTTTATACATATTTAACGAATCAAGACATAAGTCATGTCTTGTTCGCTACTCTAAGGTAACGAACTGGAATAGCGAATTATCTAATTCGTTATGTATAATTCAAACGAATTGCGTAATTCGTACAACGAGTACCTCGGGTAGCGTGCTAGACTATATAAGACAGAAAAAGACAAACAGTCCTTCACTGTTCAACTTTTCCTTCACCCTAAAGACACCCTATTCAAAATTTTCTCTGAAATTCAATCTTCAATTTTCGACATTTCAAGGATACCATTGTATTTCTAAGGTATCGATGATCACCGCGATGTGATTTTCGTCAAAAATGACTGTGTTTTGATAGACTATTTATGGATTTTTGTGATCTAAGGGTTTTCCGAGTTTATAAACACTGATTTATTTGTGATTTATCATGTTAACATTGCTTATGTGTGATTCAATGTCACCGGAATGTGATTCCGAGACCTTGGGTAGACTTTAATCGGTGTTCGATTGTAGTTTGCTAGGTTGATTGAATGAGTATATGTTTGACGGCTTAGACTCTGTTTCCTGAACTGATTGTTATTGTTTATATTATGATGTTAAGCCTTAATCTTAACATCGTGAGCTTAGTATTGCAATTCCGAGTCACATAGACCTGCTGTTTTGATTGTTCGACGATAATCATGCGCTAATTGTAGCTGGATTTATGTTGTTGACCTTCAGTGTTCTTATTAATTTTGACCTTGACTATGCGAGTCAAAGATCAAGTCTAATGTTATTGACCATTCATTATCTTTAGTGAATTGGAACTAATTCGTGTCCAATTCGTTACAGAAATACACGAACTAGCTTAGCGAATAAATTACTTCACAAATCAGATGTGGATTCGTTAAAAGTATAATGAACTAGATCCATAGTTCGTCATTTTGAATTGTAATTCGCTAAGTCTACTTCGTTAGCTTATTTACCTGATAGCGAATCGCTCGATTCGTTACTAAATGGTAACGAATCAGAGTGATACTTACACGAATGACATTCTTTTTAATTACTTAATCAAATTTAAATTTACAATTTAATTTAAATAAAGTATGTGAATCGTCTAAACACGTATATATATTAATTACACATATCATTTGACATTGAATACACCATTTATAAATAACTAGATATATATTGGTGCTAAATGCATATTATGTCTTCACATTCCTTATATTCTTTTATACTTATACAGTTAAAATGGCCGATCATGTACATCAAGACCCACCAGTTTCCAATCAAAGGAAACAAGAACAACCACCACAGGAGCAACCACCTCAAGAGGATGTTATTTTGTTACCATATGACACAAAACACAACATCTGTGCATATATTAATCAAGATATTGCTGACGTTGATGTAATTGTAGACATGTTATCATTCTTAAGACGTTCAGTGATACGTTATGCAATCACTGCTCGACCTAGAGTGTCTCTAAATATTATTAGGCAGTTTTGGGATACTGCTGAAGTTGTTGAGGTGGAAATCATATTCGAGCCACAATTAATCAAACTGAT
This sequence comes from Bidens hawaiensis, assembly GCF_021521415.1. NCBI lineage: Eukaryota > Viridiplantae > Streptophyta > Magnoliopsida > Asterales > Asteraceae > Bidens > Bidens hawaiensis. The sequence goes on from NW_027505132.1 coordinate 115,315, forward strand.
ACTACAATTGATGTGGGAGTGGTTCGCCGTGTGCTTCAATTTGATGACAACGATGACAACCCGAGTGAATTTGACAAGCAGTTGATCAAGGGTTTGTTTACTCGTCTACGTTATGGTGGTAATATTGATAAGTCTATGTTGAACAAGAATGGTTTATGCCCACCATACAAGTATCTTCTTCATGTTTTAATTCATTGTATGAGTGGTCGACGTGGTGGGTTTGACGAATGTAGAAGTAGTATACAGTCAGCTTTTGTTGCTCTTATTCTCAACAAGCCGTAAACTACTCTGAGCTAGTCTATGATCATCTGAAAGAACAAGTTCAACAAACACTTCAAAAGAAGAAATTTTTGATGTATCCTCGGTTTCTACAGCTGCTCATTCAAGACTTAATTCCCAATTTAGTCATTGATCAAACTCAGGTAAATGATGTGTTTCCTATGGAACACATGAAAGCTGATACCGTACATAGGATGTTGGTTTATAGAAAGGAGACGCCAAAGAATAAACGAATGATTGGTCATATTATTAATCCTAATTATGTATGTCCTCCTAATGAACACTGGATCCACGATGACTCGGATTTTGAGCGTGAAGGGGGAGAATGTGGGAAGGATGATGATGATGGAAATGATGATGGTAATGATGGTGATGGTGGAGCTGGTAATGCTGCATTTCAAGAGCAACAAGAGGCAGTAAATGATGCGTTAGCTGACACCATTGCAGCTCAACAAGAACGAAAGAGGATAGGGAAAGCAGTGGCAACTGGAGAGCCATCGAAGAAAAGACGTGTTTCCACTGGGGCAGGGGTAATTATTGGTGTACCACCACCTCGTCAATCAACGCTTCAACGCTCGGTAGTGCCGCCTACTACTAGCACTCCGATGCTTACATTGACTACGACGATGGTGTCACATGAAAGGCTTGGCTTAATCCCTCAAATGGCGTTATCCGAGATACCAAGGCCTCCTACTACATTATCTACTGTCCCTTCAACACCATCGATGAGGCCTCCTCCTCCTCGTCCTACTCCACCTCCTCCAAGTGATGTCTCGTTTATTAGAATCACTCGGCCTCAGCGACCGATTCAACCCGTTCATCCCTCACTATACAACTTGCCACCAAACCGTTAGACTGAGATGCTGCTGAATCTTCTACATCTTTATGAAAACCAAATGGCAGCTGACCGTCAGAATCAAGAACGTCTTATGGAGAATCAAAGGCGGATGATGAGTTATATCTCATTTTGTCAGAAGGAGACTAAAGCGCTGTGGGTGATTGTTGAGTCTCAGGGGGTGAAAATGAAAGAACAAGAAGAATTAATTTTGCAGTTGACTTGTAAAGAAGATGCCCTAAAGAAACTCAAAGACGATGATCAAGATCCTGATGAGTCTGGTGCAGGAGGTGAGCCTAAACAATCGCATGGTTCATCTTCCGGTGCTGGTACAAGTGGCGCTGAAGACTCGGGGAAGCAGATTATTATATATCAAGATCCAACTGCCGCCAAGCCAATTGAGATGATTGCGGCTAATACTGTGATATTTATGGATGGTTCGGGGGTGGTTAGAAGTGTGGTGAACAGAGATGAGATAGAAATTGGTGAGTTTGTGGATAGGTCTCTGACACGGGAGCAGATTTCTATATTGCTTGGGCTGAATGACGATCAGTTGACTGCTTTAGAGACTAAGCCTGATGTCGAGGTGGTGAATGAGGAAGGTATATCGGATGATCCGTCAATTCAGATGAATACGAACTTTATTTATGAAGATGAGGATGTTGAGATGGAAGATGTAACTGCTGAGTAGTATTCGGACTTGTTTCAACACACTAATGTTGATCAAGGTACTCCGATATTTGATGAACAGACGGTTAAATCGGCAGAAGACGAATTGGAAAAAGTATTGAAGTGTAAGCGGACAGTTCATTCACTTGAAGTTATAACTGATAATGATATTTCAAGATGGTTCAAACGCCAGAAGGTGGGTAAAATTATCAGTGCGTATCGATATGTTGATCAAGAACGGAAAGACATTGCTGCTGCATGGGTTAAAGAAAACCCAATGACCTCCTTCAAGACTGTTTCCAAGGTACATGGTGATATTATCTCATGGCTTTATGATCCTGAGCTTAAAGTATATATAATTAAGTGGGAGAAGGGGATCCAGTACTACGAAACAATGAAGGATGTACTTACTTTACCGCGTTGGGATGTTCGTACCCTCGCGAGACGTCCTTTTATCAATCGTGGTGGTTACCGGATAGCTGAGTGGTTTCATCAACACTTACTATTCGAGGTCAATCATGGCTTCAAGTTCTTCAAGCCCCAGGTCCTGAGACGCAAACGCATTGATGAGATTGATCCAAGGACTGGCTGGAGGAAACTTGTTCTTAAGGTAGAGCCAAAGACGATGAAGCGGGTTCCTGTGAAGACGATGCCCCAACAGATACATCTCTCATTCAACCGTTGGTTCTTTGACAATCGTACTGGCGAGGCCATCATTGTACTTGGTAAAGGTCTGAAGACTGAACTTATCAAGATAATCGACCCGATGTGGTTGGTTAATTTATCAGAAACCGACAATGACGTGCTACACAGGAAACAGATTCTGATCGAGCGCAATGAAGACTACGACCTGGCTATGCAATTCCAACGCGTTGTGCGCGTTTGTCATGAAAATGGAATTCATAGTGCAAAGACTGGCAGTCCAAGCGCTTCAAGTAATTTAAAGACAAAGAGCTCAAGACGAGGGGGTGTCTGTTAGTGCACAGTTTTGCGTCTTGAGTCTTTGTAATTATCGTTAACGTATTTGTTTTATATTTAATGTAATAATTAGGTTAATTATTGTCTAGTTCGTTATATGTAAGGTCTAGTTCGCTAGGGGATGTTAGCGAACTAAGAGTTAAGCTTATTCTCTTCTGATTCGTTAGGAAATGTTAACGAATCAGGGGGTGCTTCGTCTGATTTATGAATTTAACGAAGTAGCGTCTGGTTCGCTAGGGGATGTTAGCGAACCAGACCTATCTTCTATATATAGTGAACACTGTTCACGTTTAATTCAAGTTCTGGAATTCTTAACTAATACAAGCTGTAACATAGGTATATAAAGACTTCGACAACTTCGCCTAACAGACAAGGCGAAGTTGTCAATAACTTCGCTTGTCCACAAGTTCGCTTATATTAGGCGAACTTGTGAGACAACCTATACAAACCAAAACAAAACAAACTAACACGATTACAGACACTAGATACTGAACTACTTACATAATGCACCAACAGACTCCCCCTTGGAAGTAGCTTCATATCTCTATCTTCAATCACTTGACTTGTATTCCCAAAAATCTCGAGTCACTCGTCTTCAAGCATGAACGCCTTCTCTGACACAAACGGAAACTACTCTCTGATATTTCTTGGCTTCATCTTTCCATGCAGGAATATAGAATATCTTTTTCTCGTCTAGTACCTGCAAGTCAGCTTGAGACAAATTTACCAAGTGCATAGGATCATACACTCTCAGCACTTCTTGTTCATCTTCATCCTCCCTGACCGCTTCAGCTGTTTGACTATCGACATACCACCATTTCAGATTCTTTAAGACATCCTTGGGCATTTGTTTCATCGGCACTTCTTTTAAACACCGGATAGGCTTATACTTCATTACCATCCAAGGTTTGCCATCAGCTCTCATTCCTCTGTCTTTATCTTCAACAAGCTTCCCTTTCTGCGGCTTTAACAACTTGAACTTTCTCTCTTTTATACTTTCTTTCCACACGATCTTCCCAATAATCCTAGCCATATTATCATCACTCCTGTTTATCAACCCCAACTTGGCCAAATCCTTCACCTCACATTCAGGCAAGGTATTCAACGATCTCAACAACCTCTTGAAGTACTGAATCCCATCATAACGTTTAATCACAAATAGCCTCAACTGCTCATCATACAACCAGCATATAATCCCCTTCTTTGATTCAGCATACCCTTTGATATTATAACTCTTTTTAAACATAGTTGGAACCGCTGGCTTCTTTGTCTTTACGAACCATTGAGCGTAGCCTTCTTTCCATCTCGGCTGCTCTTCCCATTCAGTCTCATCACTTCCCATATCTTGACCCACATTTAACTTATCAACATCTGGAATTTCATGTTCTACATTATCCTCCACAATCTCTCCCTCTTCAATCTCACTGTCAATCACAATCTCGGCTCCTATCTTTTCAATCTCTTCAACCGGTAACACATCGTCGTCACCTACAATATCGTCATCCAACATCTCCTCATCATCCACTTCCACCACATCATCACCCCCTGATCCACCTGCTGCACCATCTGACTCCCCCTGAGATTTGGAAGTCCCAAGAGTTTGTTCAGTTCTTGGCAACTCACCACCTGCACCTTTCGATTCATTGGGATCATCGTCTCTATCATTACTCTTCTTCGTCCTCAACTCATCGCCCTTGCAGCTCGTCTCCCCCTGAGATGCTAAGAACTGTTTTAAAGCATCAAAAAGTTTACCGTGCTCAACCAGGAGGGACGACTGAATCTGATTTTCTGCAACAAGGCGCTGAATAACGTGAGTCTGGATCAGATTGATTCTTGATTGTTCTGCCACGACCCTTTCAAGAGCTGCTATCCTGTCTGAGTCAGATAAAGTTGCATCAAAATCAAATCTCATATGAGAAATGTCTTGAGCATACGGTGGAGGGATTCCCAAGGTAGCCGGAACATCAGAAACAGGCTGAAAAGTAACCGCAGGTGGTATTGTAACAGATAAACCCGCGGTGGCAACCAAAGTCGACTCAACAAATCTTGCCACAACCTCCGATGGAGTAAGAGTAGGAGGTGGCAAGGAAACAATTTCTGGAGCCGAAAACTGAAAAGTAGTGGGTGGAATGCCAAAGGAAGATGATGTAGATATCACGGGAACACCCGAGGTGATCGGTCCTGTCACAGTCATCGATGCAGGGACCAAAGTCATACCAGATAAGGCGGGTGGAGAGAAACGAACCACCCTCGAGCTTTCACCAGCTCCCGAGCCTTCACCCGTTCTGACCCTTTTCGATCGACGAATCAACCGATCTAACTCCTCCTCAAAGTCAGATTCACTGTCATCTGTGTCTTTCTTTCTTTTTCCATGAATTCTTTCTTGGGCGACCAGAATCTGTCTTGCTTCAGCAATATCATCAGCTGAGTAGTCAGAGTCGGTTCTTTCAGAATCAGCTACAGACGTAGCTACCATCGACACATCAACACCAGAAACCTCCGCTACTGAGACCTGAATCTCTGCCTCAGGATCAATTCGCTCCATATCAAAGAACCCTTGGCCACCAAAAGCAGCTTCAAGGTCTACTTGTTCCTCCGGTGCCACAACATGAGCAGCAGGCAAAGCTTACTGTACCACAGGTGGTGGTTGAGAAACAACGGCCTGTTGCGGTGCCGGATCCCGAAATTCGTCTCCACGAGGAGCAACATACGCCGGGTTTATCAAATAACCAAATAACGAAGTGTGACGTGGACGAAGCTCTGGTTTACTTCGAGCACTCGACGATCTGCATTGTGCTAATATCCTCTTGCTGACACTTTCTACATATCGAATGGGACGGCGCTGAGGTAGCGTAGGAGCCACATGATTCAAGATCATTTGTATGAATCTTGGATACATCAAGAATCTTTCACGAGCTACCGCACGTCTCTGACGGTCTATTTCATAAAACACCATCTGACTGAAGCTGTAAGGCTTGTTGTAAGTCAGTGCTGTTATTGCCGATTGCATCGTGGCACCCATACCGTCCGTACCAGCCTTACGACCCGACATGCACACAATCATTACGTGCATCAAAAACCGCCATTGATCCAACAAAAATCCCTTACGCCTCTGAGTGTCACCCAATGGACCAGAATAGCCCATTCGTAAAAATGCACCATCTCGGAATGGAGCAGTAAAGTCTGTAGGATCATCTCTAGTTTCAGTCCCGAACTGCAAGGCGAACCTTATCTGTTCTGATGAGAATTGCACCACCTGATTGTTACGCATGACCGGAGGCTCCGTTCTACAATCATATTCTACCGTTTGCCAGAAGTCTTCAATATTTGGTAGAGAAATGGGTAGAGTTGTAGTAATAGCGTGGAAGATACGCGAGCGAATAAGGAAGGAGATGATCTCGCGATAATCCTCTACACCACTAGCATCTGGATCCAGTGTGATGTACATATTGTGACCCGGAAAGAATTGACGATTGTTATCACCACCTTCGTCACCACCAGCACCACCCGCTCCTGCTACAGCTGCCATATCTGCACAACAAACGGTCTAAGTCAGAAAATCATCAAAGCAAATCACAACTTCGCCTGTTTCAATGAGCGAAGATATGATAGCTTCTGGTGTACAGGCGAAGTTAGGGAAAGGGCGAAGTTGAGTACAACTTCGCCTTTCTATAACTTCGCCTGATAACAGATAAGCTTTTAAATAATATAAAGAACCAGGCGAAGTTAGGTATAAGGCAAAGTTAATGATAACTTCGCCTAACCATAACTTCGCACCTTGAACAAACTTCGCCCCTGATTAGTTAAAGATTAAAGCAGCAGGCGAAGTTAAGCCTAAGGCGAAGTTGAGAACAACTTCGCCTAAACCTAACTTCGCCTAAACTGAAACAGCGACAGTTCAGTAGGCCAGACGAGGTTTGTTGGTGAAATTGGTGATTGTGGACAATGAAAACATGTTACAAAAGAGATCAAGACGATCAAATTGGTTACGAACACGTCAAAAAGAGTTTGAAAAGTGGGTGTGTAATGGTTTGCATGAACGAGGTCCCAAATTGGACCAAAACGACATCTAATTAATATGATTGACAAGAATTATACGTAATATCGACCCTACACACCTTTAACATGGATTGGAAACGAAAAATAACAAGGTTTGATTCGAGGAAATAAGTTCGCCGAGGGTGATTAGAGTATAAGTTCGCCGGATTTGTGAAAATGTGCAAAGGGTTTGACCAAACAGTCCTTTATATATGTTTGAAAAAGCTCAGGCGAAGTTATGGTTAACTTCGCTTATCCATAACTTCGCCCATGTGACAACTTCGCCCTTCAACTTCGCCTTAAATTTACAAAATCAGCCCTCAAACATTTGAACAAAATGCAACTGTCTTTTAAAATCCTCCGTGAAATATTTAAACTTTATAATCAAAGAACCAAGTAACCAAGCTTTGAAACATAAAACGAAATATACATGAAAATTTTAGAAATTAAGTACACGGGATCAAATTTCAGTCTTGTCGGGGACCAGCATGTTTTAGAAAATATCCAAACAGGAATCATACTAATTAAATGGCTGTCACAGAGATCCATGTTCAGCGGTATTACGACATAAAGAAATAGGTTGTAAGCAGGTAAACAACTTAGTATGGTTTTCATCGCTTCTGTGATACGGATTAGGTTCAATTAAGCTCAAAATTTAAACGGACAACACATCAGAGATTGTGATGCCTCCCATCTATTCTCAAAGCTTATTTGACTTTCCCCGAGTCACCCCGAGTTTACCTCGACCCGTAGTGTCTGATTAAACAGTAAGTACATCTTGATCTTTAGAGTCTTCTTCCCGTTCTCTTTCTTGCCTCTTGATTGATAAGTATAACATAATAGGCTTCAGAAGGCTTAACATCATCATTTCATTTTTTTTTAATAAAGATTTACATAGCTTCAAACAGTAGACTACTGCAAGTCCCGAATCTGGATCACTGCAGGTACTTGACGCACTATCTTCTCGGAAATCAGAACACTCACGGGCTCGTGTATGACTGGGTAATCGCTTTTCTGCCTATCATTCGGAAAGATGTATATGGAGACATACACAACTCTGAATGAGTCTTCCCTTTAAATCGAGAAGATTTAGTTAGTATCACTTCTACTTTTACGCACCATAAAAAGCTACCATAACATACAACTTCTGCAAAATCCAAATAAGGCATATTAAAAGATTTGAACAGTTTATCATAGTCGAAAGCCTCAGCGGGTCCCATGCTAGGCTTTGGTGGTTTGTAACTTGTAATGTCAGTGTTACATGCCACCTCAACCTTGCTGTTCGATAGATTAAAGACTCTTCTGTTGGGTATCCCAACAACATATCCGACTAAAATACCTTCGTCGGCTTTCTCACCAAATTTTGAGTTCGTCATTAATATCGTACATGGGGACCCGAATGGTTCGAGACCATTTAAGTTAGGCTTTCTACCATGCATAAGTTCATAACAAGTTTTATTCAATCTTTTAACAGTTAAAACACGATTAAGGATATAACAGGCTGTGGCAACAGCTTCAGCCCAGAACACCACGGGAAGTTTAGCATCAGCCAGCATGGTTCTGGCTCCTTCAATTAGCGTCCTGTTCTTCCTCTCAGCCACTCCATTTTGTTGCGGAGTGTACGGGGCGCTGTACTGGTGGTCTATCCCTTTCTGTAAGCAGAACATCTCCATCTGGTAGTTCTTGAACTCTGTCCCATTATCACTCCTGATGTACTTAACCCTTCTCCTCACAATATTTTCAACCTTGGTAATCAGGTTAATTACCAACTGAACCGTCTCATCTATTGCCTTCAGAAAGTATACCCAAGAGTATCGAGAGTAATCATCGGTTATTACCAAGCAGCATGATGTTCCACCTAGACTTTTTACATTCACGGGACCGAAGAGATCCATGTGAAGTAGGTCTAGGGTACTGACTATTGAATTGACCTTCTTGGTGTGATGAGGTTTTTTATGTTGCTTTCCTTTCTTGCACGATAAGCATTGCTCTTCAAAGTTAAAATTTCTCAAGGGAACACCAAGCACCAGCCCATTCTTGACAATGTAGTTCATTTTTCGAAGATGTATATGTCCTATTCTTCGATGCCATAACTCGGACTCAGATTCAGTTGCCTTTGATAGAAGACATGACTCTTCTGTTGCCATCTCAATTGACCTCATATCCATTACATATGTGTTCTTTTCTCTTGGAGCTTTCATCACCACCCATGCCTCTGGTATCTTGAAACCAGGATACAGAACAATTGCTTCATTTTTAGTAAAGTGCACTGTGTACTCTTTGTCACAAATCTGAGACACGCTCAACAAATTATGTTTCAACTCCTCAACAAAATTCACCTTCTCTAACTTTATTTTACCATTTGTCACAGTTCCAATACCAGTAATTCTACCACCACTCTCTCCGGCAAAACTTACCCTACCTCCTTGAACAGGTTTCCATTCGTGTAACAAATTCTTGTTACCAGTCATGTGCCGGGAACAGCCACTATCCACAACCCATAGATTGTATACAGTCCTGTTCAACTGTTCCTGCACAGTTAAAGAAAAGATTAAAATCTGGGGACCCAAGACCTATTGGTCTTGGGTCGATTAAATCTGTTCAACGGCATCCCATACTTTGGTTGTCCAAAGTCAGTTTGAGAATGATTTCTGCAAGTCCTAAAAGGAAACCTTCTTGAGGATTGACTATGAGGCCTTCCAAACCTTAGTGAATTAACCGAATTATGATGGTAGGTTTGGTTGTTAACTGGGAAAAACTGAGATTGATATCTTTGAAATCTTGGTTTAGTCCAATGTCTGAACTTTGGTGAGTTAGCATTCTTACCATTATAGTAATTACTATTCGTTTTATTCTCAGTTTTCGGAGGCCTCATGCCTCTGAATCTCTGATTTAGAGGACAATCAGCAATCAGGTGTCCTATTTGATTACATCTGAAACAACTCTTGTGCTCAACTTTCGTCTCAACCGTTGTTTCAGATGTTGAGGTTGCATTACTATTCGTTTGTCTAACATATGGTGGGACAAACGGGTTTAGGGGAGAGTTCTTTTCAGTTGGCTTATATTCCTCCCCACGTTTTAGTAACACTACCTCTTCTTTCATCTCACTAGATTCGGATGTCTTGTCCGAATTTGAAGAGACAGAGCTAGGAACAGAAATCTTAACATTCAAAACAGGCTTACTCGTTTCGTTTTTACTAACTTCAGGTTCTTTAATCGAAACTTTGACAGGAACTGTCTGACTAATCTCAACATCAACAGATTTCTGATTACTAGGATCATACGTATAGTTATGGTTATATGGTGGCGGAACTTCAGAAAATCCAATTCCCCCTTTGTTAACTGGGGAACGTTGAACACTTACGATGTGATCAAGCATTTCTGAGGAATTTTTAAACTGTTCAATTTTTCTGTTTAATTCCACCACTTTTACCTGGTAATCAGCTATCTGTTTATCCCTTTCAGCAATTAGTTTGGTTTTTTCCTCTAACACTTCATAACTAAGATCAATTACTTGTATTTTATCAGCTAGACTGGCTTTAAGACTTCTGATATCTTTTTCACTAGCTTTTATTTTTACCGAGTAACTGTTTTCTCTAGTTTTAGTGTAATGATGATCTTCTTTTAACGTTTTAAATTGAGCGTCCAAACTAACAAACTGATCAGTTACTGTTTTCAATTGTTCAGAAAGATTTTCACATTGCATACAATGAGGTTCAGAACTTACCTCAGAGAGCTGATCGTTCACTTCTGCCATATAAGCTTGATTTTCTCCCGTCTCTTTCTCACTTCCTGCAGTTTCGATGTTCACCAAATTTGCCTGTTCGAAGACTTCCTCAACCTGTAGACTCCAGTTGTACCCACCATTGTGTCTAGATACCATAGCCCAATTCTCACTACCTCCCCCATTCTGTTGTGCAGGCCTGTTCTGACTACGTTCGACTCTCTCATTTGTACATTACTTGGCAAAGTGACCATTTTATTGACAGTTGTAACATCTAACCTTTAATTTGTCAAAACCTGGTCTTTCGCCAACGAACTTTCTACCCGTTTTCTTCATGAATCTTTTAACCCGTCTTACTATCATAGCCATCTGCCACTGCAGGTCCATCTCTTCTAGATCATCAGCATCAATTTGATCATAGTCTTCATCCAAAGTTGCGGGATCGACTATTTTACCTTTGATGTAATTCTCATAAGATGCAATGAAAGATGCATAGAGAGCAAACTGCTGTTCAGCTGATTTAACACTCATGGGCATCTGTGAGTAGTTGTTGGTTGGAACATTTGATGAAAAGTTACCAGTTGTGGCTTGAGGTTTTGAAGAATTACTACCTGAAGCTACGAAACATACATCACCATCCATGTTGAGAGTCACATGACCATCATGAGTTGAATTTGAGTTTGAGTCTCCTTTTGAGTAATAAGCAGAGGATTCTGACTTTGAACTTGAACTTGAAGCATGTTAAGTTCAAAAGTTCGTAATTTATTGACTGCTGTTTCCAAATCAATATTGGCAAACTCTTTATCTTCTCTCATCAAAACCGTGTACATTTCCCATTTCGGTGGAAGAGCATCAAGAAGTTTTTCTACAATCTCTTCTTCTTTATAGTCAATTGAGTAATTTCTAAGTTCGGTCATCAGGTGATAATATCTTGTGATGATATCATCAAGTGATTCATTTTTCAAATATTTGAACACCGAGAATTGGGTTTCTAGTAGTTTAATTTTAGATGCACGTATCCCCACATTACCTTCATATCGATTTTCTATCGCTTCCCATAGCTCTCTAGCGGTTTTGTATTTCCTGAAGGTGTGAAGAATCTCTTGTGGAAGAGCCATGGTGATTGCCGCATGAGCTTTACTTTCTGCCTCATACATCTTCTTTTCTTCCTCTTCCATCTTATTGTACTTCTTAATCTGTTCACGACTCTCAAACAAGGCCGTTGGTGGAATGTATCCATCTTGAATGCACACCCACATCTTAGCATCTTGATATTTAACATACTGTTCAAACCGATCTTTCCAAGCAATGAAATCGGTACCCTTAAGCATTTTCGGAGCCTTAGTTGCTGAACCGGCTTCAACTTCCATTTTCACCAGTTCCGTAATGTTTATCGAAGTCATCGCTGAAAGAAACACGACTTGAAAAAACACAAAAAAAAAAATTTTTTGTTTTTTTTTTAATTTGAACAGTGACCAGTAGGCGAAGTTATGCTTAACTTCGCTTAAGCTTAACTTCGCTTGATGACAACTTCGCCTATACTCAACTTCGCTTGGTTGATAACTTCGCTTAAACTTATAACTTCGCCTAAACCCTACGAACAGTGACGGCAACTTCGCCTGATGAACACAAGGTTTTTGCAGGTTTTAATTTGACGTGTTGCGAGGTGACGGCAACTCGTGTGATAATCCCGAACCACACAATCACGAGCAAATGGCTTTGATACCAATTGTTTCCCAGCCGGATCTACACGGAAGTATCTCGTACTACGTAGGTGCGGAAATCCTACTTAAGACGATACGGGCGTTAGATGTAATATACGTTAAAACCAAGCACAAATACACGTTACAATACTCAAAAGACACGTTGTATTGCAACCCTTCAACACGTGATGTTCAATCACTATTACACGTTCTGGAATTCTTAACCAATACAAGCCGTAACATAGATATATAAAGACTTCGACAACTTCGCCTAACAGACTAGGCGAAGTTGTCAATAACTTCGCTTGTCCACAAGTTCGCTTATATTAGGCGAACTTGTGAGACAACCTATACAAACCAAAACAAAACAAACTAACACGATTACAGACACTAGATACTGAACTACTGACATAATGCACCAAAACATACGGGATTGTGCTGAGAAGAAATTAATTATGCTTGAAAAGGTTGACTCACTAGATAATTTTGCCGATCTTTTTACAAAAGCATTTGACCGATCCCGTTTTCAAAACCTTGTTGAGCTTAATAGGATGATCAATCCCGAGTAACCTTGTTTTTCTTTATATTAAAAAAAATTAAAAAAAAACATCACTATCGCTTAAAATTATGTCGGTTGCTTAAGTTTGACGGACATATTCCATGAATATGTTTGGTCCTTACATCTACGTGTAGACTATAAGGATAGCGATTAACCAGATGACTGAAAGCGACCGGGGCGGTTTATGCTGGGTTTTTATTCCTTCGCTTAAAATTAATCGTTCATACTTAGTCGGAGGGACACATATTCGTATGTGGTCGGTCCGGCTGATCCACTGGATATTCAGGATAGCCGTTTACCTAAAGACTTTGACTTGATCGGGGCGTCTGAATTTTAAATCTTTTTAGGGAAATGATATAATTTTTCAGTCTATAACTTCGCAAGAAGTTTCAATTTTGGTGTTAACAATGAAAATTGATCCAACCTTGGAAAGTGATAGATAAACTGATTTTGTGTGCCTAACCGGTGAAGTAATTAGGCCTAAAAGACTCTAGAACAGTCATTGTATGTTATGGTAGCTTTCTATGGTGCGTAAAAGTAGAAGTGATACAAACTAAATCTACTCGATTTATTGTGGAGAGTCATTTTGAACTGTGCATGTCTCCACATATATCTCTCCGAATGATAGGCAGAAAAGTGATTACCCAGTCATACACGAGCCCGTGAGTGTCCTGATCCCCGCAAAGATACTGTTATGTTTCTGCAGTGATCCAGATTTGGGACTTGCAGTTGTATTATCGTATTAAAAAAATCACTTATTATTATCGTTAAGCCTTACGAACATTATCTATTCTCAAATATCAAGAAAGAGGCAAGAAAGAATAATTCAAAGTATAAGAAAGTTCAGGAAGACGAATCAGAGAGTCGACATGTGAATTTTGATTGATCAGACACTACGGGGTCGAAGTCAACTCGGGGTGACCTGGGGAAAGCCAAATACGCCTTGAGAATAGATAGGAGGCATCACAATATCTCATGTGATGTCCATCTAAATTTTGAGCTTAATTGAAGCTAATCCGTATCACAGAAGCAATGAAAACCATACTAAGTTTTATACCTGCCTACAACCTGTTTCTCTATGTTATAATACCGCTGAACATGGATCTGTGTGACAGCCTCTTAATCAGTATGATTCCTGTTCGGATCTTTTCTAAAAACATGTTGGGTTTCTGCAAGACTGAAATTTGATCCCGTCCTTTTCTTTGACTTTTGTTATGTATTTTGACATATAGACTGACATCATTAACACCCTGGACACTTGATTTTGATCGTTTATTTTTAATTAACTTTGCTATAGGCGAACTTAACTGAATGTCGAAGTTGACTTAAGGGCGAAGTTGACTAAAGGGCGAAGTTGATTTAACTTCGCCCATGGGGTTTTCCGAAACTATATAAGAAGCAACGGTGGTCAAATTTGGTCAAACTTTTATACACTAAACCCTCGGCGAACTTATCACTTGAATCAAACCTCCTTTTAATACTCTTTTCGTTTCCAATCAAGGTTCGTTGGACTTTATTGAATCATAATTCATATATCTTAGTTGTTAATCTGTTACACACTTTCTTGTTTTAATCGGTCTTGGTTTCAAAACTTACTAACCCTACTACTGATTGATTAACTATTATTTTGAGGATATAAGGTTGTTCGGTACCTAAATCGTTATATCCTTTTGAATTTATCAATGCCTGATTTTCCATTGTAACATCAAACAGCGTCTGGCATTCTCTGTTTTAGCGGCGAAGTTAAGCGTAGTGAAATTAACCCTAACTTCGCCCCTAACATAACTTCGCTGCTCTGTAACCTGTACTTATGTGTAGAGACCATTCTTCGTTACCTGCCAATTATGTTGTGATGAAGATATGCGAAGATATATTCTCAGCGAAGATAACTAACTTCGCTTGACACACAACTTCGCCTGTATCATAAACAGCGAAGTTGTAATCTGTTGCCACATGGGACTAACTTAACTCGTTTAACTTTGCAGATATGGCTGCTGTGGCTGGTGCTGGTGGTACTAATGGTGATGAAGGTGGAGGTGATAAGAGACAGTTCTTTCCGGGTCACAACATGTACATTACCTTGGATCCGGATAGCCGTGGAACTGAGGATTTTCGAGAGATCATCTCGTTTCTTATTCGTTCACGTATTTTCCATGCTATCACAACTACTCTTCCGATATCACTTCCAAACATTGAAGATTTCTGGAACACGGTTGAGTATGACTGTCGTGTTGACCCACCAGTGATGCGTGCCACTGTCAACAATCAAGTGGTACAGTTCTCGGCCAATCAGATCAGGGAAGCTTTACAGTTTGGGGTTGAGACTACTGAGGACCCTACTGAGTTTTCGGCTACTTTCAGAAATGGTGCATTTGTTCGTATGGGGTATTCAGGTCCATTGGAGGATTCTCAGAGGCGAAAGGGGTTTTTATTAGATCAGTGGCGGTTCTTGATGCACGTGATGATCGTGTGCATGTCTGGTCGCAAGGCTGGTACAGATGGTATGGGTGCGGCAATGAAATCTGCAATGGCTGCATTGACTTACAACAAAGCTTACAGTTTCAGTCAAATGGTATTTTATGAGATCGATCGTCAGTGACGCGCGTTGGCACGGGAACGGTTTTTTATGTACCCAAGATTCTTACAGATGATTTTCAATCATGTTGCTCCTAATCTGCCACAACGTCGTCCTATCTCCTATGTTGAAAGTATAAGCAAGAGAATCTTTGCACAGTGTAGGTCCTCCAGTGCTCGTAGCAAGCCTGAACTTCGTCCAAGGCACACTGCATTGTTTGGATATTTAGTGAATTCTGATTATGTTGCTCCTCCAGTAGATGAATATAATGATCAAGTACCGCAACAGGCTGATATCCCTCAACCACCTCCTGTGGTTCAACCACCACCTGTGGTACAACAGGCACCTCTTGCTGACCCTGCTGCAGCTCCTGAGGAACAAGTTGATCTTGAGATTGCCTTTGGAGGGCAAGGTTTCTTTGATATGGAAAGAGTTGATCCTACAGCTGAAGTTCAAGCCTCGATGGGTGAGGTTACTGTTATGCCTGCTTCCACAGTTGGTCCATCCGTGGGGCCGTCGATTGCTTTCGTGGAGGATTCAGAGGAAACCTTATCTGATTCTTCCACCGATAACGCTGTGGAAGCACATCGTGTTCTTGTTTCCCAAGAAAGAATCCAAGGAAAACGAAAGAAAGATTATGACGATAGTGAGTCAGATTATGAGGATGAACTGTATCGCGTTGCTCGTAGATCAAAGAGGGCCAGAGCTGGAGAAAGTTCAAGTGTGTCCATTTTTCACCACCATTGTTATCCGGTATGTCTATGTTACCTGCTTCTTCGGCAGTTCCATTGCCAGTGACCTCGAGTGTACCTTTGGTGACAGTATCGTCATCATTTGGTATTGCTCCATCTACGATCCAGTTATCAACACCGGAGATTGTTTCTTTACCACCTCCTACTCTTACTCCATCAGAGGTGGTTGCTAGATTTGTTGAGTCCACGCTGGTAGCGACTTCTGGATTATTTGTCTCTATGCCACCCCCAGTTACTTCTCAATCTACATCTGACATTCCAGCTAGTTTGGGTATTCCACCGCCGTATGCTCAGGATATATCTCACATGCGGTTTGATTTTAATGCCACCCTATCTGATTCCAAGAGGATTGCAGCACTTGAAAGAGTTGTTGCTGAGAATTCAAGGATAAACCTCATTCAAACTCAAGTTATTCAGCGGCTTGTGGCTGAGAATCAGATTCAATCATCACTTCTCATTGAACACGGCAAACTCTTTGATGCTCTTAAATAGTTCTTAGCATCTCAGTGGGAGACTAGTTGCAAGGGTGATGAGCTGAGGACAAATAAGAGGCAAGACAGAGACGATGATCCCAATGCATCGAAAGATGCAGGTGGTGAGTTGCCAGGAACTGAACAAAATCTTGGGACTTCCACATATCAGGGGAGTCTGCGGGTCCGTCAACCAGTACAGGTGGTGACACAGTGGTGATTGTAGATTATGAGGATGAGTTGGGTAATGATGAGGATGAGTTAGTTGATGATGTGTTGACGGCTAGTGAGATTGAAAAAATCGGGGAACGGATAGAGATTGACACTGGATTAGAGGAAGGAGAGATAGTTGATGATAGTATTGAGCATGATATTCCAAGTGTTGATCAAGAGAAATTGGTTCAAGATGAAATTGTGACGGGTGATTCTGAATGGGAAGATCAGTCAAGATGGAAAGAAGGTTGTGCTCAGTGGTTCTTCTAGACAAAGAAGCCAGTGGTACCCACAATGTTCAGGAAAAGCTACAATATCAAAGGTTATGCTGAGTCGAAGAAAGGTATCATTTTCTGGTTATACGATGAACAGTTGAAGTTGTTTGTGATAAAGCGATATGATGGGGTTCAATATTTTGCTAAGGCATTAAGATCACTTAACACTTTGCCTGAGTGTGAAGTGAAAGATTTGGCTCATTTGAGATTGATAAATAGAAGTGATGATGACTTTGCAAGATGGGTTGGAAAGATCGTGTGGAAGGAATGTGTGAAAGATAAAAAGTTCGAGCTTCTGAAGCCTCAAAAGGGGAAGCTGATTGAAGATAAGGAACGTGGAATGCGGGCTGATGGTAAGCCCTAGTTGTTGATGAAATACAAGCCAATTCGGTGTTTGAAAGAGATTCCGATGAAACAAATGCCTAAGGATGTGTTGAAAGATCTAAAGTGGTGGTATGTTGATTGTCAAACCGCTGAAGCTGTGGTGGAAGATGAAGACGAACAGGAGATCCTGAGAGTGTATGATCCAATGCACTTGGTTAATTTGTCTCAAGCTGATTTACAGGTACTTAGATAAGAAGATTTTCTATATTCCTGCATGGAAAGACGAAGCAAAGAAGTACCAGAGGGTAGTCTCTGTCTGTGTGAGACAGGGAATTCATGCTTGAAGACGGAAGGTGCATGCTTTTTGGGGTTACAAGACACGTGAAAGATGATAGAGATATGAAGCTACTGCCAATTGGGAGTCTGTTGGTGCATAATGTCAGTAGTTCATTATCTCGTGTTTATTTGTGTCTGTAATAGTTTACATTGTTCGTAGTGTGTTGAACTTGTTAAGTTTGCTTTTATGTTTTGGCTAACTTGGGTTTAGCGAAGTTAGGACAACTTCGCCTAGTATGTTAGGCGAAGTTGTCGCCCATATATATACCTAACTTCGGCTTATTTGATAGGAACTTGACAGCCGTATTTGTGTAACCCTAGTGTTACGTGTTTTGGTTATTGGCAATATAACGAGTATCCCTTTATATATATATCCGTGTGTTTACGTGTGATTTACGTAGTCGTTGTATTAGCACTTGTATCGTATACGTAGGGGATTCCGCACCCTCATGTTACGAGATACTCCTGTGTAGATCCGGCTAGGAACCTACATAGTGAAATCGTCACTATAGAATCGATTGCAAGAACAAAAAGGGTTGAAAACTTACCTTTTCTTTGAGAGGATTGAAAGATAGAAGAGCTGACTGTGGATCGAACTAGGTTAATTTTCATTGAGAGGATATCAAAATTTGATCTGTACATTTAAGATTTAAAATAAAATGAAAAGGTCGACCTCACCCGCCAAGTAATCACCACGTCACGCGCCATGTCATCAATAATTAACAGAGTTAATTGTTTTCTTTAACTAGGACCGCTATTGGTAAAAAAACTGATAGTTGGAATTATCACCGGTCACATTGTTAGTTGAGATTATTATTGGCTAATAGTTGATAGTTTGGATTAGTAATATCCAATTTTCAAATTATATATAAAAGTATGGAAAGATGAAGGTAGCAAAAAAGTGTCTATTCGATTTTCAACCTCAGAAATGACAACCACTATTGACGGCTAATCTATATTACCAAGTTTTAGAAAAGTAAGCTACTTATCAAAGTAGAAATAAAATTATGATTGAAAATGACGACTCTTAGATACTTGAAACGACCTTTAAAATTGACCTGACTTATTCATTCAATCAATTGATATTAGAGCACAAAGTTTTTTTTGCCACATTTATTTGAAGCATCTATATATATACATATGGGATAGTTTAAGAGAGAAATGATATTATTGCAAGAAATGCGATAAATGAATATTGACCACTAGTTTTGTTTTAAGTGTTAAATGCTTAAAACTAAATAAAAAACGTATTAATCATTCTCTTTTTTCAATTAATATAACTAATAAACCATAATACGTGTCTACTTAATTAATATATCTAATTATATTATTATAATTGAAAATTATTAAAAACTCATTTATTTTTATAACTTATTTTTTGTGTCTTGACTTTTTATCCTACACAAGTATAATTTATTCATACATTGAAATTTCTTTCTATCCAAAACTACTTTCTTACAACTCAATATATTAATATCCATCAACACATACTTACATTATAATTAATAATACCAAAAAACTATTTTACATGTGTTTGCATTAGATATCAACAAAAAACATAAAATCTACACAAAAACGTATAATCTACACTTGTTCTAAGAATAATAAAACATATAACCAACACACGAAAAACATATAACCTACACATAAAATTCATCATCAATAAAATACACACGCATAAGAAAACATATAACCTACACACGAAAAACATATAACCTACACACGAAAATTTTATCTTACGCAAATACAATTTATTGATACATTAATTTCTTTTTATTCAAAATCAATTTCTTCAAACTCAACATATAAATATCCATCAACACGTAATTACATTGTGATGAATCATACAAAAAACTATCTTGCACATGTTTGCATTAAATGTCAATAAAAAATATACAACTTACACAAAAACATATAACTTGCACTTGTTCTAAGAATAAGAAAGCATATAACCTACATACGAAAAACATATAACCTACGCATGTGTAGGATATGTGTATCTTTGTGTAGTTTATATAATTGTTGATGTCGAATTACATATGTAAGTTGTATGCTCTTTGTATGTTATATGTTTCTATTGCTCAAAACAAATGTAGGTTATATAACTTTGTGTAGGTTTTATATTTATTATTTACATTTAATAAACATATTTGTATGATATTTTTTTATTATTATTTATGACAATAGTTTTTATAGGCATAACAATTGAAAAGAAATATATATTGTGTTTTGATATTTAGTGTTAAAAAACAAGTTTATATATGCTAATAAAATGAGTAGAATTTAATTTTTTAATATAAAGAAATAGTATTATATGAATAAATTGTGTTTATGTTGTTAAAATGAAGAATGTGTAAATAAAAAATAAAACTAAAGTAGTGTTTTTATCTTTTTAATTATTATAGTTAAATTAGTTAGATATATTAATTAAAGAGATATTTATTATGGTTGTATTAGCTGTATTAATTGGAGAGAGAGAGCGTGCATTTATTGTTGCATTTATATCTTTTTTATTTATTTTTAAATATATAAAACCAAAAATAAAACTAGTGGCTCATATTTATTTCTCGCATTTCTTGCAGTAATATCATTTCTCTCTTGAACTTAAATATATATATATATGTATATATATAAATAAGGAAAATATCCGATACACTAATGTCTTAACATACAATAGGTACGCAAATCCATTTTTTCACGAAATCGATCCATGAAATCACATCCAAACATCTCGGAATCGTTAATACACATCCAATTAATCATTGGTTCACCGAAAAAACAGTTTTGGATGGTTAATCGATCAATTTTTCACTTTTTCTCATGAAAATCGTTTTTGAGCGTTTTAGTTATTTGTGAGGGTTTTAGGTTTTTGCCTTTGAGCGTCTCGGGTACCTATCGTACGTTAAGATACACACACACACACACATACACACATATATACAGGTTTAAGTTCAAGAGAGAAATGATATTACTGCAAGAAATGCGAGAAATGAATATAAGTCACTAGTTTTATTTTTGGTTTTATATATTTAAAAATAAATAGAAAAGATGTAAATGTAACAATAAATGCACGCTCTCTCTCTCTCCAATTAATACAACTAATATAACCATAATAAATATCTCTTTAATTAATATATATAACTAATTTAACTATAATAATTAAAAAGATAAAAACACCACTTTAGTTTTATTTTTTATTTACACATTCTTCATTTTATTCAACATAAATACAATTTATTCATATAATACTATTTTTTTATATTAAAATAATAAATTCCACTCATTTTATTAGCATATATAAACGTGTTTTTTAACACTAAATATCAAAACACAACATATATTTATTTTCAATTGGTATGCATATAAAAATTATTGTCATAAATAATAATAAAAAAATATCATATAAATGTGTTCAACAAATGTAAACAATAAATATACAACCTACACAAAGTTATATAACCTACACTTGTTTTGGGCAATATAAACGTACAACATACAAAAAGCATAAACCTTACATATGTAATTCGACATCAACAATTATATAAACTACACAAACATACACATATCCTACACATGCGTAGGTTATATGTTTTTCGTATGTAGGTTATATGCTTTCTTATTCTTAGAACAAGTGCAAGTTATATGTTTTTGTGTAAGTTGTATATTTTTTATTGACATTTAATGCAAACATGTGCAAGATAGTTTTTTGTATGATTCATCACAATGTAATTACGTGTTGATGGATATTTATATGTTGAGTTTGAAGAAATTGATTTTGAATAAAAAGAAATTAATGTATCAATAAATTGTATTTACGTAAGATAAAATTTTCGTGTGTAGGTTATATGTTTTTCGTGTGTAGGTTATATGTTTTCTTATGCGTGTGTATTTTATTGATGATGAATTTTATGTGTAGGTTATATGTTTTTCGTGTGTTGGTTATATGTTTTATTATTCTTAGAACAAGTGTAGATTATACGTTTTTGTGTAGATTGTATGTTTTTTGTTGATATCTAATGCAAACACATGTAAAATAGTTTTTTGGTATTATTAATTATAATTTAAGTATGTGTTGATGTATATTAATATATTGAGTTGTAAGAAAGTAGTTTTGGATAGAAAGAAATTTCAATGTATGAATAAATTATACTTGTGTAGGATAAAAAGTCAAGACACAAAAAATAAGTTATAAAAATAAATGAGTTTTTAATAATTTTCAATTATAATAATATAATTAGATATATTAATTAAGTAGACACGTATTATGGTTTATTAGTTATATTAATTGAAGAAAGAGAATGATTAATACGTTTTTTATTTAGTTTTAAGCATTTAACACTTAAAACAAAACTAGTGGTCAATATTCATTTATCACATTTCTTGCAATAATATCATTTCTCTCTTAAACTATCCCATATGTATATATATAGATGCTTCAAATAAATGTGGCAAAAAAAACTTTGTGCTCTAATATCAATTGATTGAATGAATAAGTCAGGTCAATTTTAAAGGTCGTTTCAAGTATCTAAGAGTCGTCATTTTCAATCATAATTTTATTTCTACTTTGATAAGTAGCTTACTTTTCTAAAACTTGGTAATATAGATTAGCCGTCAATAGTGGTTGTCATTTCTGAGGTTGAAAATCGAATAGACACTTTTTTGCTACCTACATCTTTCCATACTTTTATATATAATTTGAAAATTGGATATTACTAATCCAAACTATCAACTATTAGCCAATAATAATCTCAACTAACAATGTGACCGGTGATAATTCCAACTATCAGTTTTTTTACCAATAGCGGTCCTAGTTAAAGAAAACAATTAACTCTGTTAATTATTGATGACATGGCGCGTGACGTGGTGATTACTTGGCGGGTGAGATGGACCTTTTCATTTTATTTTAAATCTTAAATGTACAGATCAAATTTTGATATCCTCTCAATGAAAATTAACCTAGTTCGATCCACAGTCAGCTCTTCTATCTTTCAATCCTCTCAAAGAAAAGGTAAGTTTTCAACCCTTTTTGTTCTTGCAATCGATTCTATAGTGACGATTTCACTATGATAGTTTGGATTAGTAATATCCAATTTTCAAATTATATATAAAAGTATGGAAAGATGTAGGTAGCAAAAAAGTGTCTATTCGATTTTCAACCTCAGAAATGACAACCACTATTGACGGCTAATCTATATTACCAAGTTTTAGAAAAGTAAGCTACTTATCAAAGTAGAAATAAAATTATGATTGAAAATGACGACTCTTAGATACTTGAAACGACCTTTAAAATTGACCTGACTTGATCATTCAATCAATTGATATTAGAGCACAAAGTTTTTTTTGCCACATTTATTTGAAGCATCTATATATATATATATGGGATAGTTTAAGAGAGAAATGATATTATTGCAAGAAATGCGATAAATGAATATTGACCACTAGTTTTGTTTTAAGTGTTAAATGCTTAAAACTAAATAAAAAACGTATTAATCATTCTCTTTCTTCAATTAATATAACTAATAAACCATAATACGTGTCTACTTAATTAATATATCTAATTATATTATTATAATTGAAAATTATTAAAAACTCATTTATTTTTATAACTTATTTTTTGTGTCTTGACTTTTTATCCTACACAAGTATAATTTATTCATACATTGAAATTTCTTTCTATCCAAAACTACTTTCATCCAACTCAATATATTAATATCCATCAACACATACTTACAGTATAATTAATAATACCAAAAAACTATTTTACATGTGTTTGCATTAGATATCAACAAAAAACATACAATCTACACAAAAACGTATAATCTACACTTGTTCTAAGAATAATAAAACATATAACCAACACACGAAAAACATATAACCTACACATAAAATTCATCATCAATAAAATACACACGCATAAGAAAACATATAACCTACACACGAAAATTTTATCTTACGCAAATACAATTTACTGATACATTAATTTCTTTTTATTCAAAATCAATTTCTTCAAACTCAACATATAAATATCCATCAACACGTAATTACATTGTGATGAATCATACAAAAAACTATCTTGCACATGTTTGCATTAAATGTCAATAAAAAATATACAACTTACACAAAAACATATAACTTGCACTTGTTCTAAGAATAAGAAAGCATATAACCTACATACGAAAAACATATAACCTACGCATGTGTAGGATATGTGTATGTTTGTGTAGTTTATATAATTGTTGATGTCGAATTACATATGTAAGGTTTATGCTTTTTGTATGTTGTACGTTTATATTGCCCAAAACAAGTGTAGGTTATATAACTTTGTGTAGGTTGTATATTTATTGTTTACATTTGTTGAACACATTTATATGATATTTTTTTATTATTATTTATGACAATAACTTTTATATGCATACCAATTGAAAATAAATATATGTTGTGTTTTGATATTTAATGTTAAAAAACACGTTTATATATGCTAATAAAATGAGTGGAATTTATTATTTTAATATAAAAAAATAGTATTATATGAATAAATTGTATTTATGTTGAATAAAATGAAGAATGTGTAAATAAAAAATAAAACTAAAGTGGTGTTTTTATCTTTTTAATTATTATAGTTAAATTAGTTATATATATTAATTAAAGAGATATTTATTATGGTTATATTAGTTGTATTAATTGGAGAGAGAGAGAGCGTGCATTTATTGTTACATTTACATCTTTTCTATTTATTTTTAAATATATAAAACCAAAAATAAAACTAGTGACTTATATTCATTTCTCGCATTTCTTGCAGTAATATCATTTCTCTCTTGAACTTAAACCTGTATATATGTGTGTATGTGTGTGTGTGTGTGTATCTTAACGTACGATAGGTACCCGAGACGCTCAAAGGCAAAAACCTAAAACCCTCACAAATAACTAAAACGCTCAAAAACGATTTTCATGAGAAAAAGTGAAAAATTGATCGATTAACCATCCAAAACTGTTTTTTCGGTGAACCAATGATTAATTGGATGTGTATTAACGATTCCGAGATGTTTGGATGTGATTTCATGGATCGATTTCGTGAAAAAATGGATTTGCGTACCTATTGTATGTTAAGACATTAGTGTATCGGATATTTTCCTTATTTATATATATACATATATATATATATTTAAGTTCAAGAGAGAAATGATATTACTGCAAGAAATGCGAGAAATAAATATGAGCCACTAGTTTTATTTTTGGTTTTATATATTTAAAAATAAATAAAAAAGATATAAATGCAACAATAAATGCACGCTCTCTCTCTCCAATTAATACAGCTAATATAACCATAATAAATATCTCTTTAATTAATATATCTAACTAATTTAACTATAATAATTAAAAAGATAAAAACACTACTTTAGTTTTATTTTTTATTTACACATTCTTCATTTTAACAACATAAACACAATTTATTCATATAATACTATTTCTTTATATTAAAAAATTAAATTCTACTCATTTTATTAGCATATATAAACTTGTTTTTTAACACTAAATATCAAAACACAATATATATTTCTTTTCAATTGTTATGCCTATAAAAACTATTGTCATAAATAATAATAAAAAAATATCATACAAATATGTTTATTAAATGTAAATAATAAATATAAAACCTACACAAAGTTATATAACCTACATTTGTTTTGGGCAATAGAAACATATAACATACAAAGAGCATACAACTTACATATGTAATTCGACATCAACAATTATATAAACTACACAAAGATACACATATCCTACACATGCGTAGGTTATATGTTTTTCGTATGTAGGTTATATGCTTTCTTGTTCTTAGAACAAGTGCAAGTTATATGTTTTGTATAAGTTGTATATTTTTTATTGACATTTAATGCAAACATGTGTAAGATAGTTTTTTGTATTATTAATCACAATGTAATTACGTGTTGATGGATATTGATATGTTGATTTTGAATAAATTGGTTTTGAATAAAAAGAAATTAATGTATCAATAAGTTGTATTTGTGTAAGATAAAATTTTCGTGTGTAGGTTATATGTTTTTCGTGTGTAGGTTATATGTTTTCATGTGTGTGTGTATTTTATTGATGATGAATTTTATGTGTAAGTTATATGTTTTTCGTGTGTAGGTTATATGTTGTCTTATTCTTAAAACAAGTGTAGATTATACGTTTTTGTGTAGGTTGTATGTTTTTTGTTGATATCTAATGCAAACACATGTAAAATAGTTTTTTGGTATTATTCATTATAATGTAAGTTGTGTTGATGGATATTAATATATTGAGTTGGAAGAAAGTAGTTTTGGATAGAAAAAATTTCAATGTATGAATAAATTATACTTGTGTAGGATAAAAAGTTAAGACATAAAAAGTAAGTTATAAAAATAAATGAGTTCTTAGTATTTTTCAATTATAATAATTTAATTAGATATATTAATCAAGTAGATAAGTATTATGGTTTATTAGTTATATTAATTAAAAAAAGAAAATGATTAATACTTTCTTTATTTAGCTTTAAGAATTTAAAACTTAAAACAAAACTAGTGTTCTATATTCATTTCTCGCATTTCTTGCAATAATATCATTTCTCTCTTGAACATCCCCTATATATATGCTCTTGTAAATTTTGGAACCCAAACCAACAAAACTTCTTCAATTTGACCCAAGAAAATCAACACTCGTCATTTTACTTCTTTTATCTTGATTTTTTATAAATCCTTTGATCAACTTTTAACTTCTCTTGTTTGCGTTCGTGTCACGATCTTAATCTTAGCTATTGAAGTAATGAAATCAACGAGCCAATGCACTTCTTAATTACGTATCGTACAAAAAATTCACTCTATATTTGAATGGTATATAATGTTTTGTCATGTTGATCCCAGTATTTCAATACTAAAAAATGAGGTGGTGACAAAATCGTGACCAAGTGTTTTTGAAGAGGCCAAGGAGAATCATCATGTTGATTTCTTTTATTTGAATTTAGTTTTGTCAATTTTTTATATTTTAATATTTAAAATAAATGATATCGTAAAATCAAAAACTTTGTCATAATTAAGTTAACGGGAAGGTTAACATACAAATAAAATTAACGTGTTAAACGTGATAATCACTTAGAGTAATTACATATACAATTAGAGTAATAATGTAATTACATCATAGAGTAATTACATATAATTACTATATGATGTAATTACGTAATTACTTTACTTGTATATATGTAATTACTCTACTTGATTCTCACATTTAACACGTTAATTTCATTTGTATTTGATCGAAACCCATTAAGTTAATTATAATATTGATTTATATTTTAAAAAATTGATGATGTTGTGATTATAATAATATATTATGTTGATTGAGTTATAATAAGAAGATTAGTTTTTGTGGGAAGGATAGAAAATAATCTTGTCAAATTCATTTTAAACTTGAATGGTTGAGATTAAATTAGAGAGAAAATTAAGTGTAAAACAAGGGTAAAAGCATAATAGGGATAACACATTTGTTGACTTTTATACTCCACATGCAATGCACATGTCAAATTCCCCCATCATTTTATAACGTCCATAAATTTTTTATACGACATTTTTTTTAAAACAATTTCACCTTAATAACGAGTGTTTTTTTTATCTTTTATATGAGTAATATATTGATATATAAAAAAATTCATGGGTTTTTTACAAATTGTGTTTTATCAAAATTGTGTTTTACAAAATTGTTATACAATTGTGTTTTATTTTTCATAGTGTTTTTTGCATTGTGATTTTTACATTGTGTTATTTAATTGTGTTTTTCATTGTGTTTTTATTTTCATAATGTTTTTTTCCATTGTGTTTTTTACATAGTGTTTTCCATTGTGTTTTTCCGGTGGCCATTTTCGGTTAATTATTTCCGGTAATTGATTTTCGGCGAATTTTCCGGTGAAATTTTCCGATGAGTGCTTACCAGTGACTTTCCGAAGACTTTTCCGGCAAGGTGGTGGCAGTGGGTAGCGGTGGTGGTTGTAGGATATGAGTGAAAATTTAAGTGGGGTTTTAAAATTAATTAAGTGGGTTTTTGAAATTAAATTAGACCAAGCGTAGTCGGCAGTTATGCCGGCGTTTTGGGCCATAACGTCGGGGGCACCCCCCCCCCCCCCTTCTCGGCGTTTTGGCTTTTTTTATTCATGAGTTTTAAGCATAACACGTGTGTGGGACCATTTTCAGAAAATATATCCGTTAGAATTAAAAAAAAACTTTTTAAATATTAACACAAATATACTATAAAAAAAACTCATCATCATCATCGTACTCAGTATATCTCACCAATGGCAAAGCTATGGTAGGGTCTGAGGATGGTAAGATGTAGACAACCTTACCTCTACCCCATGAGGATAGAGAGGCTGCTTCCGATGAGACCCTCGGCTCGATAATAGTTTTGCATCAAGCCTTGGATATAAGGCACATAGCACTCAATCCTCGGGACATCGGCTGATTGGTGCATGTTCCCTTGTCTTTTGGCTATCAACGCCACCAAATGATGCCTGATTAACCTTCCGCCACTTTTAACGTTATTTTCACGAGATTAGTAAAATAACATCCAAATTGGTGCAATTTCACTTTTGCCCACCCGAGGGTTCACACGTATATACATTATATGCGCGCACCGCAAGCAGGGCGTTATAAAAACAAACTCAAACCTCAATTTTTTTTAAAAAAACCTCAATTTTTTTACACATAGCACTCTATCACATATATATAAAAACAAACTCAAACCTCAATTTTTTTACACAATTCTACAACTTCTCAATCACATATATATATTCAAGAACACACCAACCAAAATGTTTCCGTTTAACAACCAAAATGTTCCCAGTTTCAGTCAATTCGCCCGACAAGGCAACGCAAACAATCCCGACCCAAATAATCCACAACCGAACCCATCTACTGTCTGATGCCAACAGTCTCTGTTCCTCAATCCTCGTATCCGTTAGAATCGCATATGGCCGCGTACATGCAATATCTAAGTTTCGCAGCCACGATGCCCGGTTCGAGTTCCCAACCCGACGACGAGACAGTGCCAGAAACACAAATCAACCCGAAGCCACAACCCGTCTTGGAGACTCACGACGGTTCGAGCCAACGTGGACGTTCGAGAAAACATGTAAAGAAACCCGCCGGTGAAGCTCGGGCTAATAAGAACACTATACCGTGGACTACCGACGAGTGTGAACTAGTTGCTCATGCTTGGTGCGTGATATCGGAAGATCCCGAGTACGGTAAGTTTTAATATATATATATATATATATATATATATATATATATATATATATATATATATATAATTTCTTAAAACAAACATTGAACTTGTAATATTTTTTTTAGCAAACTTTCAAGCATTTGGCGTATTTTGGAACAAATTTAAAGATTTGTTCCACGAACTTGGCGGGGACTCACATCGAGAAAAAGATTCCTTACTGTCGAAATGGACCGATATAAACAACAAATGCACGGCTTACCATGCGGTTCACTCTCGGATGACTCGAACGTGGAGTAGCGGTGTCTCTGACGCGGGAATCAAGGAAAGGGCGTTGAAAAAGTATCAACATAATATCTCGGGGACCTTCAACTACTTTGACTATTGGAAAAATCACCTGAGGTTTCACCCTAAATGGGTCCCGGTTATGGAGGCCGAAAGTGATAAGCCTAACAAAAGGTCTAAAACATCGTCTTCGGTTGATCCAGAAACACCCCAGTCTGACGCTCGAAACTTCAACTTAAGCAGTAATGAAGCCGGAATGTTACCGAGATCCCTCAACCGGGGGGTAGAAGAAGCAAAGGAAGGGGGAAAGGGGTCGCTTCGTCGTCGATAGCGGGCTCGAATGCCGAAATTGAAAGTCATTTCAAAGAAATGAACATTCGACTCAAAGCTATACAAGAACTTAGAGCTCAACATCTTCAAGTAAATTTGGACGTCGTCGAAGTACTCAAAAGGAATGAAATGGACCACGACATCGAGGTTTTAACAAAGGAGTTATCCGAAGACGACCCGAGAGTCCAATCTTTAAAAGCAATTCGGCAAGCGAAATTTTTTGAAAAATACAACATTTAGTCTTATTATTATTGTTGTATTTTTTTTTTATTTTAATGTAGCTTTTATTTGTGAGTTTTAATGTATTTTTTAATGTTAATGTAGTTTCTAAATTTTATATTTTATTATTTAATGAATTATTATTTAAAAAAAACAAAAAAAGTGTAAAAGTGATTGGACGCCACGTGGCGCATAACGCCCAGAGGTGGAAAGTTATGACTACACCATCTTTTTGCAATAGAACCATAATTTTGATTGGGCGTCACATGACGCATAATGCCTAGGGGTGGAAATTTATGACTACACATGGTCTTAAGTGGGTTTTCAATATTAAGGTAGTAGACTAAAATACCCTATTTCTTTGTCTTATTAGGAAATCAAACTTCTTATTTAAACTTAACTCTATATTATGTTATCACTATTTTGATAGGGTGGTTATGAAGATTTTTTTGGAAGAGTTTCCTATACTGGGGGGAGGCCATGAATTCGAGAACAATTGAGAAAGTTTTAACTTTTTTGGAATATTGGAAATGAGCTTAACTATCCTCAACCTTGAAGTCACTGTGACCATTTTCAATAAGCCCGTAGAAATCAACTTTTAAAGGTCCTTGCAAATTCTTATCATTGGAGATTATCTATCCATAGAAGTCTTTAGGTAAGATGCTCTTGCATAAAGGAATGAGTTTGCCTAAGCTCATGCGATGAGGTGGGCCAAAAATAACAAACTAAAAGTTTTATTTGAAATATATTGCGTTTAATGAGTAAGTAATGAGTTTGAAATTAATTTGGGTAAATAGTTGAAAGCTTGGAAATGAAATTAAAGTTTTTAAGAATTTTTAAATATATTATGTAATAAATAGCGTGATATTTTATGACGTCTAAGTACAAGCAAAACATTGGAGATAGCCTCATTATTATTGTATGTATTCATCTACTCTTTTCTATTTTTATATTAATAAACACTATATACGTTTTAGTAATTTTTTTTTTGCTAAGCCCATGAGGTAAACTCTAACCCATTTTAACTCCACATAAGTATAACATTATTTATTTTTTTCTCTTTCACTACATCTCACTCAAAGAAAATGGTTTAACTCTTTTAACTTCATCTCACCTCTATTAATTGTTAATTTAATACTTTGTTCTTTGCATTTTAATCCGTTAAAAGTATAATCCAATGCCCATTTTTAACAAATTTAATGCAAGTGATGATCGGTTTAATTCATTATTAAAGTGTCATGTCATTTTAACCTATGTTTTGTTAGAATATATCCCGGGTCCTACTAGAGACACCCAAAAAATTTAAAAACACCCACCCAATCAGCCAAGGATAGGGGCATAGGGCAATCCATGACATATTGGTGGGTCTTTTGAAAAAATGTGTTTTTTTTGTCTTTTTTTGTTATTTTATTTTTTTTTATCTTTTTGTTGTCTTTTCTTTTATTTCTTTTCTTTCGTTTGTTTTTGCTTTCATATTAGTAATCTTTAAAAAATACTTTTTAAATATTTTTTTCATTTTAAACAAAGTTTCAGGTAAAACCGAGTAAAAGTCGAACTTCTCATTTTTACGAGTTAGTCACTGTTCAAGTCACTAAAAATATTTCCTAACATTTTTAACTTATGTTTCATTTTATATTATTTAAATTCCTAAGTTTGTGGTGTGTTGGAACCAAACTTGGTTTACTACCAAGATCGAGTGGATTTACATTCGCTTAAACCCGAGTTTGGGACTTTAATTAATAAAAATTCTCAAACTTTATTTAAGCTACTGATTTTATTGAAGTAATTCATATTTTTAAATAGAATTGTTTGACGAGTTTGAATAATACGAGTATATAAATTGAATTAAACAAAATTAAATACTCAAAAATACAAGTTTTTATTAATAAGAAAGTTCCCTACATTCTCGAGTCGGGTAAATATAAACGAATAAAATACGAAAAATCCGAGACGTTACAACGACGGTAGAACGAAGACGACGACGATGATGCTGGAGATAAGCCCACCACATGCAAACGAGACGACGACGCGGGTAGTGCTGCAGTTTAGATTTATTTTTGTGTTTTGTTTCTTTTTTTTCGAACCCGTTGTTATGTATTTAATATTATTATATAAATTTTGTTTTGTTTATGCTGTTTCGTTTCAATTTTAAAATTGTTGTTTCATTTTAAACCAAGTTTCGGGTAAAACTAAGTAAAAGCCGAACTTCTCGTTTGGAAAAAATGTGTTTTTTTGTCCTTTTGTTGTCTTTGTTTTATTATTTTATTGTTTTTTGTTTTTTGTTGTCTTTTTTGTATTTTTATTTTTTATTTTGTTTGTTTTGTTTTTGTGTTAGTGGGGTGTGACCAATTTTTATTTTCAATAATTTTTTGTTTTTAATCCATCGGTTTTAAAATTACAACGAAATAACAATTTTAAAATTGAAACGAAACAACGTAAACAAAACAAAATTTATATAATAATATTAAATACATAACAATGAGTTCGAAAAAAAGAAACAAAACACAAAAACAAATCTAAACTGCAGCACCACCCACGTCGTCGCCTCGTCTGCGTGTGGTGGGCTTATTCCCAGCATCATCACCATCGTCGTTATACCGTCGTAGTAACATCTCAGATGTTTCGTATTTGTAATTGTTTATGTTTACCCGACTCGGGAATGTAATTCGAAACTTTCTTATTAATAAAAACTTGTATTTATGTGTATTTAATTTTGTTTAATTCATTTTATATCCTAGTATTATTCAAACTCGTCAAACAATTCTATTTAAATACAATAAAATAAGTAGCTTAAACAAGTTTGAGAATTTTTATTAATTAAAGTCCCAAACTCGGGTTTAAGCGAATGTAAATCCACTCGATCTTGATATTAAACCAAGTTTGGTTTTAACACACCACAAACTTAGAAATTAAAATAACATAAAATGAAACATAAGTTAAAAATGTTAGAAAATATTTTTGGTGATTTGAACATTGACTAGCTCGTTAAAACGAGAAGTTCGACTTTTACTTGATTTTACCCGAAACTTGACTTAAAATGAAAAATATTTAAAAAATATTTTTTTAAAAGATTACTAATATAAAGGCAAAAAAACAAATAAAAGTAAAGAAAAGACAAAAAAAAACAATAAAATAATAAAGAAAACAACTAAAAGACAAAAAAAACATATTTTTTTAAAACATTCCACCAATATACCATAGATTGTCTAATCCTTAGCTTATTAAGTGGGTATTTTGAAAACACCACATGATGCATGTAGCAAACCCCATATATCCCATGGCCTAAGACTGAGGGGTGTGGGGGCTTCAAAGGGGCGCTAGAGCTTCTCCGCTCGCGTCCCCAGGCACTAATACCACACCAACAGGGGCGCTAGAGGGGCGCTAGAGATAGCCGTGAGCATGGTAGCGGGAGAAGAGAGAGAGGATGTGGGACGCTAGCGGGGCGCTAGAGGGGCGCTACCCACACCATGGGCCAGGGGCTCCACCAGGGGCTCCAACACCCCCCTTATCCAGTTTCTCTCTCTGTCACACGTCATAATATTATTGGTTATTGGCTCTGCTGGAGCCCCCACTAGAGCCCCCACACCCCTTAGTCTAAACAAAATATATGTAAAATCAGTCAGCATCATCGAGGATTCAAGCACATCATGAAATGTAAGGCTGAGGGGTGTGGAGCGCTAGAGGGGGCGCGTGAGCCCATCCGCTCGCGCCCCGGGGCGCGAGCACCACACCACCGAGGCGCGAGAGGGGCGCGAGAGGGGCGCGAGCGCGGAAAAAGAGGCAGGCGCAAGAGGGGTAGCGGCTGGGAATAGGCGTGAAGGGGTCTTGGGTTGCGTAAATAGAGCCGTTGGGCTCTTTGTTTATTAAAAAAAAAAATTTTTTTTCTCTATAAAACCAATATCACATATCACATACCAATATCACATACCATCAACCCATTTTAACCATATCAAACACAACTTCAATCTCCAAACTCATATATAATCTCAACCGGTATACGCGGAGTCGGATTTTCGAACTCGTTTTCGAATGAGCAGGCAATTGTTCACGCGTATAGCGAGTGATTTAGAGGCACGGTATCCCTTTTTTCAACAAAGGGAGGATGCTAGGGGTCTTCCCGGTTTTACCCCTCTTAAAAAATGCACGGTTTTCCTGGGATGCTAGGTAGCATCGATTGTACGCATGTTGGATGGGCTATGTGTCCAACGGCCTGGCGAGGTCAGTTCCACCGTGGTGATCATGAAGGGCCGACCCTCATACTTGAGGCGGCGGTGTCACAGGATCTTTGGTTTTGGCATGCTTTTTTTGGTGTTGCTGGGTCAAATAACGACCTTAATGTTATCGATCAGTCACATTTGATCAACGACCTTATCGACGGGGTTGAACCACCTCAATCTTTTTTTGCAAATGAAGAACTCTTCAAGTACGGGTACTATCTGGTCGATGGTATTTACAACGAATGGGCTGTGTTAGTTCAAGCTTTTACAGATCCAATCGCCGACAAACGGAAGTATTTTACGAAGAA
Source organism: Bidens hawaiensis (assembly GCF_021521415.1). Lineage (NCBI taxonomy): Eukaryota > Viridiplantae > Streptophyta > Magnoliopsida > Asterales > Asteraceae > Bidens > Bidens hawaiensis. Next base: position 149,657 of record NW_027505132.1, read on the forward strand.
GCAAGAGTCTGCTAGAAAAGATATTGAAAGAGCTTTTGGAGCTATAAAAAAATAATATTATGTTCTGGCGAACCCGATACGTTATTGGACTCGGGAGAGGATAATGGACGTCGTCTACACGTGTCTTATCCTACACAACATGACGTTAGAAGACGAGGGCAAAGCTATATGCCAAAACTACCAAGGTGACATTCCGCCACAACCGTCCACAATCAGTGATCAACAAAAACTTCATAACATAGCAAATATCAAGAGCCGTGAGATACGCGTGGATCTTCGACATGAGTTGGTTGAACATTTGTGGGCGAGGCGACCAGATGATCTTGTATTAGATTAGTTTTATTATTAAATATTATTGTTTGTTTAATTTTTAGTATGTTTTTTTTTATTATGAATTTTCAAAAAAATGTGTGTTTTTTTAAATAATTTCTTGTTTTTTTAATAATACGTTTTTTTAATACATTTATAAAAAAATTAAAAAAAAACCGCTCGCGCCCCCTCTCGCGCCCCTCCACACCAGGGCCCGGGGCGCGAGCACCACAACCAACACCCATCTTATCAAGTTTCTCTCTCTGCCACACGTCACAATATTATTGGCTGGAGCCCCCACTCGCGCCCCCTCTCGCGCCCCCCACACCCCTCAGCCTAACGTGTCAAAATTTATAGGCGCTAAAAGGTCAATCATATTAAATAGGAAAGTACGTAGAATATTTTTGATTTCTAATATCGAAGGAGAATGCATCATGTTATATTAGACAAGAAAAACAATTGTTTTAAAGTTAAAATAATTAAGAAATGAATTTCATCATATTACGGGATTACATTTTTCGTTTTTAATATAAATATATATATATTGGTTTGGATTTTATTTGTTTTTAATTTTATTTATTATAAAAAAATTAATAATATACTTAGAGTTTGATATGAAATGGTTTCACAAATAAATAAGATGTAATAACCATTTATAAGCTATTTGGGTTTGGTGAGACATATGACTATCTTATTTTTTTACTATAAAATTGTTTCTTAAATATAAATAATATATTCTTTTAAAAAAATCGGATATTAATTTTTAGTATCTCTCTATTTTGTAGGATTTTCATATTAAATATTTGGTAAGATTAATTTTTTTTAATGAGATGTTATAACCCGTTTAATTAATGATTATTTGGGTTTGATGAGATCCATACCCGTGAATTCGGGTTAAGTGAACGAGAAACCTTCATTTGAAAATAAAACAATTTTGTGGATTGAGATGATGTGATGAGCAACCAGAGATCTTTTAAATGTTTCGTTTATATAAATTTAAGATAAGAATAAGATATATACACGCATTAAAACATAACATCCAAAAAATTAATTGGACCATAAGAAAATAAATAAAACGGATTTATAAATTTTAAATAGATTTGTAGAAATTCATAAATTTAGGAAGAAAGGAAAAACAAATATGAAAAATAAGGAAAATAAAAACGAATGCTAAATATAAAAGAATTAGATATATAATGTTGAATTGGCTGATACCAAATTGGAGCAACAAATTTGCTCATGTCTGAATACTTATAACCATTTTTTATAATCTGGTATTTTACTTGTACTGGAGGTAATTTAAAAATGGTATAACCGGTTTGTAACAATCCAAAATTTTCGTTTATTGGTTTGATAGTCGTTACCCGACCCGTTTATATGTTTTAATAATTAATCAATAAAATATCGCATTTATTGAGTTATTATTATTTTTGTTTATCATATTTATTTAATTATCCATTATAACTTTGAAATATATACAAATCCACCCCAAACTTAGTTTTAACCCCTATTGTATCCACACATGAAATTCATGGACCAATCTGCAAATAAATTTAAAGATTATATTATATTCCTTAACCCAAACCCGTATCCATGTCCAAACCCGTATCCATATTCCAAACCCGTGGCCCATTGATTTCTCGTGTCTATATTAACGTAGTATAATCACAATTGATCTTTGCAAATCGTTTGCTTATCATATACAACCTACACCGACGCAACCATTTTGGAAAACACAATCAAATTGATACAGGTTTACAATAATAACGAACCGACATTACCAAGTTAGTATTATACCATTTATCTTTGCAATTGATCTTTGCAAATCGTTTGTTAATCATATACAACCTACACCGACGCGTCATTTTGGAAAACACAATCAAATTTATACGTATTTACAATAATAACGAACCGACGTTACCAAGTTAGTATTATACCATTTAGAATTCATATTAACTCAATTAGACTCGTCCACACATTCCTGCAAGCCTCGCAAACCTAAGCTCTCAGTTAATTGCAATATATTTGCCTGCCAGTAGTGATTCTAGTTCCAGTTTAAGCCGTCTGTTGTTCAAACAATTAAACAATCAATTCATCATCGTTTAAGGTAATTGAAGTATGTTTCTGTTTCGTCGTTAATCCCTTGATAATAACCCTATGACAATTCGGCCAAACATCATTCGATTTGGCCGATTGTTAATTATAGGGTTCATATGATTTGGGAGATGATCTAGTTTGTGTATTTAATTAACTGATTCTATCTATCAACTAGGCTAGACACCTGCCCAGTTGGCTGGTGCATATTGGTCCGTTTTTTTGGTATTTTGTTTTTTTATTATGTTTTAATTAATAAATACCTAATGTAATTAATATAAAAGTGTAATTAAATATATTTTTGAGAAATTGACACTTCTAGATTGACGTTTTTCTGTTTCTTTTTGTTAAAACTATACTTATGTATATATATTTATAAATATATGTATATGTATATAATAGGTTTATAAAATAAATGTTATAACAAATAAAATTATAATAAATGTATTATGTATTTTAGTTTAAAATAAATATTTGAAACAAACATTATTATATAACTTATTAAATTATGATTATTGGTTTAAGTATTTTATTTTTAAGTATATTTTATGTATATATTTAGATTCTATTATTTTATTATATAATCTTAACTTTTGGTAAATAAGTGGTTTTTACAAATAATAATAAACTAAATAATAAGAGTTTTCACAAATACACCCGATCATTATCAAATCTCGAATTCCTATCAAGTTATAGAATCTGTCTTTAGTTCGTGTTTATTTCCGCAATCATTCTTAACTAGGGTTTTTCGTTGATAAATCTCGACGAGCGTTACATTTCATTTTTCTTATCAAATCATTTACTCTTGTTGCTTATTTGATAAGGTGAGTAACTCATTCCTCATTTTACTTATTTTCAATTATTTTCGTATCATATTTACATATTATTTAGTATTCACATTAGCAAACTGTTAATCTTGTGTGCATATCAATTAAATGCCTAATTTGCTACGTGTCTAGTTGTTTATTTGATCGCATTCGGAGAGGTCCATTATGATCACATTAATAGTATGATCATACGACTGTCGTAGTATCCAAAGCCCATTTCCCAAGGCAATGGTTTTACCTTCACCCTTAATTTCTCAATGACTTTATTGTTTATCTCACAAAGGACAGATTTGCATTTTTGTATTATATTATATTTAAATTTACCGATAATTTACTCACTCAACCTTGTATTGACAAATATACTCTATTTTATACGCATATGCAGGTTTTCGTTTGAATTGATTACCAAGATGAAGAATTAGTAATCATTTTAAGTTAGAAGAAATAATCAAGACTTAATTTGAATTTATTTTGTTTTTTTTTTATTTTAAAGATGATGTACTTAGGCTGTTTGGAATACTTGGATTATTTAATTTAATAATTAGATACTCACCTTTAATATTGCATGATAGTATCTTGTAAGCTGTGAGCAATTAGTTCGCGCCATGACATTTCCGCCTTAAGTTGGGATGTGACACAGTTGACCCGGAATATACAGGGAGGTTTAACCGGACTGAATAATTTATCTTGTAAGTTCATATAAATACAAATTCAACTCAAAAAATAACCCAAAAGTACAATTATAAATATCACACTTTAACCAAATCACATATAAACAACGGTTGAGTACTTGAGTCAAATACAAAGTTTGTACTTTGTCAATATGAAATAGACCAACATTGGATTTGCATGATATAGAATTAGTTGATTAACCGTTTCAATTTTATCCTCTATGTTAAAAATCATTTTTAAAAATATATGAGCTGCAAAATATGATCAAAATTCTCTTGGATTTAAAACCAATTTGCTGGTTTAAACCGGGATTTTTAAATAAATCGGCGGTTCAATATTCTAGCAAACCGTCCAAAAATACCGGACTCTTAATACCAGTTGGCATACTGTAACATCCTGAATTTCAAATAATAATATTTATATTATTATTATTAATGGAAAAGTTTACTTGGATTAATGAATAAAATGGTAAAAGGTAAAGATAAGTAGGCTAATTAAATGTAACTAATCATGGACCAGAAAGGAAAGATGGGCCTTAGGTCCATGGGCTTAAGGGAGTATAAGTACCCCTTAAACCCTAAATCTTTCCATTTCCATCCATAATATCCATCTTATTCTCCCCACACCTTAAAACACACACACTCCTTTCCTTTTTCGGCTGCAACTTAGATCAAGGAACCAAGATCAAAACCAAACCTTTTATTGATAGATCTTTGGGATACAAGCAAGATAACAAGTCCTCGATCACGTATCAAGCTAGCCGCAACCTAATAACCGTATAAAGGTATGTTCTTTAACCTTAAAGGTTACGTTTTTATGAACGGTTTGCCTTGAAACATAACCCTAGAGTAGATCGGGTCTAGATACATCATAAAAATGCAAACTTGGAGATTAAAAGGAACCTAATGGTCTAATGATTATATACGGCTCAAAGATGAACCCTAGATCTAGCCTAGAACGTTTTAAACCTATAAAGGTCCAAGCTTTATGCCTAAAACGGGATAGATATTGAAACCATGATAGTAATGGGTGTAATCGGGTATGACTGATGATGATAAAGGGTTAAAGTTCATGATTTGGACCATGAAACAAGTAATCTAGGCAAGGTAGAATCTTAAGATAGAAAAATGAGTTGAACTGGGTGTTCTCGGCCACCTTATGGAGTTCTCGGCTAACCAGAGATCTCGGTTGCAAGGAGTTTTCGGCCAGAATGGGTTCTCGGTCAAAACCCGAGTTCTCGTTCAAACCAAGGTTCTCGGCCAGAACAGGTTCTCGGTCAGAACGGGTTCTCGGCCAGGAACAGGGTTCTCTGCTGGGGGTTCTCGGCCACCCAGTTTGGCTTGGGCCTGAGCCTAGATAGTGAACAGTTAGGCCAGGTACCACAGTGGAAAGTTGGGCTAAGCCCATTGTAGGTTCCCAGCCGGATCTACACGGAAGTATCTCGTACTACGTAGGTGCGAAATCCCTACGTAAGACGATACGAGTGTAAGATGTAAATTACGTTAGTACCAAACACGAACACACGTTACAATATTCAAAAGACACGTTGTATTGCAACCCTTCAACACGTGATGTTTACTCACAATTACACGTTCTGGAAAAACTTATCTAAACAAGCCGTAACACATGAATATATATGCTACGACAACTTCGCCTAACAGACTAGGCGAAGTTGTCATTAACTTCGCTTGTCCACAAGTTCGCTTATAACAGGCGAACTTGTGAGACAACCTATCTAAACCAAAACAAACCAAACTAACGCGATTACAGACACTAGATACTGAACTACTGACATCATGCACCAACAAACTCCCCCTTGGCAGTAGCTTCATATCTCTATCTTCAATCACGTGTCTAGTAATCCCAAAAACTTGTATCTCCCGTCTTCAAGCATGAACTCCCTGTCTTACACAGACAGAGACAACTCTCTGATATTTCTTGGCTTCTTCTTTCCATGCAGGAATATAGAATATCTTTTTCTCGTTCAGCACCTGCAAGTCAGCTTGAGACAAATTTACCAAGTGCATGGGATCATACACTCTCAACACTTCTTGTTCTTCTTCATCCTCCATAACCTCTTCAGCTGTTAGACTATCAACATACCACCATTTAAGATTCTTTAAGACATCCTTGGGCATTGGTTTCATCGGCACTTCTTTCAAACACAGGATCGGTTTATATTTCATCACCATCCACGGTTTGCCATCAGCTCGCATTCCTCTGTCTTTATCTTCAACAAGCTTCCCTTTCTGCGGCTTTAACAACTCGAACTTTTTCTCTTTTACACTCTCTTTCCACACAATCTTCCCAATGATTCTATCCATATTATCATCACTTCTGTTTATCAACCCCAACTTGGCTAAATCTTTCACCTCACACTCAGGCAAGGTATTCAACGATCTCAACAACCTCTTAAAGTACTGAATCCCATCAAAGAGTTTAATCACAAATAGCCTCAACTGCTCATCATACAACCAGCATATAATACCCTTCTTCGATTCAGCATATCCTTTGATATTGTAACTCTTTTTAAACATAGTTGGAACCGCCGGCTACTTTGTCTTTACGAACCATTGAGCGTAGCCTTCTTTCCATCTCGGCTGCTCTTCCCATTCAGTCTCATCAATTCCCATATCTTGACCCACACTTGCCTTATCAACTTCTGGAATTTCATGTTCTACATTATCCTCCACAATCTCTCCCTCTTCAATCTCACTGTCAATCACAATCTCAGCTCCTATCCTTTCAATTTCCTCAACCGGTAATACATCGTCGTCACCTACAATATCATCATCCAATATCTCCTCTTCATCCACTACCACCACATCATCACCCCCTGATCCACCTGCTGTACCAGTTGACTCCCCCTGAGATGTGGAAGTCCCAAGAGTTTGTTCAGTTCTTGGCAACTCACCACCTGCACCTTTCGACGCGTTGGGATCATCGTCTCTATCATTACTTTTCTTCGTTCTCAACTCATCGCCCTTGCAGCTCGTCTCCCCCTGAGATGCTAAGAACTGTTTTAAAGCATCAAAAAGTTTACCGTGCTCAACAAGGAGGGACGACTGAATCTGATTTTCTGCAACAAGGCGCTGGATAGCTTGAGTCTGGATCAGATTGATTCTTGACTGTTCTGCCACGACCCTTTCAAGAGCTGCTATCCTTTCTGAGTCAGATAACGTAGCATCAAAATCAAACCTCATATGAGAAACGTCTTGAGCATACGGTGGAGGGATTCCCAAGCTAGCCGGAATATCTGAATCAGGCTGAAAAGTAACCGCGGGTGGTATTGTAACAGATAACCCCGCAGTAGCCACTAGTGTCGTCTCAACAAATCTTGCAACAACCTCCGATGGAGTAAGTGTAGGAGGCGGCAAGGAAACTATCACTGGAGCCGAAAGCTGAAAAGTGGTAGGTGGAATGCCAAAAGAAGATGATGTAGTTAACACGGGAGCATCTGAGGTGATCGGTCCTGTCACAGTCATTGATGCAGGAACCATGGTCATATCAGATAACGCGGGTGGAGAGAAACGAACCACCCTTGAGCTTTCACCAGCCCCCGAGCACTCACCCGTTCTGACCCTTCTTGATCGACGAATCAAACGATCTAACTCCTCCTCAAAGTCAGAGTCACTATCATCCGAGTCTTTCTTCCTTTTTCCATGAATTCTTTCCTGGGTGACCAGAATCTGTCATGCTTCAGCAACATCATCAGCTGAGGAGTCAGAATCGGTTCTCTCAGAATCAGCCACAGACGTAGCTACCATCGACACATTTACACCAGAAACCTCTGCTACTGAGACCTGAATCTCTGCAGCAGGATCAACTCGCTCCATATCAAAGAACCCTTGACCACCAAAAGCAGCTTCAAGGTCTACCTGTTCCTCCGGTGCCACAACAGGAGCAGCAGGCAATGCTTGATGTACTATAGGTGGTGGTTGGGGAACATCAGCTGTTGCGGTGCCGGGTCCCGAAACTAGTCTCCACGAGGAGCAACATACGTAGGGTTTATCAAATACCCAAATAACGGAGTATGCCGTGGACGAAGCTCTGGTTTACTTCGAGCACTCGATGACCTGCATTGCGCAAATATTCTCTTGCTCACACTTTCTACATATCGAATGGGACGGCGTTGAGGTATCGTAGGAGTAACATGATTTAAGATCATCTGTAAGAATCTGGGATACATCAAAAATCTTTCACGAGTGACCGCACGCCTCTGACGATCTATTTCATAAAACACCATCTGACTGAAGCTGTAAGGCTTGTTGTAAGTCAGTGCTGTCATTGCCGATTGCATCGTCACACCCATACCGTCCGTACCAGCGTTACGACCTGACATGCACACAATAATCACGTGCATTAAAAACCTGCCATTGATCCAACAAAAATCCCTTACGCCTCTGAGTGTCACCCAATGGACCAGAATAGCCCATTCGTAAAAATGCACCATCTCGGAATGGAGCAGTAAAGTCTGTAGGATCATCTCTAGTTTCAGTCCCGAACTGCAAGGCGACCCTTATCTGTTCTGATGAGAATTGCACCACCTGATTGTTAACTGTGGCGCGCATGACCGGAGGCTCCACTCTACAATCATATTCTACCGTTTGCCAGAAGTCTTCAATGTTTGGTAGAGAAATGGGTAGAGTTGTAGTAATAGCGTGGAAGATACGCGAGCGAATAAGGAAGGAGATGATCTCGCGATAATCCTCTACACCACTAGCATCTGGATCCAGTGTGATGTACATATTGTGACCCGGAAAGAATTGACGATTGTTATCACCACCTTCGTCACCACCAGCACCCCAGCTCCTGCTACAGCTGCCATATCTGCACAACAACCGGTCTAAGTTAGAATATTGTAAAAGCAAATCATAACTTCGCCTATTACCATGAGCGAAGTTAAGATAACTTCTAGTGAGTAGGCGAAGTTAGACAGAGGGCGAAGCTGAGTACAACTTCGCCTTTACCATAACTTCGCCTGATAACACATCAGAACTGTAAATAATATAAAGCATCAGGCGAAGTTAAGTATAAGGCGAAGTTGAGGATAACTTCGCCTAACCCTAACTTCGCCCCTGAACAACTTCGCCCCTGATTAATTAAAAATTAAAGAAGCAGGCGAAGTTATGCCTAAGGCGAAGTTGAGAACAACTTCGCCTAAAGATAACTTCGCCTAAATATGAAACGGCATATACATAAGTTGGATCTTGATTTGATTAGTGAATTTGGTGATTGATGACAAAAACGGATGTTACATTAGAGATCTTAGACGATCAAATGAGTTACGAACACATTAGAAGGAGATTGGTTAGCGGGTGTTTAAAGGTTTGCATGAACGAGGTCACAAATCGGACCAAAACGACATCTGATTAACACCATTGACATGAATTATAAGTCATACCGACCCTACACACCTTTAACACGGATTGAAACTGAGAAAAATAACAAGGTTTGATTCGAGAGGTAACTTCGCCGAGGGTTATAATGTGATAAGTTCGCTGGGTTTGAAAGAATATGCACAGGGTTTAACCAAAATGTCCTTTAAATATGTTTGAAAAAGCTCAGGCGAAGTTATGGTTAACTTCGCTTATACATAACTTCTCCCTGTAACAACTTCGCTTACCCTGCATAACTTCGCTTAGCATTAAACTTACATAACAGGCCCTCATAATTTGAACAGAATGCAATTGTCTTTTAAAACTTCTGTTAAAGACTTAAATGTTAAAATCAAAGAACCAAGTAACCAAGCTTTGAACCATAAAATGAAATATGTAAAGTAAATTTTAGAAATAAAGTACACGGGATCAAATTTCAGTCTTGACGGGGACCATAATGTTTTAGAAAAGATCCGAACAGGAATCATACTAATTAGATGGCTGTCACATAGATCCATGTTCAGCGGTATTATGACATAAAGAAACAGGTTGTAAGCAGGTAAACAACTTGGTATGGTTTTCATCGCTTCTGTGATACGGATTATGTTCAATTAAGCTCAAAATTTAGATGGACATCACCTCAGAGATTGCGATGCCTCCTATCTATTCTCAAAGCGTATTTGGCTTTCCCCAGTCACCCCGAGTTGACCTCGACCCGTAGTGTCTGATTAAACAGTAAGTACACTTCGATCTTTAGAATCTTCTTCCCGTTCTCTTTCTTGCCTCTTGATTGATAAGTATAACAACATAAGCTTCAGAAGGCTTAACAACACAATATATTATATTATTTTTTATTTTATTTTTATTTTATTTTATTTTATTTTATTTTAATAAAGATTTACACTGCTTCAGACAGTAGACGACTGCAAGTCCCGAATCTGGATCACTGCAGGAACTTGACACACTATCTTCTCGGGAATCAGAACACTCACGGGCTCGTGTATGACTGGGTAATCACTTTTCTGCCTATCATTCGGAAAGATGTATATGGAGACATGCACAACTCTGAATGATTCTCCACTTTAAATCGAGGAGATTTAGTTAGTATCACTTCTACTTTTACGCACCATAAGAAGCTACCATAACATACAATGACTGTTCTAGAGTCTTTTAGGCCTAATAACTTCACTAGTTAAGCTCACAGAAATAGTATTTCTATCACTTTCCAAGGTTGGATCAATTTTCTTTTAAACATAGTATTGACACTTCCTATGAAGTTATAGACTTGAAAAATTATATCATCTCCCTTTAAAGAAAAATTTTAAATTCTATCGCCCCGATCAATTCAAAGTATTCAGGTAAACGGCTATCCCGAAGATCCAATGGATCAGCTGGACCGACCACATACGAGTATGCGTCCTTCTAACTCAGTATGAACGACTATTTTTCAGCGAAGGAATAAAAACACATCATAAACCGCCCCGGTCACTTTCAGTCATCTGGTTAATGGCTATCCTCATAATCTACTGGTAGAAGTGAGGACCAAACACATCCGTAGATATGTCCTTCAAACTGAAGCAACCGACATAATTTTAAGCGATAGTGACGTTTTTTTTTTTTAAGTAATATACGAAAAACACGGTTACTCGGGATTGATCATCCCATTAAGTTCAACAAGATTTTGAAAACGAGTTCGGTCAAACGCTTTAGTAAAAAGATCGGCGAAATTATCCAACGAAATAACCTTTTCTAGTACTATTAATTTCTTCTCAGCACAATCCCGTATAAAATGATGACGAATGTCAATGTGTTTAGTTTTGTTGTGTTTGACGGGATTGTTAGTTACTGAGATTGCAGCAGTGTTATCTATGCAAATAGGAGTTTGAGTGAAATTCAGACCGTAATCGCGCAATTGCTGTTGTATCCAAAGAACCTGGGAGCAGCAGTTTGATGCTGCCATGTACTCTGCTTCACAGGTAGAAATGGCTACAGAGGTCTGCTTCTTGCACTGCCATGACACCAATCTTCCTCCCAGAAACTGACATCCACCGGTTGTCGACTTCCTGTTCTGATTGCAACCTCCATAGTCAGAATCTGTGTAAGTGACCAAATCCAAGTCTCCCCCTTTCGTGTACCACAACCCCAGCTTAGGCTTGCCTTTGAGATACCGCAATATTCTCTTCACCCCCTTCATGTGAGATTCCTTCGGGCTTGCCTGAAAACGAGCACACAGACAAACTGCAAACATAATATCAGGTCTAGATGCAGTTAAATACATTAAAGAACCTATTATTGCCCGATATTGGGTGGGGTCCACGTCTTCATCACTGTCTGACTCAGCACCCAGTTTGTGGTTGACGCAAATTGGAGTATCAAATGGGGTGCTATCTTCCATCTTGAAGCGTTTGAGCACATCATGGACATATTTTGTTTGATGAATAAACATTCCATCTTTCTTCTGGTCTACCTGCAATCCCAAAAAGAAAGTTAATTCGTCCATGGCGCTCATTACAAACCTCTTTTTCATGACTGCTTCAAAATCTTGACACATGGCTACTTTGAATGCAGCAAAAATGATGTCGTCCACATAGACTTGCACTAGTAGAAAATCTCCTCCTTTTCTCTTGACGAACAACGTGCTATCGATCTTTCCTCTTTCGAACCCATTCTCAAGCAAATAATCAGACAGGGTTGAGTACCAGGCACGAGGGGCCTGATGTAGCCCATATAATGCTTTGCCAGTTTGTACACATGATCAGGAAAATCAGGGTCAGGGAAACCCGGAGGTTGTTCAACGTACACCACTTCATCGACTTTACCATTCAGAAAGGCACTTTTCACATCTAACTGGAACACCTTCATCTCATTGTGAGCAGCAAATGCCAAGAATAGTCGAATTGCTTCCAATCTTGCCACTGGAGCAAACACTTCATTGTAGTCGATTCCTTCTTGCTGATAAACCCTTTTACTACCAGCCTCGCCTTGTTCCTTATGATTATTCCTTTCTCATCTCTCTTACATTTAAAAACCCACTTTGTTCCAATAGCATGTACATCTTTTGGTTTTGCAACTAATTTCCATACTTCCATCTTCTCGAACTGTGCTAACTCTTCTTGCATGGCTTCGACCCACAAGCTATCCTTTAGAGCCATTTGATAATTCTTTAGTTCAATCTGGCTGATGAAGCAGGTGTACAAACATTCATTTATGATACCCGTTTCTTTAATGCTTGCGTAAACACAAGTGTGCTCATTCAGACTTCTTCTTGTTTGCACACCGTCAGACAGATCACCTATCACGTTCTCCAAAGGGTGATTTTTGTGAGTTCCAGTAGTCGGAACCGGACCGACTTCCAGATTGTTTTCTAAGTTCGAAGAGAGTTCATCTATGGTTGATTGATGTTGAGAGTGAAAAGGATTGTAGAATTCTTCCTCAGTAGAGGCAGCAGGAATATCAGCAACACTTGACGAGGAAGGTTGACTCTCATCGTATCGCGGACGTTGCACAATATTTTCCTCCTCATTATACAGAATCTGTGAAGCAATTTTCTCATCAACTTCGGCAAAATCCAAGTAAGGCAAATTAAACGATTTGAAAAGTTTATCATAGTCGAAAGCTTCAGCGGGTCCCATGCTAGGCTTTGGTGATTTGTAACTTGAAATGTCCGTGTTACATACCACCTCAACCTTGCTGTTCGATAAATTAAAGACTCTTTTATTGGGTGTACCAAAAACATATCCAACTAAAATACCTTCGTCGGCTTTCTCACCAAATTTGGAGTTTGTCTTTAATATCGTACATGGAGACCCGAAAGGTTCGAGACCATTCAAGTTTGGCTTTCTACCATGCATGAGTTCATAACAAGTTTTATTCAATCTTGTAACAGTTAAAACACGATTAAGGATATAACAGGCTGTGGCAACAGCTTCAGCCCAGAACACCACGGAAAGTTTAGCATTGGCCAGCATGGTTCTGGCTCCTTCAATTAGCGTTCTATTCTTCCTCTCAGCCACCCCATTTTGTTGCGGAGTGTACGGGGCGCTGTACTGATGGTCTATCCCTTTTTGTAAGCAAAACATCTCCATCTGGTAGTTCTTGAACTCTGCCCCATTATCACTCCTGATGTACTTAACCTTCCTCCCAACAATGTTTTCAACCTTGGTAATCAAGTTAATCACCAACTGAACCGTCTCATCTTTTGCCTTCAGAAAGTATACCCAAGAGTATCGAGAGTAATCATCGGTTACTACCAAGCAGTATGACGTTCCACCTAAACTTTTTACATTCACGGGACCAAAGAGATCCATGTGAAGTAGATCTAGGGTATTGACAATTGAGTTAACCTTCTTGGAGTGATAAGGTTTCTTGTGTTGCTTTCACTTCTTGCACGATAAGCATTGATCTTCAAAGTTAAAATTCTTCAAAGGAACTCCAAGCACTAGCCCATTTTTGACAATGTAATTCATTTTACGAAGATGTATATGTCCCATTCTTCGATGCCATAACTCGGACTCAGATTCAGTTGCCTTGGACAGAAGACATGACTCTTCTGTTGTCATCTCAGTTGACTTCATATCCATTATATATATGTTCTTTTCTCTTGGAGCTTTCATCACCACCCATGCCTCTGGTATCTTGAAACCAGGATACAGAACAATTGCTTCATTTTTAGTAAAGTGCACTGTGTACTCTTTGTCACAAATTTGAGACACGCTCAACAAATTATGCTTCAACTCTTCAACAAAATTCACTTTTTCTAACTTCATTTTTCCATTTGTCACAGTTCCAATACCAGTAATTCTACCACCGCTCTCTCCAGCGAAACTTACTCTTCTTCTTGAACAGGTTTCCATTCATGTAACAAATTCTTGTTACCAGTCATGTGCCGGGAACAGCCACTGTCCACAACCCACAGATTGTTTGCAGTCCTGTTCAACTATTCCTGCACGATTAAAGAAAAGGATTAAAATCTGGGGACCCAAGACCAGTAATTAAATCTGTTAAACGGCATCCCGTACTTTGATTGCCCAAAGGTAGTTTGAGAGTGATTTATGTAAGTTCTGAAAGGATACCTTCTTGAGAATTGACTATGAGGCCATCCAAACCTTAGTGGATTAACTGAATTATAATTGTTGGTTTGGTTGTTAACTGGGAAAAACTGAGATCGATTTCTTTGAAATCTTGGATTAGTCCAATGTCTGAACTTTGGTGAGTTCGCATTCTTACCAGTATAGTAATTACCATTCATTTTATTCTCAGTTTTTGGAGGCCTCATACCTCTAAATTTTCTCTGATTTAGAAGACAATCAGCAATCAGGTGTCCTATTTGATTGCATCTGAAACAACTCTTGTGTTCAACTTTCGTCTCAACAGTTGTTTCAGATGTTGAGGTTGCATTACTATCCGTTTGTCTAACATATGGTAGGACAAACGGGTTTAGGGGAGAATACTTTTCAGTTGGCTTATATTCCTCCCCACGTTTTAGTGACAGTACCTCTTCTTTTGTCTCACTAGATTCGGACGACTTGTCCGAATTTGATGAGACAGAGCTAGGAACAGAAATCTTAACATTTGAAACAGGCTTACTCGTTTCGCTTTTACTAACTTCAGGTTCTTTAATCGTAACTTTGACAGGAACTGTCTGACTAATCTCAACATTAACAGATTTCTGATTACTAGGATCATACGTATAGTTATGGTTATATGGTGGTGGAACTTCAGAAAATCCAATTCCCCATTTGATAACTGGGGAACGTTGAACACTTACGATGTGATCAAGCATTGCTGAGGAATTTCTAAACTGTTCACTTTTTCTGTTTAATTCCACCACTTTTACCTGGTAATCTGCTATCTGTTTATCCCTTTCAGCAATTAGTTTGGTTTTTTCTTCTAACACTTCATAGCTAAGATCAATTACTTGTATTTTATCAGCTAGACTGGCTTTAAGACTCTTGATATCTTTTTCACTAGCTTTTATTTTTACTGAGTAACTGTTTTCTCTAGTTTTAGTGTAATGATGATCTTCTTTTAATGTTTTAAATTGAGCGTCCAAACTAACAAACTGATCAGTTACGGTTTTCAATTGTTCAGACAGATTTTCACATTGCATACAATGAAGTTCAGAATTTACCTCAGAGAGCTGATCGTTCACTTATGCCATATAAGCTTGATCTTCTCCCGTCTCTCTCTCGCTCCCTCAAGTTTTGATGTTTACCAAGTTAGCCTGTTCGAACACTTCCTCAACTTGCAGATTCCAGTTGTATCCACCATTCTGTCTAGATACCATAGCCCTGTTCTCACTACCTCCCCCATTCTGTTGTGCAGACCTGTTCTGATTACGTTCGACTCTCTCATTTGTACATTCCTTAGCAAAATGACCATTCTGTTGACAGTTATAACATCTAACCTTTGACTTATCAAACCCTGGTCTTTCTCCAACGAACTTTCTACCCGTTTTCTTCATGAATCTTTTAACCCTTCTTACTATCATAGCCATCTGCCACTGCAGATCCATCTCTTCTAGATCATCAGCATCGATTTGATCATAGTCTTCGTCCAAAGTTGCAGGATCGACTATTTTACCTTTGATATAGTTTTCATAAGATGCAATGAAAGATGCATAGAGGGCAAACTGCTGTTCAGCTGATTTAATACTTATAGGCATCTGTGAGTAGTTGTTGGTTGGAACATTTGATGATAAATTACCAGTTGTGGCTTGAGGTTTTGAAGAATTACTTCCTCCAGCTACGAAACATACATCACCATCCATGTTGAGAATCACATGACCATCTTGAGTTGAGTTTGAGTTTGAGTCTCCCTTTGAGTAGTAGGCAGAGGACTATGATTTTGAACTTGAACTTGAAGTAACCTTTGCTCCATACATTCCCGGATCCTGAACCTGATTAGTTGGTGTCTCCTTCCGAACCATGTTAAGTTCAAAAGTTCGTAATTTATTGACTGCTGTTTCTAAATCAATATTGGCAAACTCTTTGTCTTCTCTCATAAAAACCGTGTACATTTCCCATTTCAGTGGAAGAGCATCAAGAAGTTTCTCTACAGTCTCTTCTTCTTTGTAGTCAATTGAGTAATTTCTAAGTTCGGTCATCAGATGATAATATCTTGTAATGATATCCTCAAGTGATTCATTTTTCAAATATTTGAACACCGAGAATTGGGTTTTTAGTAGCTTAGTCTTGAAAGCACGGATCCCCACAATACCTTCATATCGATTTTCTAGTGCTTCCCATAGCTCTCTAGCGGTTTTGTATTTCTTAAAGATATGAACAATTTCTTGTGGAAGAGCCATGGTTATTGCTGCATGAGCTTTACTCTCTGCCTCATACATCTTCTTTTCCTCTTCTTCCATCTTACTGTATTTTTTAATTTGGTCACGACCTTCAAACAGGGATGTTGGTGGAATGTATCCGTCTTGTATGCACACCCACATCTTCGCATCTTGATATTTAACATACTGCTCAAACCGATCTTTCCAAGCAACGAAATCGGTACCCTTAAGCATTTTTGGAGCCTTAGTTGCTGAACCGGCTTCAACTTCCATTTTTACCAGTTCTGTAATATTTATCGAAGTCATAATAGAAAGAAACACAACTCAAAACACAGGGAAAGTATAAAATAATTTTTATTATTCTGAACAGTGCCCAGTAGGCGAAGTTATGCTTAACTTCGCTTATGCTTAACTTCGCTTGTTTTCAACTTCGCTTGCTTCCTAACTTCGCTTAATGTATAACTTCGCTGGATTGATAACTTCGCTTAACCTTATAACTTCGCCTAAACCCTACGAACAGTGACGGCAACTTCGCCTGATGAACACAAGGTTTTTTCAGGTTTGAATTTGGCGTATTGCGAGGTATGCGAAGGTGTAATGGGTTATTTTTGATGGTGGGAGATGGGTAGGACACAAAAACTCGGTATTTCAACGTAAACTCGTTCCGCGATTAGTCGAACGGAACGATTTCTACACTCGTGTGATAATCCCGAACCACACAATCACGAGCAAATGCTCTGATACCAATTGTACGTTCCCAGCCGGATCTACACAGGAGTATCTCGTAGTACGTAGGTGCGGAATCCCTACGTAACACGATACGAGTGTAAGATGTAAATTACGTCAGTACCAAAAACGAACACACGTTACAATACTCAAAAGACACGTTGTATTGCAACCCTTCAACACGTGATGTTTACTCACAATTACACGTTCTGGAAAAACTTATCTAAACAAGCCGTAACACATGAATATATATGCTACGACAACTTCGCCTAAAAGACTAGGCGAAGTTGTCATTAACTTCGCTTGTCCACAAGTTCGCTTATAACAGGCGAACTTGTGAGACAACCTATCTAAACCAAAACAAACCAAACTAACGCGATTACAGACACTATATACTGAACTACTGACATCATGCACCAACACCCATAGCTAATATAAAGCAAACTGGCCCATTAATTTAGGCTTAGCAAACTTAGAAAATAACTTAAAATGTTAGAAAATGTGTTAAGACAGTTAATGAAAATAAAATTTTTCCAAGCTGACCTAGCAGCTCGACCCCAGCCAGGGGCTCTGCCCCTTGGACCCCGCTAGGGGCTGCCGCCCCTAGAATCCCGCTGCCAGGGTCGCTGCCCCCGAACCCCCGTTCGTTGAGGGTGATGATTAGACTAGAAACGTGAGATGAGTAGTAATAGTTAATTGATGCATGTAATTATTATACAGTTAGCCGTGCCCAACTGAAGAAATGAATAACTATCAACGGTGAACGTAACCGACTTCAGGTGAGTTTTTAGCCCCACTTCTGTGTTATGTTTTCGGGGCTGTGTGCATACTCGATATGTTTGTTAATACACTTATCCTAAGTGATAAGTGTATGCCTTATGTGAATGATGTGAAATGTATGAATGATTGCTTGTTAGTACGTGAACGATCTTCGGATATTGCACGTACTGTCGGGTTGTAGCGTTATGTATAAGGTAAGTATAATGTATATGCTTATATTTATAAATGCGTTAAAGCTAACAAACGAAGGAAAGGCATAGTTGTATGGTCACGAAGAGGGACCAGACCCTAATAATATCTGTGATGTTAGGGATCAGACCCTTATAATATCTGTGATGTTAGGGACCAGACCCTTATAATATCTGTGATGTTAGGGACCAGACCCTTATAATATCTGTGAGGTTATAGGGCGAAAGGCTCTTTAAAACGTATGATTATGTATGTAAAGAAAGTATGAGAGTAAGAATGAAAGTATATGCACTTATGTATGTATGAAAGAAGGTTAAGTATGAAATGTAAGAAGGTATTGTATGATTATGTGATTAACTAGAACTCACTCAGCGTAGCTGACTTTTAGTATGCACGCAGGTGAGTAGAATGAGGCAGGTAGCTTGAGGAGTACACATGGCAGGGTTGGACGAAGCTGACATCTGAAGATTTTGCTATGATGTTTTATTTTAAGTAATGTTTTAAAAGACAAAATATGGATGTTTTGTAACTAATGGTTTAAGTTTTATATTCCGCGTATGTTTTTATTAACTCTGATGATTTGAACTATGTCGATGAGTAAATCCAACGTCCAAATGTGAGGCACCGGTAACGGGGCCTTACACATACGAAAACCCGGTATAACCGGTTCTACCGGCCGGTACGTACCGGTTTTTAAAACATTGCTTATAACCATCCCATTCTATATATATATTTTTAAACTTTTTTTGGTTAATACATACATGAAATGCGAAAGAATGGCATGCGAAGATCTCAAGAACAGTGTCAGGCCAAAATGTAAAGTCGTTGACTTGTTAATACGGATGAAGACACTAGCTCCGTATCAACTTAACTAATTAATCGAGTGATCTAAAATGTTAATATATATTTAAGTGATTTATAAATAAATTATGTCCTAAAAACAGTTGGTCCAAACAAATAACAATCAAAAGAGTTGGAAATGGAAAAGATAAAGGGGTCGTTGGGACTATAGAGAGTGGGGCACCCCTACAAATACGAACGTTGAGTTAGCCAAAGGTCAATGTGGTGAGAAAGTCCATGCATGATGGTACTGTTAGCGGTTCGGTGAGTCACGATGGGCGGTTGCTTTCGAAAAAAATACATGCATGTGACTATAACCAAGTCAACTAAGCCATTAAATCCCTCATTAACTTCCACAGCGGTTTACCTGCTCCTCTTCATTTTATTATGTTGTTATTTCAAAATGTTCACGTGTCTGAATCCCTTTTTCAACAAGAAATATATTTTACAGATTACTAATGTATAAAGTAACTCATAGTTGCAGAATATGTAACATTTTATAAATATGTTAATTGCATAACCAGTATTTGAAAAAAATGGAAAATCATATAATAATTTTTCACATAGTGGTTGATAAATATAACACGAATTATAAAGAGAATGAAATAAACAATTATATAAACATCTTATATATAATATACCTAAAAGAATATATACACGTATTTATCTGACCCTTGTGAGTTTCTACTTTAAGGCTTAACGTAGTGGGTGAGATGTGAGAGGCGATTGAGGCGATTTTGGGGGGGGGGGGGGGCGGCGATAAGGGGCGGGGGCGGGTGGGTTTTGTCGTCGGGAGGAGTTTTGGTTTTATTATTTTTATATTACTATGTGTGTGTTATACACACACACACATATATATTATTATATTACTATTTGTAGCCCCTACACTATTACGCTTCAAAAACAAATTCTCACCCTTTGCTGACTGGGCGCCACGTGTCGCAATTCGCAGGGCTGTCTCGTGGGTAAGCTAAATGAGGCAATGGCTTTGGTCCTCCAGACTTATAGGGCCTCCATCTCAAATAAGAGTTATGTATTATGTGATTTTGAAAGTAGAGTTCTTTTAGAATTAGTAACTTAATGATGTGCCACAAGCTAATGATGATTGTTTCATATTCATTCATATTCATTATCACGGTATATCATCCACATACTATAGTTCTTGTATACTCTCTAGCGCTATACACATAAGAAAAGAAAACAAAAAGGTCTCAACATTTTAGTTAGTTTTAGGCCTCTGAGGACGTTGAGCCGGCCCTGACAATTCGCCTCAATTTGTAGTCCCTCCACTACGCATAGCCTAAGTTCGTAATGCACTGACTCCCATCCTTTATATTATATATGTAAAATTCAAATAAATTTCTTTTCCAATAATTTGATCTTCCTAAAATTAATATATTGATTTTTATTTGTTCAAACCTAGGTACTAAGTACTAACCGTAGCTATTTAATTAAGACATTTCTTTTACTAATATATGTATTTTTCTAAGGTCTTATATCGTGCTTTAATTCGTGACCACGAAGTTTTCCTTGTACATTTGGATGTAGGGTGGTGAAGTCACTGATCCTATACGTTAATTAATAGTTTGCAGATTGATCACTTGCTTGACTTCATGTGTTTTGACTTTTGAATGATAAAAGCATTTTCCCTTTTAAATTTGTGCACACTTTAAAAGAACAAGTATTTTCACTCTTAAATTGCAGGACTAACGGGTTAAATAGATTACGTGTTTGAAAGCTATCGTACATTGTAGCAGAAACGTCGTGAAAAATCGATCGGTATCTGATGTGATGTAAAACACACATGTTTTCCTAATAGTTTTTATGTTATTTTGTGCTTAAACGTTAACGATTTTTTTGTTATTCTTGCATTAAATTACATGTTTTTATATGTGATAGGTCCCATGTTGAAGAGAGCGAGAAAACGAGTCAAATGAAAAAAGAATCAGCTAGAACGGAGCTCGGATGAAGCCGGTACGCAAAAACGAAGATAAACGTGTTGGAAATCGAAAAACGTCAGTAAATGTCATGTTCGAGCTACGCGACCAGGTCATACCATTCAATAAGCATGTGGTAGATTCCAACATGTCCCAAGGCTGCCAAGAATGTTCAAGAATCAGCTACCACGTCTATTTTGTCTTCTAGTGGGCCTAGTGGGCTTGTTTTAACCTATTTTATATTAGGAAGAAGGTGTTTAAACATATATGTATAAACCCTAAAACCCTATGAACGAAATTATTCAAGTTTACAGCCATCCCACACCTGCTCTAGAGGAGAAACCAAGGAGGACAAGCTTACGGTTCCATCTTTTATCCTTCGGTTGTCGGTTTTGACTATTTTAACGTTTGTGAGTTCGTTTTTGGTTTTTAAGCATTCAAACCTTTTTTAATCAGATTTATATGAGCATGTTTATCATTTATATCTATTTTATCTACTGTTCATTGATTATGATTGGCTAAACTTGTCAGTTCTACCTAGGTTAGATGTTTATTGTTAGGTTTTAATGAGTAATATGGATTGTTGATTGTCATGGCTTGAATTGTTAATGAAAAGTTTGGTTTAACATTGAATTAGGTTGTGTTTAGTGGCTGTGAATTTATTAGTTATACTCATATACCTTTTGCTTTGATTAATTGAATAGGTTTTGATTGATTTTAGCTTGTTTGAACTCTTTACTTTGTGTCTAGAGATTGTTTGCGGGGTGATCAACCGTAGGGTTTAAGTGGGTATATTAATTGATTAGATTCAGCGGGTGAACACCTTCTTAGAGACCGAGAGGTGATAGGAAGTAAACTCGTCTCATAGCTTTTACTTGTTAGGATTAGGATCGCGCGAGAGCGGGTTCGGTTTTTGTCGGGTTTAGGTTTTTGAGCGATTAGTTGACCTAGTTTAAGTTAAACTGAATTGTTCCTCTATCCTTGGTTGCGTAGTATTCGTCTCCATTAGGGTAGTGTGTCGGTGAGACCGAGAGGAGAGTCGGCATTAGAGCACGTTAACAATTTGTCATCCGGTTTTGTTCTTAAAATCAACTAAGTGTAAATTAGAGTTTGTTGGTGAGACCGAGAGGTGATCTAGCTTCCTTGAGTGAACCTTAGTTGTGTCATCCTTAGGAACCGGTGTCGTGAGAATCCTCAATCCATTATCTTATTATACCTTCAATATGATTCTTACCTAGGTAGACGTTTTCTCCGATTGCAAGTAAGTTTCCAAGTTTCGTCAAGAGTTTCATTTAGTTAAGTTAAGTTTAGCTAATTAATTTAGTTAAAGTAAGTTAAGTTAAGTAGTTAATTAAATCTTAAAAATCATTTAAATATTCTTAGGTTAGTCTTGGTTAGGGTTAAGTATCTTTTACGTTTTCAAGTGTTCTTGTGTTCGATACTCGGATTTCCTTAGTGCTATACTATTAGTGATCGGTACACTTGCCGATTTTGTGTGGTTTCTTTAGGATTTTCGTTTAGTAAATTTAAAGCTTAGTTGTGAGAGCATCATTATACACACATCAGTATCTGTTTGATTCGTTATGGTAAAACTTTTATGAGAAAAGTGTCATTAACAAAGTCGATAGACCAAAAAGTAATTATAATAAACCAAAGTTTATAAATAATGTTGATTGGTCAAAAGGTGAATGTTTTAACTTTCAAGCTTGTAAAGCATACACATTCAATTTCATATTTCAAAATTCAAAATTACACTAAATATCATTATATTTTCTCACTCATTCCAATTAAATAATAATTTTTATATAACTATATCATTATTATTATCTTTTCTTCACTCACAACCACTTACAAAATATACAAAAAAAAAAGTTATATAGTTTGAACAGTAACTTTTCAAATATACAGAAAAATCACTGTATTCTCTCTCATTCACTCAAAACACCCTAAACCAATATCTACATTATAAAAAATTCATTCACATTTTTTTATGGATTGAATAAGAATGCTCTAAAGAACTAAACTTCTAAAGTTGCATTTTGATTATATATATAAAACGAATTTTTATAACCCCCACATTATGCAATGTTTGTGACAAAGCAAAAAAACCCGTTGAACATATGATAATTTTAATGCTACTCAAAATAAAAAAGAAAAAACTATATATATAACCAAGTATAACAACATCAAACTCAAAATCGGTAACCTAAAAGTGATAACATGGAGCTTACATTACAAAAGAAAAATAAAAATGTAAAGAAAATTACCCGTGGCTTAGATCTCCACTACAGCTACAACATAGTTTTCTAGGAAAAATAAGAGAGCATCATCATAGCCTCGATTGAAAATTTAAGCAATGATGTGTGTGCGTGATTGTATAAAATATTGACTGATTTTCACACAAGATCGTGTTTTAGATTTACAAAACTGATTTCTACTAAGACTAAACCACTCACAAATAGTCAATTGTACACCTATAGTTTATATAGAATAATATTATTGGTAGGAACTAAGTATCGATCCACGGACACAAAGTATTTCTAATATTAAATCTTTGTTTTAAAATTAACCGGAATCAATAATCATTTAAGCTTGTTTTTTAAACTAAATCTTCGTTAAATTAAAGTAAAATAAAGTATGTGAACAAGTAGACGGATTTTAGACGAGAAAATTAATACATGAAGATTACCATCTAAATCAAGAATCCACTTACTCTTCTTTGATCATTAATATTATAAATATGCGATTAAATTGCTATAAAAATATAAAATAGAATAACCCTTCATTCCTAAGTGAATTCCCCTTTGACATAAAAGAAAGTAGAATATAACTTCATGTCTACCACAAAAATGACAATTTAATTAATAGTGGAGTATAAATATTAGGATTAACTTCGATTTCTCAAGCACCAATCCTAACAACTTTTAGGGAGTTATAGTTTAGTCACACAGCCCCTCTTGGTTGATTTAAGTACTTAACAATCTTGTTTTAGAATTACCAAAAATAGAGAAATTGATCATAACATGTATCTGATCTTTTCAAAGTTCAACACAAGGAAATATGTTTTGAATAATATATCAAGATTTTATTTTTACCATCCTAGTCTCCAAGAATATGAGTTAATCATGAATGATTATAAAACTTAGTTTTAAATATATTAATCATCAATTTTGAATTAATGGATTAAGATAATAAAATATATTTAATCAAATGATAATTGCAAACTAATTATTACTTCACAAAAACTAAATCAAAATATCCAAGTTTCATCATAGATTTAGATGGTAATAGTTATTTAGGTGGTATCCCGAGATTGAAGAGATCGAATTCCTCCGGGGAACACACGAAACAAAGATATGAACTGGGTAAATAGAAATGGAAAAGAGATTCCTGAATGTTTACATTGTTTGGTTCACAAGTGATCAGTAGTAGAGTAGTTGGCGAAAGGTGTTTAGTTTGAATGACTTCTGGGCACAAGTGCCATTCTCGCCTACTCTTCTATGAATGGAAGTTTAGCGCATGATGAGCTTGACAATGAACATCAAAGAAGATGAAGATATCAAACACATGAATAATCTAGAACATTTAACCAAATTGGTAATGAGTATTTCTTCAATAGTGATGGATGATAATGATGATGACGGATGCCTCCAAGCCTTCAAACTCTTCAATGGATCTTCAATCTGAGTGTAAAGTGAGTGTTTTTAAGTGATAAACCCGTCCAAAATCCAAATCCTCTCTACGTACACACAATGCAATGAGACATGAATATCTATTTATAGGCCGCCTGGGCAATTGGGCACGACCCCGTGGTGAGCTGTTCAACTGACTCACCATTGGGGCGTGGTACTCGGGGCACGACCCCGTGTTTTGATGCCAGATTCTTGTATTTTTGTCTTATTTGGGTAGGGAGACCATGGAGGTGTTGTAGGTGAGACACGGCCCTGTGGTTTTGGTCTCTGATTTTGTCCTTTCTTGGAAAGGTGACCACGGGGGCGTGGTTCATGAGGCACGACCCTATGTTTAATCTACCAGATTTTGTCTTTTCTTGAGAAGGTGACCACGAGGGTGTGGTCTCACAAACATGGGGCGTGTTAAGCTGACTGATACACAATTTATTTTATTTTCTTCGTGTATCCACTTGTTTCTTCATTTAAGGCTGGAATTGTAACATCCTAAATATTCTAATAAATAAAGAAAGTTGCGTTAAATTGTCGTGCGTTTAATAATATTAACTAACGTCTAATATGGAAAAGATTATGGACTTAGATTAATTAAGATGGATTAAGGGTAATGGGCCTTAGGTCCATAGGCTTTAAGGGATATAAATATCCCCTTAAACCATCCTAAAACCCTAACTATCATTTCTATCTTTCATAAATCTCTACACACTCAAAAACACACACATACACTACACCTCTTACGGCCGAGAGAGAGAGAGAGCGGATTCGAGTCCAAAAATCAAGCCGACCATTATTAGATCTTCAATATACGAGATAACCAAGCAAACCACAACCACACCGAACGTATAAAAGGTATGTTTTGATCCTAAAGATTTCGTTTTTATAAACGTTTAGTCTTGAAACTTAGAACGAGAGTAGATCGGGTATAAACGAAACATAAAGTTGTAAACTTGATGATAAATACGAGTGTAATGAACCCGAAAATGAAAACGGCTCGATTAATGAACCCTTAACATTAGTATTGAATGTTTTTACCATAAAGGTCCAAACTTCATGTCTTTCCGGGCTAAGTTTAACCCGA
This sequence comes from Bidens hawaiensis, assembly GCF_021521415.1. NCBI lineage: Eukaryota > Viridiplantae > Streptophyta > Magnoliopsida > Asterales > Asteraceae > Bidens > Bidens hawaiensis. The sequence continues at coordinate 175,458 of NW_027505132.1, forward strand.
ACTAGGCCATGGGAATGATCGCGGAGTTAGTTAACGTAATATCCAAGAAATTCTCGATGAAATAAGGGTGATTTTGGTGATTTAGTTTGAACAGAGACGGCAGCTGGGCAACTTCGCCTGCAAGCCATAACTTCGCCTTCATGCAAGTTCGCCTAGCTGATAACTTCGCCTAAGGCCAAGTTCGCCTAGCTGATAACTTCGCCTAAGGCCAAGTTCGCCTAGCAGATAACTTCGCCTAAGGCCAAGTTCGCCTAACTGATAACTTCGCCTAAGGACAAGTTCGCCTAACTGATAACTTCGCCTGGAATATGTTCGCCTAGGGTTAACTTCGCCGATCACTAACTTCGCTTATTGTTAAGTTCGCTTAATGATAAGTTCGCTGGAGTTAGCAAATTAGAAAATAAATTAAAAACCTAATGAAAAAATGTGTTAAGACAGTTAATAGAAATAAAATTTTTCCAAGCTGACCTGGCAGCTCGACCCCAGCCAGGGGCTCTGCCCCTTGGACCCTGCTAGGGGCTGCCGCCCCTAGACCCCGGTGCCAGGGGCGCTGCCCCCGGACCCCCGTTCGTTGTGGGTTATATAAAGATAGAAATACAACATGAGTAGTTGTAGTTAATTGATACATGTAAATATTATACAGTTAGCCGAGCACAACTCAAGAAGGGAATAACGATTAACGGAGAGCGTAACAGGATTCAGGTGAGTTTCTAGCCCCATTTATGTGTTATGTTTTCGGGGCTGTGTGCATACTCAATATGTTTGTTAATACACTTATCCTAAGAGATAAGTGTATGCCTTATGTGAATAATGTGAAATGTATGAATTATTGCTTGATGGTACGTGAACGATCTTCGGATATTGCACGTACTGTCAGGTTGTAACGCTATGTATAAGGTAAGTATGATATGTATGCTCATATGTATGAACGTGATAAAGTTAATAAAAGAAGGAAATGATGGTTGTATGGTTGTATGGTTACGAAAATGGTACCGAGCCCTAATAATGCTCGAGGTATGATGTATTGTTGTATGGTAACGAAGAGGGAATCGAACCCTACTAATATTCGAGAACTAGGGAGCCGAACCCTACTAATATTACAGGAAAGAGGGTACCGAGCCCTAATAATACTCGAGGAAAGAGGGTACCAAGCCCTAATAATACTCGAGGAAGGAGGGTACCGAGCCCTAATAATACTCGAGGAAGGAGGGTACCGAGCCCTAATAATACTCGAGGAATGTAGGGCGTAATGCTCTTTATAACGTAAGATATGAAAGTAAGTTAGTACAAAAGAAAGTATGAAAGTATGAAAGTAAGAAAGTATGAAAGTATGAAAGTATGAATGAAAGAATATAAGTTTATGTGTATTGTATAATGTATGATTAACTAGAACTCACTCAGCGTAGCTGACTTTTAGTATGCACGCAGGTGAGTAGGATGAGGCAGCTCGCTTGAGGAGACACGTGGCACTGAATAAGAGGCTGGTATCGGAAGACTCAAGACGTTTAAGTCTAATGTTTTGTTTATTTTGAAAGACAAGATGTTGTTTTAAGACAAGATGTGTTTTTGTTATGAAATGTTTTATGAAAGCTTTTATATTCCGCGAATGTTTTAATTAACTCTGATATTTAGAACTGCATTTATGAGTAAATCCAACACGAAAGTAGGGCTACCGGTAACGGGGCCTTACAGGAATAAACCTAAAAATAGAAAATAACATAATAAATAACTATTTAAACTACATAATATAGCAAAAGATGATATTTTGGACATTATTTGATGCTTAAAAGATGTATATTTTTATATACATCAAACGTCTCCCACTTAATCTTGCTTGTCCTCAAGGAATCTGAACACAAATTCTCTATGAAATAGACATGTGTGACCAAAGCTAAAACATCCCCAAGGAGTTCCGGGAAAAACAGGAACAAAACAACCAACTTGAAATCATAAGAATACATGTAGTGATATGTCACACCCCCATCTAAGGCCTAGGAGTATGACCCAACAGTTGGTATCGTAATTGTAAATAAATCAAAGTTGCGTTAGTTTGCGGAAAACTTATAAACTTTAAGGATCAAAAGTGTAATATTTATATATAAAAAGACGGGATTATAACACCCGCTTAAGTTACAAAATATTTATGTGTTTAATAATTACAAACCACCATGTTTATATATTAAGTTACAAAAGAAATCCGAGCCATCGGATATATCAATAGCACTTCGACACTCCAAGTGCTAAACTTGTTCACCTGCAAAATGTAAGAAAATACGTCAGCAACGAATGCTGGTGAACACGCTGACGCTAAATAATTTCTTTTACTTTATTACCCCTCGAGACTACGCCTGCCTCGGCCCAACGTGGCTTAGGAATAACAAAGTCAAATAACACATTATAAACTAGAGCCTGTACACTAGGTCACCTCACAAACACCGCAGCATTCGACTTCATTAAGTACCCGTAAATATACACAACGGTCGTACTCCCTGCAGGAGAGCTACCTACGACCAAGGGTGGTGCGATCATGCCCATACATCGCGTAGTACCACCTATGTAAGGATCCAGACATACGTATACCACAGCCTGAGGGCTAGGTTTATACCCATAGTTATAACGGTTTTAGGAACACATAGTTCCTTGTAAACAATTTCATATAGCAAGTTTGACTCATTTGAAAACAAGTTTAAAAGTTTGGGGGCGTATTCACCTTATCTCTTTAGGATCGGCTTCACTCACCGTCCAAGGGTCTTTCCCTTTATCTCAAACCTATAGTCACGAGTATAAATATTTGTTAGTCGGATACACGATCCGGCTTAAGACCTTTAGTCTTATATCTCAATCCTCGATTGAACCTTTAGTTCAATTATTATTTACTTAAAAACCTCTTTTTTAAAAGTAAATTATAAACCTTTAGTTTATATTCAAAACCCGACGTTTCTTCTTCTTCAAGAAACGTAATCTTTTCTTTTATTATTTAAGAATACTCTTTATTCATTAAATCATAATTTCATAACAAAGAATATAATCATATATACTTACACACATATATATGAATTCACAATATTCAATAATCATACTTTTATTCATTTCTTTGTTATGTTTTCTTTTCTTTTATCGAGGTGTCGAGTATAACCTCGACTTAAGGCTTAAGCCTTGAATATAATATTCAATTATATTGAATTCACTATTACGCCTAACCTCGTTGGCATTTAGAAATGCTAGGGACTCGAGCAGCACTCCGATGCCGCCTTACTTAGTTTGACACGCTAATCGAGGAACGCCAAATCTTCAACACTCGAGGACACGACTCTCGAGATTCCTCGCCATTATAACAACACCTTCTTGATTGAGTGTGGGTAGAGGGTTGGCAAGTACTTCTAGGAAACGTTATACACAAATGAAGGATCGTGGCACGCTTATCGAGGAAAATCGTTTATCGGTTCTAGAGAGAGTGGAAAGCTGAGTTTTGGATGTGTGAAATGAACATCCCATGGCTGCTATTTATAGGCAAATTTTCGGATCCTATCGCGATACGCGATGGGTGCTTCAGCAGACCTATCGCGTACCGCGATATAGGTCTGCTGACGCAGATCGTAGACCTGCCACGGCAGGGGGTCGCTCCACGTGGCGGCAGTGTTGCCATGTGGTGACACGTGGCGGCAGTGTTGCCATGTGGTGACACGTGGCAGCACATGGTGCCACCGTGGCACACGTGTCACACGTTGTCAGACACCCCATCGCGGTACGCGATGAGAGTCTCTTCTGACTCATCGCGTAGCGCGATGGGTTAAGAAAACAGAATTTTCATTTTTAACCCTCAAGTTTGGAATTTGGCAATTTTAGTCCATAGACTTTGGAAAGTTGATACTTTGAACTCGAAATTTTCACGGTGTTACATGATATATGAAAAGATGATTTATTTTTATAAGCTTCTTTTTATGCAAAAGACACGTTCTCACAATGTTCACAATTCTCCACCTTTGTGAAGGGTTGGATAGATTTGAAGGTATTATAAGTTGGTGTTCAATTTGCGACGGTATTGAGTTGACAATTTGGTGTTTTTGTGGTTGTTCAAGGTTTATGGTTTAAATTTACAAGGGTTTAAAATAGTTATATACAAACTTCTAACAACTTCGGGAGCTTCAAAGTATCTTCAATAATCTTGCTCATTCTTTTCACCCAATTAGTATGGTGATTTCTTCTAACTAAATATATATATATATATTTATTTATATATATATATATAAAGTGGTAGGATAGAGTTTTGGTGATAAGAATAGGTTTTTGGGTTGTGGTTTGGAAATATATTACATTCCTTTTTATGCAACGCTTCTTGCGGTCTCGAAAATAATACCCAAGACAAGTTCTAAATCACACAAAACATATGACTCACTCAATGCTCCTAAAAATATGAGTATTTATGTATGGCATGGGGCTTAACTCAAAGTAATTTAAGGATTATGTATAAACGTCATATTTTGCATAAAGTTCTTCTTAATATTACAAAATTTCCTTCACCTTTTCACATTTAAGTTATTGTTGATTTTAGTTGGTTATTTTGCAAGAGTTTGCCCCGGAATTGGTCTTTGGTTTTGTCAAAAATTGGTAACTAAAGGTTTTGTTTGCTACAAAAATTTTTAAATATAGATATTTTTACATGTTAGTTTGACAAGACAATTGTCAAGTAATTCCCCTCCTCATACTTGAATCTCACATTGCCCTCAATGTGATTAGATTCATAAAGATTTAAAATGAGGCATGGAGGGTAAATAAAAAGGAATGCAACTTCCATAAGTGTCGAAACGAAATTGACAGAGACTTCGTGTTTCTCGTCTGTTTTCCTGTAGTGTTTCCTAAAAATATAAAACTGCACACAACCAAGAATGAAACAAGATAATAATACTGAAAATTGGATGTGGAACCGTCCACATTCGGCCTCAACGAGCCAAAATAAATCTAATAAAATGGCTTGGGTAAACTATACATAAAACCAACAAGTCACAAACAAAGCAGGAAATAAAAAGTGTCTAAAACGAACATCTCATAATGACAAAACATAAATTACTACCACCCGCTCATACTACCATGACCTAAAGCTGCCACCATCACCACTACCTTTCAGTTACCCGGATCAGTTGGGTCAAAAAGTCCCCATTGAAAGTCCATCCGATCTGTCCTAAGAAACGAACATCCTGCATGAGGTTCACGTACTTGGTGGCACGTTGTTGGTCGGATGCTTCAATATGACTGGTCAATCAGTCAATATAAGTAGTCGTGTGAGCATGGTAGCGGTCAACAAGGTTATACAACCACTCAAATGAGTACGGGTTGGGCTGTGAAAAGCTAGCACCAACGAATTATGATTATGGGATGCCTTACTAGAAGTAGGTACGACGGCGGGCCTGTCGGGGTGGTGAACCTGCCATCCTCTTGGGTACATCTTGTAGGGTCATTTCAACTGGATCTTCAGGATCCCAAATCTGGTTTAGACATCCTGAAAATCACCATTGTGGTAGATTCTTTGAAATTTTTTGAACGATACCATACTCATGCAAATTTCAAGGTCAAAAGGAAGTGAATTTGGGCTCTTAGTTCCTTCTAAATATTCACCATATGTCTTGTAAAGCTTATAGAACCAATTGCCTCCAAAAAGCCGGGTGGTGAGCTTTTTGGCATTTGCATTTGTTTTGAACAAATGACAAAACAGATAAGTGATATTGCATGGAATATTGATCTTTATGTAATATAGGGCCCAAAGATCCCTCAAGCTCACGACACCTTCGCTTTGGCCACGTTGAGTCATGTTGTGGCTTATTAAGCGATGAATGTATTGAAAAAGTTTGTCGCGAAGAGAAATGCTTTTTGATACACTGGTTCTGTATTCCTAATTCCCATAACTAAGTTGTGCCCAAGCTTCTTTTCTAGTGTTACCGGATGGTGCAGACTCTTAATCTTCTTTGTCTATGTAATTTTTTCCATCATCAAACCTTAGTTCGGTATGTATAAATACCCATGTCAATTTCAAGCTGGGTTACCGATTTTTGTACCAAACACCTATGATTCTAAACTGAACACCTTCCGGATCCCACATGTAGAGATCTTTGGTAATCATCGAGAAAGAAGCAAGAAATTCTTTAGTGAGTTCGGTTATGGCTCTTCTTCTACAGTTGAAACCTCGGGCCTAAGGACCCGTCACAAGACTGTTGTATCGGTCTAGTTGTTAGACATCTCGTAGCATTTTGTTCCACGCTTAGAGATTTGGTACTGGTTTTGCCATGATTTCAAGTCTGTCCCGAGCAATTTGATCATGTTGAGCTTCCATGGGAAAGACAAGGAATGCGTGAATATCATCCCCTAGTTCGACCATCCTAAAAATAAAGTTGTATTAATGAAACTGATAGCGAAAACTAAAATGAAAATATGTTCTAGAAGGTTTAATGTGGCCCCATGCATAGTGACCACGACCATGTGCTGCACCAGGGTTTGACAGATTGATCAAGTTTGAAATACAGTTGACCATGGGGTGTAGTTTAAGAGCCACGACCCGTGATTTTGGTATGTTCTGCAACATTCGTGAATCGAACTTGCGTGTTAACCCAATTGGATTAAACTAACACCTCGGGTCCGGATTGAAAGGTATTTTATAATGGAAACCCGTGCCCGAGTTAACTTCAGTCAAAACCCACCAAATCTAAAAAAAATTGGTTCTAAAGTCATGTTAACCTGAATTATCAAAACAAAACACAAGATTGTCTCTGCAATGTAGGAATTATTAAGGGTTTTAACACGATTTATTCAAAGATGGACTATAAAAGATTACACATGTAGATATTTCGTAATAATACGAAAACACACGATTAACTATCCAAAAAGCGAGCCTAATGGAGCAAAACAAGGCTTTTAACATCTAGCTGCCTAGAGCTTCTACCTAAATCCACCACGACTAACAGGTCCTGATATGGTATGGACTTAATTAATAGCCAAGAGTTCGGTTTCATGGTTTGGGTCATCAATATTTGGTTTGTCTCTTGATTTCGACATTCGGCAGCGTAGCTGTTCTCAAACCTCAGCAACTCCATCTTGTCGATGAGCTCTACCAAATGCATTTATGTTTGTAGGTTACCAGCGACTTGCTCTTTAACGGCTTCTTGAAGCTTCCCAATTTCTTGCTTCAATGACACCAGACAACTTTCTTTTTTGAATTTCTTCACAGGACGCCATTCCATCTGCTTGTTATCCATTGGAAGTGTTTTTGGTAGGTATGAATGGAATGGTGAAATGGATTTGCAATTTATAGAAGATCAGGTAGTGGACCACGACCCCATGTTTGGGAAACACGGCCTAGTGTTTGTGAATGTATAAATGTTTCAAAATCAAAGAATTGTACGAATTCAGTGCGGACCATGCTGAAGATTTCAAGGTGACCATGACCCCGTGATTGGAACACGGATCCGTGTTTGGGCCTCATGGATTATTTTATTTGCATTTTTTATCAACGTTAGAGCGGAATTTTGGAAAAACTTTGAGAAATTAAAAACATAGATTTAGTCTTAAAATTATTTTCATTAAATTAAAAGGGATCGTTAACACAAATCTAGATAAGATCCATAATCCTAAGAACACATAAAAATCGAGATAAGCTCGATATTCCTAAGAGTTGCGCCTAATGCGATTGATTACATTGAAAAAAGAACAACAACAATAACAACAACCAAACTACTCCAGAATAAACCACCGCCGAACGGATCTCCACCATCGAATGGGTCTGGCGGAGGGAAGTAGGTTGAGCCGAAAACTTTAAACTAGATTTGCTTGTTCATCTCTCATAACTCCATCTTAACATTTTCCACCGATTCAGTTAATTGTAAGATACGCTGCTTGGCAAGCAGGTTCATCTTCGTGAGTTCGCAGACTAGTTCTTGAAGCTTGAGTAGCATTTAGGTTTCAGTTGGAGGTCGAGTTTCGGTTCTTGGTTGGCTCAGAACGGAGGTTTGGCTGTTGTCTTGGGAAGGCATGTTTGAGAAGATAATGACTAAATTTAGTTTGGTTTGGTGAAATAAATACAATTACAATGGTAAAATTTATAGCCGAACGGGGAGTTCTAACACGGCCCCGTGTTAGTGTAACACAACCCCTGTGTTAGCCTTTTTCTGTTATTGGTTAGTCTGAACTCAGATTTGTACAGCGATGATGATGGCTCTCAAAACACGGCCTAGGCCCCATGCTTGGTGAAGCACAACCCAAGTTCTAATGGCCTAACTTATTTTTTTTAAATTTATAGGTATTTAAAATGCCTAGTTTAAAGAGGGTTTTGTCCGGACCCTTATATCCTACTGGTTCAACTCTGGAAGTGGAGGATGGTTACCTCTAAGACAGCTTCGAGTGATTCATTGATGTATGATTTCAGTTGATGACCATTAACTTTGAGAGTGTGACAAATGGGACTTGAGATTTTAACTGTTCCATAGTCAAAAAAAATTTCGATGAGGTACGAACATGTCCAACGAGACTTTAATTTTCCTGGGAGAAGACGTAAACGAGTGTTGTATAATAGTACATAATCGCCGGGTCAGAATTGTTTGTTTCCTTTAAAATGGATGTCATGCAAACGTTTAATCTTCTCATTGTAATACCAAGAGTTTTCGTATGCCAAGCTTCTCAATTCTTCTAGCTCATGAATTTGATCAATTCGATTTTTACTAGCGGCAATGGAATTGAGATTTACAGCTCAAAGAGCCCAATAAGCTTTGTGTTTTAATTCAACTGGCAGATAAAATGCTTTTTCATAGACAAGTTTAAATGGTGTTGTCCCAATAGGGGTCTTATACGCAGTGCGGAAAGCCCATAAAGCATCATGTAACTTTTCTGCACAATTTTTGCCGTTTAACCCAATAGTCCTTTCGAGAATTCTCTTGATCCCTTGGTTTGGGACTTCTACATGCCCACTGGTTTGTGGGTGATATGGTGTTGCAAACGATGGTGAACTCCATATCGTGATAGAGCTTTATCGATCTGGGCATTGCAAAAATGGGTTCCTTAGTCACTGATTAGGGCTTTTGGAGTCCCGAAACGTGAAAACAACTTTTTCAAAAATTTGATAACCACCCGAGCATCATTAGTGGGTAGGGCTTGTGCCTCTACCACTTAGAAACATAGTCTACTACTATTAGGATGTACTTATTTCCGAATAATTTGGGGAATGGTCCCATGAAATCTTTTGCCCAAACATCATAGACTTCACATATTTGAATGTATTTTTGTGCCATCTCAGTCTTAGATGAGATGTTCCCAGCTCTTGACAAGCACCGCATTCTTGGATCAAAGTATATGCGTCTTTGTATATGGTGGGCCAAAAGAACCATGTGTCAAAAACTTTTCTAATTTTGGGTGGCAATGTCGTGGTGTCCACCTGTTGGTCATTCATGGCAATGATTGAGAATATATATTGTTTTCGTTCATGGCACACACCTACTAATAACCTGATGAGCTCCTATTTTAAATAGGTATGGATCCTCCCAAAAATAATGTTTAAGATCGGAGAAAAGTTTCTTTCGTTGCTGATTAGTTAGCCCTTTTCTCATGATTATGCATGCTAGGTAGTTTGCAAAATCAGCAAACCAGGGACATTCATCTTCTTCTTTCATAATTTGTTGGATATGCATAAGAACTTCATGAGGGAAGTTGTTATTTTTGACATCCTTATGTTGTTCTTCTGAAGATGGGCATTCTAGGCGGGAGAGATTATCTGCAACAACAGTTTTTACTCCTCGCTTTTCCTGGACATCAATGTAGAGCTTCTAAAGTGGCATAAATCCATCGGATTAATCTGGGCTTTGAATCTTGTTAGTTGAAAAGGTATCTGTTGGTACATGTGTGTCAGTAGTTCATAGTCTAGCATTTGTAATCGAGTCTGTAATGTAATTATGTTTTGTTTATGTTTGTTTTGTAATGCGCGAAGTTGTCAACAAGTTCGCTATGGCGAACTTGTTGAATCAGCGAAGTTATTGACAACTTCGCCTATGGCGAAGTTGTCGTGTATATAAACTGTTTCAGACGAAACAGTTTGAGTTGGTCATTTTTAGGGTTTGTTTCAGTGTGTTTCGTATTGTTACGTGTCATCTTCTGTAATAGTGACCGTGAGTCACGTGTTCGGTTATTAATATAACGTGTTTGATTTATTGCTCGTGTGATTCTATCTCTACACTCGTAACTACCTGCGCAGGGATTCCGCACCTGCGTTGTTAGCGATATCCCGTGTACGATCCGTCTAGGAACCTACAATTGGTATCAGAGCGAATCGGCTCGATTGTGAGGTTCGGGATTTCACGCGGGTGTAGAAAACGTCTCGTTTGACCTATTCGCGGGACGTGTTTTTGTTGGGATTGAGTTTTGCTAGTGCTTGACAGTCATTTTCAAGCCTTTGCATTGATCGGGAGCTGCTGGATTGACGAAAACAGATCTGAACAAACTTCCCTGTTCATCGGGCGAAGTTACCGTTCATCGGGCGAAGTTACCATTCTTCAGGCGAAGTTGCCGTCGCTGGAATTAGGGTTTTTGGTGAAGATATAAGGATTAGCGAAGTTAACTACAACTTCGCTCACTTCATAAGTTCGCCTTAGCGAAGTTATCCGCAACTTCGCTTCAAACCCAAGTTCGCTCAACTCATAAGTTCGCCAGAGCTAAGCGAAGTTATTCTTAACTTCGCCCAAATCAAGCGAATTTAAGATCTCAGCGAAGTTCTCTTTCAGCGAAGTTAACCTTCAAGCGAAGTTATTCTTAACTTCGCCAACTGAGCTGTTTTAATATTTTTTTCTTTTTCCAGGTTTTTCAGGTTTTTGCAAGGATGTCGTCGATCAATATCTCCGATTTGGTCAAGATGGAGGTAGAAGCGGGGTCTGCCACTAAGGCCCCGAGGCTTATGAAAGGAACTGACTTCGTGGCGTGGAAGGATAGATTCATCCAATACATCAAATACCAGGATGCCAAAATGTGGGTGTGCATCCAGGATGGATATATCCCTCCTACTATGCAATACGAAGGCCGTGACGTAGTTAAGAAGTACAGCAAAATGGAGGACGAAGAAAAGAAAATGTACGAGGCCGAAAGCAAGGCCCATGCTGCGATAACAATGGCACTTCCTCAAGAAGTTCTCCATACGTTCCGAAAATACACTTCTGCAAGAGAGCTTTGGGATGCTCTTGAAAATAGATTCGAGGGGAATGTGGGTATCCGTGCATCGAAGGTAAAACTTTTGAAGACCCAGTTCTCCGTCTTCAAATTTTTGAAGAACGAATCGCTGGATGATATTATCACCAGATACTATCATCTAATGACAGAGCTTAGCAATTATTCGATTGCTTACCGAGAAGAAGAGATCGTTGAAAAACTTCTCGATGCTCTCCCACCGAAGTGGGAAATGTACACCGTTCTTATGAGGGAAGACAGAGACTTTCCTAATTATGATCTTGAAACGGCAGTGAACAAGCTCAGAACTTATGAGCTTAATATGGTTCGAAAAGAAACACCTACAGATCAGATACAAGACCCTGGTATGTATGGTGCAAAGGTTAACTCAGGCTCAAGTTCAAGGCCTGAATCTGCTGCTTATTACTCTAAAGGGGAGTCAGGCTCTGACTCGTCTCATGAAGGAAACGTTTCTGTAAACACGAATGGTGATGTATGTTTCGTTGCTGGAGGATCTAGTACTTCAAAGTCTCAAGCATCCACAAGTAGTTTTTCTGCAAATGCATCAAGCAATAGTTATTCCAAGATGCCTATGAGTGTAAAATCTGCTGAAGAGCAGTTTGCAGTCTATGCATCATTTATTGCTTCCTATGAAAACTACATCCAGGGGAAGATTGTGGACCCTGCTGTTCTGGATGAGGATTATGACCAGATCGATGCTGATGATCTGGAGGAGATGGATTTGCAATGGCAAATGGCCATGATAGTGAGGCGAGTCAAGCGTTTCATGAATAAGACGGGGAGAAAGTTTGTTGGTGGTCGGCCCGGGTTCGACAAGTCCAAAGTAAGGTGCTATAATTGTCAACAGTACGGGCACTTTGCCAAGGAATGCAGAAATGAGAGGGTTGAACGAGGACAAGGTCGACCTACACAACACTCAGGAGTTAACAGAGAGATAAATGCCATGTTGACCAGAGAGGCAGGAGAGTACAACTGGAATCAACGCTCAAGTGGTTCTGGTGAGCAAGCAAACATGGCTGAGTCTGAAGCTGAAGAATGTGAGAAAGTTGAAGAAATTGAGAAAGCAAATGAAGAAGAAACCGCTTTCATGGCAAATGACAAAGATAATCGCTCCGAGGTAAGTCCTAAAACTATTTGTACTAGTTGTGAGAATTTGTCTGAGCAACTTAAAACAATAACTGATCAGTATGTCCATTTAGATGCTGACTTTAAAACTATTAAAGAAGATCACCATTTTACGAAAGCAAGAGAAACGAGTTATAAAATTAAAATAAAAGCATGTGAAAAAGACGTTCAAAGCTTAAAAATTAAACTTGCTGAGAAAATTGAAATAATTGATCTTAGTTATGAAGTTTTGGAGGAAAAAACTAAAGTGATTGCTGATCGGGATAAACAGATTGCTGACCACCAGGTAAAGGTGGTGGAACTGAACCGCAAACTTGAGCAGTTCAGGAATTCCTCGGCCATCCTTGATCACCTCGTGAGTGATCCAGGTACCTCTGCAAAGAGGGGAGGAATCGGATATCACGAAGTTCCACCACCCTTTAACCACAACTATACTTATAATCCAAGTGTTCAGAAATCTGTTGATTTCGAGGTTTCTCAGACAACTCCTATCAACATTACTAGTGTAGAACCAAGTGTTAGCTGTGGCGAAACAAGTTCGCCTGTTTCTAGTGTGACTATTTCTGTATCAAGTCCAGTCTCATCGGATTCGGATAAGCTGTCCGAATCTGGTCAGACAAAAGAGGAGGTAGGTTTACCCACCGATGGAGATAAAAATGAAGTTTCTAAAAAGAGTTCTCCACTCAATCCGTACGTCCCACCTTATGTGAGACGAACGGCTGGTAACACTGCCTCTACATCCAAACCAACATTTGACAAGAAAATGGAGAGTCGATGTTGCTTTAGATGTAACAAGTTAGGACATCTAGTTGCAGATTGCCCTTTGAAACCGAGATTTAGAGATGTAAAGACAAATAAAAATGAGAATAAGCGTCATTTTGTTCCTGCTAAAAATGAAAACTTTAAAAAATGCCAAAATATAACGAATTCAAGTTTTCATAAAAACCAACCTCATTTTTACAACCAAACCTCAAGATATAACACTTTCAATTCTCAAAGGTTTGGAAGGCATTACACCCAATCTGCAAGGAGATACCCTAACAGGACTTACAGAAATTATCGTGTCTCTAACTTGAGAAAGCCAGGGTACGGGACGTATCGATCCAAGACCAATTGGTCTTGGGTCCCAAGATTCTAACTCTTTGTTTTATTGTGCAGGAACAGTTGAACAGGGCTGCAAACAATCTTTGGATTGTAGATAGCGGCTGTTCCAGGCACATGACAGGCAACAAACACTTGTTGCAAGACTTAAAACCTGTTCAGGGAGCTAGAGTTAGTTTTGCTGGTGAAAGCGGTGGAAGGATTACCGGTAGAGGTACTGTGTCGAATGGGAGAATGACACTTGAAAACGTAAATTTTGTGGAGGAATTAAAGCACAATCTGCTGAGTGTGTCGCAGATCTGTGATAAAGAATACACTGTCCATTTCACTAAAAATGAAGCGATTGTATTGAAGCCTGGTTTTCATATACCAGAAGAATGGATAGTAATGAAAGCTCCACGTGAAACGAATACATATGTGATGGACATGAGGTCTACTGAAATGGCCACCGGAGAATCTTGTTTAATGACAAAAGCAAGCGAATCAGAATCAGAATTGTGGCACAGGAGAATGGGACATATTCATCTTCGTAAGATGAACTTCATTGTCAAAAATGGGCTTGTGATGGGCGTTCCCTTAAAGAGTTTTAACTTTGAAGATAAATGCATAGCGTGCAAGAAGGGAAAACAACACAAGAAAAGCCATCTCACCAAGACGATCAACTCAATTGCTGGTACTCTAGAACTACTTCATAAGGATCTCTTCGGTCCGGTGAATGTACAAAGTCTAGGTGGTACTTCTTACTGCTTGGTGATAACTGATGATTACTCGCGATACTCGTGGGTATATTTTCTGAAAACGAAAGACGAGACGACTCAGATGGTGAAGAATCTAATTACAAAAGTCGAGAACGTCATGAGTAAATCAGTTAAATTCATCAGAAGCGACAATGGGACAGAGTTCAAGAACTTTGAGATGGAAATCTTTTGTCTTCAGAAGGGTATTGAGCATCAATACAGCGCTCCGTATACTCCACAACAGAACGGAGTAGCTGAAAGGAAGAACCGAACGTTGATTGAAGGAGCCAGAACTATGCTGGCAGACTCAAAGCTTCCTGTGATGTTCTGGGCTGAAGCAGTTGCTACAGCCTGCTATGTTCTGAATCGGGTGTTAACCGTTAAGAGACTTGGAAAAACCTGTTATGAGCTTATGCACGGAAGGAAGCCCAACTTGTGCGGTCTTGAACCTTTTGGGTCTCCTTGTTCGATTTTGAAGACTAATTCGAAATTTGGTGAAGTAGCTGATGAGGGAATCCTAGTCGGTTATGTTGTTGGGACTCCCAACAGACGGGTCTTCAATACGATAACTTGCAAGGTGGAGGTGGTTTGTAACACCGACATTACTAGTTACCAACCGCCAAAACCAAGCAATGGACCTGCTGAGCTGTTTGACTATGTTAAACTTTTTAAGTCGTTTAACGTACCTACTTTGGAAATTTCTGAAGAAGACGAAAGAGCAGTGACGAAGATGATTTTTGATGAGGAAGAGGAGGTAGTGCAACATCAGATGACAGAAAAATCTCAGCCTTCCACATCAAACCCTATCGATACCCCTGCGGCCTCAACTGAAGATGAGTTTATTAATCCTTTTCACTCTCAGCCTGAAACTACCATAGATGAGATCTCTTCAAACTTGGAAGACAATTTGCATGTCGGTGCTGTTCCGACCACGAGAATTCACAAAGATCACCCATTGGAGAATGTTATAGGTGATGTGTCCTCTAGTGTACAAACCAGAAGTAGCTTGAATGAGCACACCTGTGTTTATACAAGCATTAAAGATACAGGTATCATGAACGAATGTTTGTACTCTTGCTTCATAAGCCAAGTCGAACCGAAGAATTATCAAATGGCTTTAAAGGACAGCTCGTGGGTCGAAGCCATGCAAGAAGAGTTGGCTCAGTTCGAAAAAATGGAAGTTTGGACTTTGGTTGAAAAACCAAAGAATGTGCATGCTATAGGCACGAAATGGGTGTTCAAGTGCAAGAGAGATGAAAAGGGGATTATCGTGAGAAATAAGGCGAGGCTGGTTGTTAAAGGTTTTAATCAACAAGAGGGTATTGACTACAATGAGGTTTTCGCTCCTGTTGCCCGGTTAGAAGCGATTAGATTGTTTTTGGCGTTTGCTGCATCTAAAAAGATGAAGGTGTTTCAGTTAGATGTGAAGAGCGCGTTTCTTAACGGGAAAGTTGAGGAGGTTGTGTTTGTTGAGCAACCTCCGGGTTTTCCTGACCCAGACTTTCCGGATCACGTATACAGGTTGAGCAAGGCGTTATATGGGTTACATCAGGCACCTCGTGCATGGTATTCAACGTTATCGGACTACTTGCTGGAAAATGGTTTTGAAAGAGGATTGATTGACAGTACGCTGTTTGTGAAGAGAGAAGGATGTGACTTCTTACTGGTTCAAGTCTACGTGGATGATATCATTTTTGCTGCATCAAGAGTATCCATGTGTCAGGATTTTGAGACTGTCATGAAGAAACGATTCGAGATGAGTGCTATGGGTGAACTAACCTTCTTTCTAGGATTGCAGGTTGATCAGAAGAAGGATGGGATGTTCATTCATCAAACAAAGTATGTTCATGATGTGCTGAAGAGATTAAAGATGGAGGACAGTTCTCCATATGACACCCCAATCTGCGTCAATCACAAATTGGGCGCTGAATCAGATGGTGACGCAGATGTGGACCCTACTCTGTATCGGGCGATAATAGGTTCATTAATGTATTTAACTGCTTCTAGGCCCGATATAATGTTTTCTGTTTGTCTTTGTGCTCGTTTTCAGGCAAACCCAAAGGAATCTCACATGAAAGGTGTGAAGAGGATTTTGCGGTATCTTAAGGGCAAGCCGAAACTAGGGTTGTGGTACCCAAAGGGAGGAGACGTTGAACTGGTGGCGTATACAGATTCTGATTATGGTGGCTGTAATCAGAGTCGGCAGTCAACAACAGGAGGCTGTCAGTTTCTTGGAGGAAGATTAGTTTCCTGGCAGTGCAAGAAACAGACATCAGTTGCAATTTCAACATGCGAAGCTGAATACATGGCAGCATCCAACTGCTGCTCTCAGGTTTTGTGGATTCAGCAACAATTGCGCGACTATGGTCTGAATTTCTTACTTACTCCTATTTTAATTGATAACACTGCCGCCATCTCAGTAATTAACAATCCCGTGAAGCACAGTAAAACTAAGCATATTGACATTCGTCATCACTTCATACGGGATTGTGCTGAGAAGAAACTGATAAAGATCGAAAAAGTTGATGAACTTGAAAATTTTGCTGACTTGTTTACAAAAGCGTTTGATAAATCCAGATTTCAAAACCTAATTGAGCTAAACGGGATGATCAATCCCGAGTAACCATGTCTTTGATTTAAAAAAAAAAAAAAAAAAAAAAAAAAAAACATGGGTCATTTTTGCTTAAAATTAGTTGGTTACCTCAGTTTGATGGACATATCCTAGGATATGTTTTGGTCCTCGTTTCAACGTAGAGAATGAGGATAGCCATTAACTGGAAGACTGAAAGTGACCGGGGCAGCTATGACGTGTGTTCTTTCAGTTGCTGAAAATTAGTCGGTCATACTTAGTAAGAAGGACACATACTTGTATGTGGTCGGTCCAGTTGATCCATTGGATCTTCAGGATAGCCGTTTACCTGACGACTTTGACGTGATTGGGGCGATTGAATTTAAAGTTTTTTTTTGTGGGAAATGAAATTAATGTTCAAGTCTGTTACTTCGTATGAAGTTCTATGTTGTGTTTAACAGAAAATTGATCCAACCTTGGAAAATGATATATATATTGATTGTGTGTGCTTAACTAGTGAAGTTATTAGGCTTAAAAGGCTTTAGAACAGTCATTGTATGTCATGGTAATTTTTATGGTGCGTAAAAGTGTATGTGATACTAACTTAAATTTACTCGAATTTACGTGGAAACTCCTTAAGAGTTTTGTATGTCTTCATACATATCTTTTCGAAGGATAGGCAGAAAAGCGACTACCCAGTCATACACGAGCCCGTGAGTGTTCTGATTCCCGTGAAGAAAGCATTTCAAGATACTGCAGTGATCCAGATTCGGGACTTGCAGTGATTTAGTACTCCGAAGTCGATAAAAATGTTTAATTTAAAAAAAAATATATATATATATATATATATATATATATATATACGTGTATATTTTTAAATACTTATGAGACATAGTAACAATCAAAATTTCTCAAGTCTGGAGTTAGAAGAAAACGGGAGGCAGACATAGTGTGTCTACAAGATAATCAGACATTATGGGTCGAAGTCAATTCGGGGTGACTTGGGTATAGCCAAATACGCTTTGAGAATAGATAGAAGACATCATTATCTCTGAGATGTTGCCAACTTAAATTTTTGAGCTTAACTGAACCTTAATCCGTATCACAGAAACGATGAAAACCATTTACGTTATTTACATGCTTACAACCTGTGTCTCTATGTCATAATACAGCCAAACACGGATCTAAGTGACAGTCACATCGTTAGTATGATTCCTGTTAGGATCTTTTCTAAAACGTAGTGGTCCCTGACTAGACTGAAATTTGATCCCTTATTTCGTTAAAATTTTTTCTAAGTTTTTTTTGTTTTTTTGTAGTTATATTATTGTTGGTTACTAGGTCTTGATCATATTTGTTTAACTCTTTTTGGTAATTGATAAGGTTAAATTCAGGATTATTCAAACTTAAAGGGCTGATTTTGAAAATTACGGGCGAAGTTGTTGAATTCGGCGAAGTTGTGCTTAACTTCGCCTTGGCGAAGTTAAGAGTAACTTCGCCTGAACCAACTCTGCCCTATATAAGGGATAGTAAACAGTAACTATATCACTTTTTTCGAATTACCGGCGAACTTGTTCGAATAACCAATACATCCGGATCTTATTCTTCGCTTTCGATTTCGATCTTGTGTTCCTAGTTTCTACTATACTCGTGGTATGTGTAGTCAATATCATCCTATCTTTCTCGTTATAGTTTTACCCGGTTCGAGACCTCGGGTCGTCGAACCTTAGAAACCAAGTTTTCCGACCTCACGTTACGTGTTCATGGACGACCTTTTCATCCTAACACCATTGAAATATGTTGGACTTCATTGTTAGATCGTTAAATCGGTCCGAAACATCGGATAAACCTTGTTTGAATCTGAACAGTCGCCGTTTCAGATTCAGGCGAAGTTAAGGTTTACGCGAAGTTATTCTCAACTTCGCCAGTGGCTTAATTTCGCCTTCAGCGAAGTTATCCACAACTTCGCTTGAAGCTTAATTTCGCCTATGGCGAAGTTATCCATAACTTCGCCTTGAACACAACTTCGCCTATTTCAAATTTTTTATAAGTTTTTAGACGAACTTACAGATGAAGCGAAGTTGTTCCCAACTTCGCCTCACCTTTAAATTCGCCTGTACATCACAACTTCGCATATGGTACACAGCGAACTTGTGAGATGATTATATGGTCTCTAACTTGATTTGTTTTGTGCAGATATGGCTGCTGTTGGAGGTACTGGAGGTGATGATGGTGATGAGCAACGACAATTCTTCCCAGCCCATAACCAATACATCACTTTGGATCCAGACGCACGAGGCGTTGAAGACTATAGGGAGATTATCACATTTCTCCAACGATCACGAGTTTTTCACGCGATCACTAATACACTACCCATATCTCTGCCCAACATTCAAGATTTCTGGCAGACGGTGTATTATGATTGCAGACCTGAGCCTCCAGTGATGCGAGCAACTGTCAATGGTCAAGACATACAGTTTTCCTCGGAAGACATACGGTTGGCTCTGCAGTTCGGTGATGAAACGAGAGACGACCCAACGGAATTCGTAGCTCCTTTCCGTGACGGAGCTTACTTAAGGATGGGTTATTCGGGTCCGCTGGGGGACTCGCAGAGGAGGAAAGGCTTTCTGCTGGATCAATGGCGCTTTTTGATGCATGTGTTGATAGTATGCATGTCCGGCAGAAAGGCAGGAACAGACGGGATGGGTGCGACGATGCAATCGGCTATGATTGCGCTGACTTACAACCGCAGATATTCTTTTAGTCAGCTAATCTTTTACGAGATTGATCGTCAGAGACGGGCGACGGCGCGCGAGCGTTTTATTATGTATCCTCGGTTTCTACAAATGATTATTAATCATGTCGCTCCGTCTATACCGCAAAGACGCCCTATCAGATACGTTGAGTGCGTAACAAAACGTATCTTTGCTCAGTGCAGAACGTCGAGCACTCGTAGCAACCCTGAGCGGCGTCCCAGGCATACTCCACTTTTCGGGTATCTCATTAACCCGGAGTATGTTCCTGCTGGAGGGGACGAGTTCAGGGATCCGCAACCACATCAGGCGGCAGCACCTCATGCTGTATCGGCTGCGCCTGTTGTATCTTCTGCTGCTGTGCCAGCTACTATATCTCAGGCTGTGTCCACTGCTGAAAACGTTGATCTAGATGCTGATTTTAGTGGACATGGTTTGTTTGATATGGATGTCTCGGGTCCTCAGTTTATGGATGTTACCAGAGCAGCTACTTCGGTAGCTGACTCTGATCTAGACGAGACGTTTGCTGAGGCAAGAAGACTTATGGTGTCTCGTGAACGGACTACGGGAAAGAGGCCGAGAACTGTGGAGGAGTATGAGGATGAAGTGGATGAAGAGGAGGCAGTACAGATTGTGCTAAGACGCTCAAGAAGAGAACAGAGAGGGATAGGTTCGGGAGCTGGAGAATCTTCAAGACTAGTACGTTTTGCTCCACCTGCCTTATCTGGTATGTCTCTTATTCCTACTACTGCACAGGTTACGGCGATCGAGACGTCGGCACCAACAATTGTGTCCCTACCACCTCAACCGCTTAATCCACCGGTGGTAGTTGCACGGTTTGTGGAGTCGACAATAACTTCTACTGCAGGGTTACCAAGTGTACCACCTGCGGTCACTTCTGCTGATGTTCCACCAACTCCATTGCCTACTTCAGATACCGAGAGGATTCTTTCGCTAGAGCGGATTGTTGCTGAACAGTCAAAGACTATTGACCGCCTAGTGGAATCCAATCGACTACAAGCTGCCCTCCTGGTTGAACATGGACGAATAATAGATGCCTTCAAGGATTACTTGGCATCTCAGGGGGAGAAGACGTGTAGGGGCGATGAGTTGAGAATGAAAAGACGAGAAGATCATGACGATGATCCCAATGCACCTTCAGGTGCAGGTGATGAGCTGCCAAGAACCTCTCAGGCTCTTGGAGCCTCCACAACTGAGGGGGAGTCTACAAATGCAGCTGGTGATGATGTTGTAGTTGTGGATGACGACGCTGATGTTGAAGACGTTATTGATGCGTTGAAGGAGTTGGATGAGGAGGAGGACGATGAGTTGATGGATGATGATGACGTGTTGCCTATGGATGAGATTGAGAGGATTGGAGAACAGATTAATGTGGAAGATGTATTAGAAGAAGGTGAGATTGTAGATGATTCAGTGGAACATGAGATTCCAGCCGTTGAGAGATCAGAATTGGGGGATGAGAGCGTGATAGAAGATACAGTATGGGAGGAGCAGCCGAACTGGAAAGAAGGCTGTGCTCAGTGGTTTGTTAAAACCAAGAAGCCTGCAGTGCCAACGATGTTCAGAAAGACTTATAATATAAAGGGCTATGCAGAGTCAAAGAAAGGAATCATATGCTGGTTGTACGACAAAGAGCTGAAACTATTTGTGATCAAACGGTACGACGGCATTCAGTACTTTAAGAGATTGTTGAGATCTCTGAATTCCTTACCAGAATGTGAGGTAAGAGATTTAGCGAGATTGGGGCTGATCAATAGAAGTAATGATGATATGGCAAGAATCATTGGGAAGATCGTCTGGAAAGAAGCCATTAAAGACAAAAAGTTTGAACTGCTAAAGCCTCAAAAAGGAAAGTTGATAGAAGACAAAGATCGTGGAATGAGGGATGACGGCAAACCTTGGATGGTAATGAAGTATAAACCAGTCCGTCATTTGAAAGAAGTACCGATGAAAGTTATGCCCAAGAACGTCCTAAAAGATTTAAAATGGTGGTACGTGGATTGTGAGACAGCTGAGGCGGTAATGGAAGATGAGGATGAACAAGAAGTACTTCGGGTGTACGACTCGATGCATCTTGTTAATCTATCGAAGGCTGATTTGAAAGTGCTCAACGAGAAGAAGATCTTCTACATTCCTGCTTGGAAGGATCAAGCTAGGAAATATCAAAGGGTAGTGTCGGTATGTGTGAGAGAAGGGGCGCACGCGTAGAGGTGAAGATTACAAGACTCAAGATTTAAAGATCAAGATATGAAGCTACTGCCAAGGGGGAGTCTGTTGGTACATGTGTGTCAGTAGTTCATAGTCTAGCATTTGTAATCGAGTCTGTAATGTAATTATGTTTTGTTTATGTTTGTTTTGTAATGCGCGAAGTTGTCAACAAGTTCGCTATGGCGAACTTGTTGAATCAGCGAAGTTATTGACAACTTTGCCTATGGCGAAGTTGTCGTGTATATAAACTGTTTCAGACGAAACAGTTTGAGTTGGTCGTTTTTAGGGTTTGTTTCAGTGTGTTTCGTATTGTTACGTGTCATCTTCTGTAATAGTGACCGTGAGTCACGTGTTCGGTTATTAATATAACGTGTTTGATTTATTGCTCGTGTGATTCTATCTCTACACTCGTAACTACCTGCGCAGGGATTCCGCACCTGCGTTGTTAGCGATATCCCGTGTACGATCCGTCCAGGAACCTACAGTATCGAATGGCGGCATGTAAGTGTTTACAATGGTTTTGTAATGGAAAAGCTAGGACCTAAATTTCTTAAAGCCAAATACTATGGCTAATAACTCTTATCCTGTTGTGGTATAATTTTCGTCGTTAAGAGTTTTATAAGCGTAGTATATTGGGTGAAAGTCTTTGCCTTTTCTTTGATCGGTATGGCTCAAACTGCAAAATCACTTGCTTCACACATTATCTCGTTGGAAGGGTCCAATCAGGAGCAATCGTGATTGGAGCGTTCACAAGTTTGCCTTCAAGATGTTGAATGCTTCAACACATTCCTCAGTGAAGATAAATTGTGCATTTTTCTCAAAAAGCTCATAGGTCTAGCGATTTTTGAAAAGTCTTTAATGAAGCGAAGATAAAAACAAGTGTGACCTAGTAAACTTGTAACATCTCGTTTTCTCGTTTCGGTTAATAAAATAAAAGATGAGTTATTAAGAGTCGGGCTTGTGTTGGGTTAAGTAATATGGGTAATGGACTTGGGTTAATAAGGAAATGAGGAAAAGACCATGGGCTTAAGCCCATGATCCATGATATAAATACCATAATTGCCATTAATTAATTCATTATCATCCATTCCATACACCACCCAAAACACACATTTAAGTTCTTTCTCTCTTTCTCTAAACCGAAACCAAGAAGAAGAATCGATCCCGACCCGAGGTAATGATAGTATGATATTGTATGGACCCAAACCCGCTAGATTTAGTCACGAAACGACTAGCCGACACCCTTAAACCGTTAAAGTCACGAGATTCGGGTGGAATATGGTATAAACCGATCAAAAGATGAGCTTGGGGGTCAACCTAGCTCAGATCTGGATCGAACTGGACGAAAAACGGTGAAAACGGTGGAAAATAACTGAGATCTCGCTTTTCCGGCGAGATCTCGGTTTTCCAGCGATGACGGCACAGGAAAAGGTGTACGTATTTAACGAATGTCAGAGAATGTTTCTGACATTCCCTGACCTGACCCTGGTTCGTTAGCGGAGACA
This sequence comes from Bidens hawaiensis, assembly GCF_021521415.1. Lineage (NCBI taxonomy): Eukaryota > Viridiplantae > Streptophyta > Magnoliopsida > Asterales > Asteraceae > Bidens > Bidens hawaiensis. The sequence goes on from NW_027505132.1 coordinate 198,682, forward strand.
TAACAAATTAACAAGCAATTCCTTATGCACATTCGTTAAGAAGAGATAGCGAACTAGAAGCAGTTCGTTAAACAATTCGTTAAGTAATTAGTTAACGGAGAACTGACGAATGAAACCCAGTTCGTTATAGAAAGCATGTTCGCTATAAAGATCCATTCGTTAAGAGATAACGAAGGAGCTAATTCGTTAAAGAACTGGATGACGAACTAGATAACGAACTAAAGTTTGAAAGAATGACAGAAAGGTCCCTGGACTTAAGATAAAATGGATGAATTACAAAGAAGCCCTCGAACTTTATGAGTTAGCAAATAAAATAATAATTAGGAATTTTAATGAAAAATGTGTTAAGACAGCTTGACCCCAGCCAGGGGCTCTGCCTCTTAGACTCTGTTAGGGGCTGCCTCCCCTAGAACCCCGTTGCCTCGGACCCCCTTTCGTTGATGGTTATAATTAAACTAGAAACGTGATATAGGTAATGATAGTTAATTGATACGTGTAATTGTCATACAGTTAGTCGCGCACAGCTAAAGAGAGGAATAACCATTAACGGTGAACGTAACCGAGTTCATGTGAGTTTCTAGCCCCACTTCCTTGTTATGTTTTCGGGGCTGTGTGCATACTCAATGTGAACGTTAATACACTTATCTTAAATGGTAAGTGTATGCTATAATTATTGATGTGATAGTATGTATGAATGTTATGAATGAATGCTTGTCGGTGCATGAACGATCTTCAGATATTACACGTATCAACAGGGAAAGTAATATGTAGTAAGCCTATTATGAAATATGTATGTATGAAAGTACGTAATGAGATGAGTATGTACGAAAGGATGACTATATAAAGAAAGATACGTATGTTTATATGACAAACGGAAGGTATGGTTAGAAGGGGAACCGACCCAATAATGTCGGCGAATGTAGAGAACCGACCCTAATAATATTGGTGAATGTAGGGAACCGACCCTAATAACATCGGCGAATGTAGGAAACCGACCCTAATAATATCGGCGAATATAGGGAACCGACCCTAATAATATCGGCGAATGTAGGGAACAGACCTTAATAATATCGGAGAATGTAGGGAACCGACCCTAATAATATGGGCGAAGGTTATAGGGCGGAATGCTCTTTAAAAAGTCTATGTATGAATGAAAGTATGTATGTAAGTATGAAAGTACGTATGTATGGAAGTATGTAAGTAAATATGAAGGTATGTACCTTCAGGTGCATATGTAAGTATGTGAATGTATTGTATATCGTCTGACTAACTAGAACTCACTCAGCGTAGCTGACTTTTAGTATGCACGCAGGTTAATCGACGGAGACAGCTAGCTTGAGGAAGACACATGGCAGGATTTGAAGAGGCTGGCATCTGAAGATTTGTCATGATATTTTGATATTATCATTTATGTTGTGTTTTAAAAGACAAGTTACGAATGTTTGTAATGAATGGTTGACTATTATTATTCCGCGAAAGTTTTAATTAACTCTGATATTTAGAACTGTGTTTATGAGTAAATCCAACGTTAAAGTAGGGCACCGGGAACGGGGCCTTACAAAACTTCTAATGGCTTTGACAGAAGTTGGTTGAGGAAGTTGGGAAATGGTTTCTATTTTTGCCCTATTAACTTCTAGTCCGACAGAGAGATTTTGTGACCAAGAACAATGCATTCTTTAATCATAAAGTAGCATTTCTCCTAGATGAGAACAAAGTTCACTTCTTCACACATGATCATCATTTTGCTAGGTTTTTGAGGAAATGATCGAATGAGTCTCTGAAAATGGAAAAGTCATCCATCAACACTTCCATGGATTGTTCGATCATTTCATGGAAGATAGTCACCATACACCGCTGGAATCTGGCTTGAGCGTTACATAGACCAAAATGCATTATTCTATAAGCAAAGGTGCCATAAGGACATCTAAATGATGGTTTTCTCCTAACCTTTCGGAGCATTAAGAAATTGGAAGTATCCGAAAAATCCATCAAGAAAACAATAAAACGTTTTTTCGGACAATCGTTCAAGCATTTGATAAAGGAAAGGAAGCGAAAAATGATCTTTTCTAGTAGCATCATGTAACATTCGTTATTTTCAAACCAGAAAACCCGAACCGTTTTAAATTTTTGTTTTTGTGTTTATTTATATATAACTTTTCTAATGTTGTTAATTAATCTCAAGTTTTGTTTCATGTATTTATGTAACATTTGTAAATTTTGAACTTAATTGTAATTCACCTTTCCATCATGTGATAATTTTTATGCAATTATATTTTTCATCATCCTTGTAGTATTGCATACTTATGTTAAACATTCATAATCAAGATCATATATTCATGTACATATCCCATGCAATTTACTTGAATTATTCTTGAGCTATTCTTCTTCTTCTTCTTATATTATTATTATTTTTTTTTTCATCATCATCATCATAATCATCGTCATCATCATCATCCTCGTCCTCGTCGTTTTCGTCGTCGTCATCGTCGTCATCATCATCATCTTCTTTTCATATGCTATTTATCTAATAAAAACTAATGAATGTTTTAATTCAATAAAATTGATTAAAAGAGTTAAACCTTTTGAAACCCCCGTTAAACTACTTTTTAATTTGTGTTTTAATTATATTAAACATGATTTAATTTTTTAAATTTTATAAAACATAACCACTCTAGAAATTTACTATAAAAGGAGGACTAATTCTCCATCTTTTTCACATCTCAACACATTATTTACTTAAGATTGAAAGTATTAACAAGTAAGTTTTATGATTTCATGCATTTTATAGTTTTTGTTTTGATTTTATGTTGAATGTTCATAATTTTTTTCTTCATGACCATAATACTTTTATAATAAAAATCTTATACTTTGGTTTAAGAATCATTATGATCATGGATATCCAAGATAAACACTTTGATTTTCAAAATATTAGATCAAACCTAGTTATTTTGCAAGAACAAGCATAATTATTTACCTAAATCTTATGATTCATTGATCATCATAAACTTATAAACTTTCTTTTAAATAAGATGATTTATAAAAAGTGTTGTATATAAATATTTTCTTATAATAGAACTAATATACTTCATATCTCTAAATAATTAATTAGGTAAGTTAATTATTGTTTATTTTTCTTCAACATAAACTAGTATGTATAATTTCTTTAAAATAATTCATGTAAAAACCTTTAAATTAATTAATTAGTAAATTAATTTATTATGTTAGTAAAAACAAAATGTTTAATCATAAATTATTTTTAATCTTGTTATTTAAGATTATATTAATAAGTTATAATTATGCATTTACAAATCATTATTCAACTAATAAATATCAAATGATTTACAAAAACTTGAATTCATTTTAGTTAAACTCATTTTTAATCTAAAATCTCCAAGTCCCAATTTGTCGTAGTTTACTTTCCATTTAGACTCGTTGTTAAAGTCTAGCATACGCATTTACTTGTTTAGGATAATCCACTGTGATTCTCCGCCTCGTTTGTTTGACTCCTTCAAACCATCATTTCTCATTTTCGAGGTGAGTTTCTCACACATGGTTTTTAACGCTTTTACACATTTTGAGGGAATCATATATATCCTATGAAATCAATTGTATACTTATTCATTTACAAAACTACAATTCATATCATGGACTTGTGTGTTTACTTGATTACTTGCTCAAAACTTACTTGCACGTGGTTTTCTCAATAAGTATGATCATACGCCCCCTTTTGCACGCTGTACCATTTTGTTATAAGTAAAAAAGAGACCCCCCATCTAAGTATGTTGGCTGTTACCAACTGGAAAGGACCTTAGTTGCTCGATTATCCAAGTACGTTGGCTGTTACCAACTAGAAAGAACTTACTTGCAGGATTATTACACGTGTCTCATAGAATTGAATGGTTTTTATATTATATATTGTGAAACCATTATTTTACATTATACGAACAGGATCATATTGCAAAACATGATACGTACACATGATATGAATAATTTAACGAATACTTTATAGATAATTTAAGGTAGAATACATTATGATGAATAGCGTAAGCTAGAGAAAATCCGGCATGGTAAAGGTACCTTGATAAATTAAGCTCGGATCTCTACTATTCAATGAATAGGATCAACCTATTTATAGGCACACCCCGATTCGTTAACATCACTAAGGAATGGGGTGATCCCAATTCACGAATGACTTCTCATTCGTTATGTCTCCATAAAAATGTGGATCAACTTAACGAATGAGCATCCATTCGCTATATCTCTATAACAAATTGGATCATAACTTAACGAATAACCTAGTCTATAAAGAATGGACCCATTCGCTATGCAATCCATAGCGAATGGCCATATTACAATAAATATATAGACTAAACTATGTCTAACTTATTCGATTGGCTACAGAAACCAAATCATGCACTTACATATATATCAAAACTTGTGTGAATTCACCAACTATTTGTTTAGTTGACCTTTATTTTATATATATGCTTCAGGTACAATCATTAGAGGATGAGACTTGAAGAAGACACTAGAACTTAGGTTATATTAGTAAATGGACAAGTTGTTTAATTGTTCTTATAATTACCTTGTATTTTTTGTTACAAACTTGTGTACTTGACTTTTAAATTAATTAATGATAATATTGTTACTTAATAGTGTCAAATGTGTTTAAAGCAATCTATATGTCACACTCGGGTGTTTTCACTTAAGCCGCAGTGTTACACAGCATTAAGCTTCTGGTAGTCAATGCATACTCGCAAGCCTGTGATGGTTCTCATCGGGATTAGCTCGTCTTTCTTGTTCATTTCTATCGTTATTGCTCCCTTTTTTGATACAACTTGGACTGGGCTAACCCATGGTGAATCAGAAATTGGATAGATTAGCCCGATGTTAAGGAGCTTTATAACTTCTTTCTTCACTACATATTACATGTTAGGATTCAAGCGCCTTTGATGTTGTACCACGGGTTTGTACTCTTCCCCCATGAGGATTTTATGAGTACAAAAAGAGGGACTGATGCCCTTGATGTCTATGATCTTCCATGCGATGACCTTCTTATGGTGTTACAAGACCTTGAGTAGTTTGTCTTTTTCGTCTTTGGCAAGGTGAGTGTAAGGCCCTGGTCCCGATACCTTACTTTGGAGTCGGATTTATTCATAAACACAGTTCTAAATATCAGAGTTAATTAAAAGCTTTTCGTGGAATATAGAAACATCAACCATATATTATAAATCATTCAAATAGTCTCAACAACTAAACTCTTGACTTGAAACATAATTTAAAAGTTCATTTTAAAGCATCACAACATTCTTCTCAATATGCCAGTATCTTCAGTCCAATGCCATGTGTCTTCATTCAAGTGAGCTTCCTTAGCCGATTCACCTATGTGCATACTAAAAGTCAGCTACGCTGAGTGATTTCTAGTTAATCATGCAACATACAATAAGTTCATATATCACTTACTTATCCTGCTTTACTTTCTTTTGTACATACATAAGTATATACCTTCATTCTTACTTTCGTTCTTTCTTTCTTTCATACTTTCATATTTTATATTGCTCTACATACATAATTATACGTTTAAAGAGCCTTTCGCCCCATAAACTCACATATATTATTAGGGTCTGCCACCCTCAAACCATACAACCATACATATATATATATATATATATATATATATATATATATATATATATATATATATATATATACTTTCATACGTCCTCTAAATCTTTTCTATATCATTCATATTACATACATACATCATTCATAAGAATTCACATAACATACACTTACCACTTTAGGTAAGTATATTAACTAATCACATTGAGTATGCACACATCCCCGAAAACATTACAAGGAAATGGGGCTAGAAACTCACATGAACTCGGTTCCTTTCAGAGTTAATGGTAACTTCTTTCCTTAACTGGGTGCGGCTAACTGCATAACAATTACACGTGTCAATTAGCTATCCCTACCCATATCATATTTCTAGTTTAATATAACCCTAAACGAACAGGGGTCTGGGGGCAGCACCCTTGGCAGCGAGGTCTAGAGGCAGCAACCCCTAGCATGGTCCAAGGGGCAGAGCCCGTGACTGGGGTCGAGCTGCCAGGTCAGCTTGGAAAAAATTTATTTTCATTAACATTTCTTTACTAAAATTTCATCAGAAAACTTAAGTCTAAACTAATCTAATTGAATTCTCAATTCTAATCGAATGGCAGATTCTAATCGAATGAAAATTCTAATCGAACCGAATCACCCATTCGATTCGATTACTTTTTTTGGCCTTTCGATTCGATTACATTTCTCACGCGACTCGATTACTTTATATGGCCATTCTATTCGAATACTTTTTCTGACCATTCGATTCGATTACATTTCCTTTGAATCAGGTTTCTTAAGGACCCGATTCAAATATGGGTTACATTTTCATCACTTTCTCGCATTTCCTTTCGACTCGTTTTGCTCATTTTGCATAAGGAACGAGCCTTGGTCTATACGGAACTGTTATCTTGAATTAACACGGTCCAAACGTCACCCGTTTGTCTCGTTTCATTCCAAAACACCTAGTATACGTCCAAGTTCTTAACTTTCCTACTTAATAAGGCCCAATTTGCCTTTGTATCAAATCTTAGGGCAAACCATCTTCAAAAACTAAACCTTTATATATAAAACGTACCTTTTTGGCGTATTTTGGCTACGGGTTTCAATGTGAGATTATGAACGTTTTACTTGTTTGTATGACGAAGATCTAACACAAACCCTTATTGGTTCGGATTTAATCTGTAATGGATGAGAGTGTTTGTGTGTGTTTTTTAGTGTGTATGGAGGCTAGAAGATGAAAATGAGGGTTTTAGGGTCTTAGGGAGGTTTAAGAGAGTTTATATACCCTTAAGCACATGGACCTAAGACCCATCACCATCCATTATTCGATCTTTTATTGTCCATGCCCACACTTTATTATATGTATTTAACTTAACTAAATAATAACACAACCTTAAGTAAACGAAATTTCTTTATTATTTATTATTAAAAAAAAGTAGGATGTTAATTACAGGAAGTTGGGAGTCTTTTTCAAAAAAGGCATATTCTAGATGATTCAGGAGTTCTTTTAACTCTAAGGTTGGTAGTTCTTCTATGGAAGGTTTTCTTTTTCATTGTATTCGATGATTTCATAAATTATTGTTGGCGCTTCTTGGCTAGTGTTGTCTGTTATGTGATTTTCTTGTTTTGGAATGGGTTCAAGAATAGGTTCGGCTATGATTTGTGTTTCGAGTGCGTCGGTGATGACGGACTCTCTCATATAACAAATCGCGATGAAATCAATAATATTAATACAATATAATGTGTCATCATGATGTTGTGGGTGTTGCATATATTTACCTATATCAAAAGTGACTGCCTCATCATTCACCCTAAGTATAAGTTTGCTCACGCAAACATCAATGGTGCCCTATGCGGTGGCCAAAAAGGGTCTTACTAAAATTAGAGGTACACTTTTGTCCTCATCCATATCAAGAATTAGAGGTAACAAAAAGGGTCTTACTAAAATTAGAGGTACACTTTTGTCCTCATCCATATCAAGAATTACAGGCATGTTTTCAATAATTCCTTGAGAATATTTAATGGACCGGTCAGCTAACTGAATGCTCATGCAGGTGGGATTTTGTTCTCATGTCCCTATTTTTGTAAAAACTGTATAAGACATTAAATAAATACTAGCTCCTAGGTCTGCCAGGGCATTGCTAATGAAAATATTTCCTATGAGACAATGGATAGTAAATCTCCCTTGATCTGTCATTTTCTATGGAAATTTGTTTTTAAGAATAGTTGAGCATTCCTCGTTCAAGGTGACGTGGGAAAGTTCCCCTAGCTTCCTTTTGTTTGTGAGAACTTCTTTCAGAAATTTGGCATACTTTGGCATTTGTGCAATAACTTTAACAAAAGCGATGTTGATATGGAGTTGTTTGAAGAGTTCCAGAAATTTCCCGTACTGGGCTTCTAATATTTCCTTTCTCAGACGACCAGAATATGGAATAAGTGTAACATAAGTTATGACTGGCTTTTTTGGTTATGTGGTACTTGCTGGGTCTAACCTCTCTTGAACCTTCTCAGGAGTTTATTTTTCATGACTGTTTCTAAAGTTGGTAAATCAACAGTAGTGGTTCTGCCACTTCTTAAGGTAACAGCATTTGCTGTTGCATTTGAATTTATGTTTGTGTTGCTTGGAAGGGTACCGGGTGGTCTTTCGAACAATTGTCGGGCAATCTGTCCAATTTGATTTTCCATATTTTACAAAGATGCTTGTTGGATTTTGAGGTCAGCATCATGTTTCGCTAATACTCCATTGATTTAAATGGCCCTCAAGTCGGCTCGTTTCTCTGCTTTAGTGTTCTTAGCCCTAATTTGCCTTAGCTTTTATTTAATACTTGAATTCTCTGGAAATTGACTGCTACTGGAACTTTGTTCTTGAAACTAGGGTTTAGGTTGGTGTGCTTGATTCATTGGCCTTTTTCGAATCCTCTTGGCGCTTGATCATTTCCTCAGTCCTGTTAACTGAGGTTCAGATGGCTTCTCCAACCTAGATTGTAGTTGTTGCTGAAGGCGTTCTTCTAGCAGGCTACAAAATCAACTTCTTCCATAGCTGTAAGGACTTGCTGGCATTCATTGGTTTTGTGTGATACCCCACAGGTGTTACAACTAATTTCGTCTTTGTCAGCTCGACTTGCAGTTGTTCGAAATTCTTAGAAAGTGCTTCTAGATGTTCAGAGACTATAGTTTGGAATCAAATTTCCTTCATGGAATGGAATAGATCGTGGTAGGTTATAAGCGAAACTCCTCTTTGCTGACTTCTCCAGAATTTTAAATGCTTCATTTGGATATTTGGATCCTAGATCACCACCAACGATTTGGTCAATTTCCTGCTTGTTCTGGGTGGATTGTGCGTCAAATAAAGTTTGAACTTTTAGCCAAATGTCTAATCCATGATGTGGGAATCTTCTTATAATACTCTTGTATCTCTCCCAAGATGTGTGTAGTGATTCATTGTCATCGTTTTGAATCCGGTGATGTTGGCTCGATCCTTTGCAGTTTTTTCAGGCGGAAAGTATTTTAGAAGGACATGTTCTACCATCTGTTCCCAGTTGGTGAAGGATCCAGATGGAAGAGATTATAGCCAATCTAAGGCCTTTTATCTAAGAGAGAAAGGAAAGAGTTTGTGTTTGGCTTGATCATCTGAACAATTTTGATTTTAAAGATTCCGTATATTCCTAGGAATCGAGAAATGCGAGAGTTAGGGTCTTCATCGATAACCTCATGAAATTGAACTGAATTTTCCACCAAATGAATAGTGTTGGTTTTTTTTTCAAATTTTTCAATGATTCTGGGTAGTGCCACACCATTGCCATAACCTTCATGTGTTGGTCTGGCATATTAGCTCATGTTTGGTTCATTGTTCGATTCAGCCATCATGTGTTTTGTCTGATCTTCTTCCGATATTGTTTCGTCTATTGACTCGTCTTTGGTTGTTTCAGCTACTTCTCTCGCTCGGTTGCGTATTCTCCGATGAAAAAGTCGTACGGGGTCAGTGACTGATGAAAGAAACTCAGGTGCGGGTGTAGAAGACATTCATGACATAGGAAAAATATAAAGGAAATCTATCTAACAATTAAAATTAAACTACAAAGAAATATTAAACTTTATACAATTATAGACAATGGTTAAAATAAAACTCGGAACGTTCTTAGAATGTTACTGTGTCCCCGCCAACGACGCCAAATCTTTGATGTGAGTGCATGAGTGTATAAAATATTGATTGGTTTTCACACAAATCGTGTTTTAAATTTATAAAAAATGATTTCTACTAAGACTAAACTACAGACAAATAGACAGTTGTACATATCGCATATATAGAATAGTGTTGGTAGGAACCAAATATCGATCCACAGACATAGAGTATTTCTAATTATAAATATTTGTTTTTAAATACACCAGAAGTAATAATCAGTTATGGTTGTTTTTTAAACTAAATTTTTGTTAATATAAAGTAAAATAACGTAGGTTAACAAGACGGATTGTAGACGAGAAAATTAATATATGAAGGTTACCATCTAAATGAAGAATCCACTTAACTCTTCTTTGATTATTAATATTATAAATATGCGATTAACTTGATTTAAGAATACAAGATAGAATAACCCCTCATTAAGTAGAATTACCCTATGACATAAAATTAAGTAGAATGCATAACTTCATGTCTACCACTAGAATGTCAATTTAATTAAGCAAGTAGTTTTAGTGGAGTATAAATATTAAGATTAATTTCGATTCTCAAACATCAATTCTAACAACTTTTGGGGAATTACAGGTTAGTCACACAACCCCTTGGTTGATTTAAGTATATTATAATTACACATTTGTTTAACATGTGATTTCTTTAACTAGAAGGACAACCTAATCAATCATATTTAACAATCTTGTTTTAGAATTACTAAAACTAGAGAAATTGATCATAGCATGTATCTCATCTTTTCAAATTCCAACACAAGGGAACATGTTTTGGATAAAATATCAAGATTTTATTTTTGCCATTCCTAGTCTCCAAAAACATGAGTTAATCATGAATGATTATAAAAGTTTGTTTGAAAGATATTTATCATCAATCTTGAATTAATGGATAAAGATGACAAAACATATTTTATCAAAGGATAAATGCAAAATAATCATTACTTCACAAAAACTAAATCACATATTCAGAATAATCATTAAATAGAGTTAAGTTTCATCATAAATTTAGATGGTAAATGGAAGTTTAGCTCATGATGAGCATGACAATGAACATAAAAGAAGATGAAGATATCAAACACATGATTAAACTAGAACAATCTAACCATATTAGTGATGAGTATTTCTTTAATGGTGATGGATGATAATGATGATGACGCCTTCAAACTCTTCAATAGATCTTCAATTTGAGTGTAAAGTGAGTGTTTTTAAGTGATAAACTCGTCCAAGTCTTCTCCAAGCACACCTAGTGAAATGAGACATGCACATCTATTTATAGGCTGTCTGGGCAATTCAAAACGACCTCGTGGTGGATGGGCACGCCCGTGATGAGCTGTCCAGGTATAATAAATGCTTGTCAGGTCGTACATATGCTGACTCACCACGGAGGCGTGGTACTCGGGGCACGGCCCCGTGTTTTGGATGCAAGATTCTTGTATTTTTGTCTTATTTGGTAAGGGTGGCCATGAGGTGTGTTAGGTTGTAAGGCCCCGTTACCGATGCTTTACTTTGGACGTTGGATTTACTCATAAACATAGTTCTAAACATCGACGTTAAAAAAAACTTTCGCGGAATATTAAATCTTTCGTAAGATATTACATCATAATTCATAACTTGTCTAAAACAACATCTTGTCTTTCAAATTTAAAAACATTAAACATAAAACATAACAAGCTTCCAAGAGACGCCTGTCTTTTCCTTCCCATGCCATGTGCCCACGTCAAGCGAGCTGCCTTATCCTACTCACATGCGTTCATACTAAAAGTCAGCTACGCTTAGTGAGTTCTAGTTAATCAGGTAACATACAATACATTCACATATATATACATACGCATTCGAAGATACATAATATATAACATGCTTACCTTTCTTTCATACATATATTATCATATACTTTCTTTCTGTCTTTTCAGTCCGTTTCTTTCATACTTTTATATTAAACCTTACTTTACATAATTCTACGTTTTAAAGAGCATTACGCCCTACTGTCTCGAGTATTATTAGGGCCCAGTTCCCTTTTCTGTCTTGAGTATTATTAGGGCCCGGTTCCCTTTTCTGCCTTGAGTATTATTAGGGTCGGGTTCCCTTTCTGCCTCGAGTATTATTAGGGCCCGGCTCCCTTTCTACCTCAAGTATTATTAGGGTTCGGTTCCCTTTCTACCTCAAGAACTATTAGGGCTCGGTTCCCTTTTCTGCCTCGAGAATTATTACGGCCCAGTTCCCTTTTCTGCCTCGAGAATTATTAGGGCCCGGTTCCCTTTTCTTCCATACAACCATACCACACATGTCTATATATTCATAATCATAACTTTCATACATACATACATCATTCATACATCATATATAACAATCATATCTTTAAACTACTATATGACGGTACATGCAATATCCGAAGATCGTTCACGCACCGTCAAGCATTTATTCATACATAAATCATATAAGGCATACACTTACCACTGAAGGTAAGTGTATTAACTATTCACATCGAGTATGCACACAGCCCCGAAAACATAACAAGAAATGGGGCTAGAAACTCACCTGAACTCGGTTACGTTCACCGTTAATGGTTATTGTAGGTTCCCAGCCGGATCTACACAGGAGTATCTCGTAACACAAGGGTGCGGAATCCCCACGTAATACGATACGAGCGTAAGATATATAATACGTTGAACCGAAACACAAACACACGTTACAATACTAATAAACACGATTGTATTGCAACACTTCAACACCTGATATCAACCATCACTAACACGTTTGGTGAAAACTATTTCAAAAACAAGCCGAAGTGAGGAATATATAATCCTCGACAACTTCGCCTAACATACTAGGCGAAGTTGTCATAACTTTGCTTGACTCCAAGTTCGCCTTCATCCCAGGCGAACTTGTGTAAAACATTATTCAAAACCAAAACAAACAATCTAACACGATTACAGACACATACAAAACACTAGATACTGAACTACTAACACTATGCACCAACAGTTATCCAATTCTTTAGTTGTGCACGGCTAACTGTATATCAATTACGCGTATTAACTACTATCACTATCCATATTGTATTCTAGTTTAATTATAACCCTCAATGAATGGGGGTTCGGGGGCAGCGCCCCTGGCAGCGGGGTTCTAGGGGCGGCGGCCCCTAATGGGGTCCAAGGGGCAGAGCCTATATGTTGACCATTTCATGTTCTTGACAATTTTGACTTTGACCCTTAGTCAAAGTCTGGATAAGAACTGTTGACAGCTCGTTATGATTGATCATTCGTTACGCGGTCATAACGAGTGGGACTCATTCGTGTGACTTGATAACGAATGAACCTTTAATTCATTATCTATCCATTCGTTATATTAAGATAACGAATATGGTCACGTCAAGATAACGAATTAAGCTAACGCACTAGGATCGTTACTCACCAATTCGTTATGATTAAGATAACGAATCATGCCACGTTCTGATAACGATATAGGCCATGAATCAGGCTATGTCAGATAACGAATTTGGCTTAATTCATTATAGTAAATGAGTGGGCGAAGTAGATAGTAATTTAAAAATCCTAATGGAAAATTTGTTAAGACGGTGGTGGCGGGCCACATTGCCAGCTCGGCTTGTGGTGGTGTTGGGGTTGGTGGTGCATGTGGTAGCGGTGGAAGTGATGACCAAAGGAGTGGTGGTTGAAAGGTGGAAGAAGAAATGATTGTAGGTGTACATTGGTGGGTTTTAAGGGGGAGAGAGAGAGAGAGAGAGAGAGAGAGAGAGTTTTTATTTTTAAATATCTTTATGTTTTTATTTTAGTTATTAAATGAATAAATGTATAGATTTACAAAACCACCCTCATGTGCAAAGTACATATCCAGATTTAACAAGAGAACTTAACTGGTTTAGGATTAAATGACAAAACATGATAGAATTTCTAAATATTAAGGATGTCTTCTATCATTACGTTTGCTAAAGGACGCCTACTGAAAAAACGTAAAAATAGAAAGGACTAGTTTTGCTATTTTGTCTTTAATTTTTCTATATGGATTCAGTTACATTAGTGATTATTTTTCATTTAATTTTAACTTAAAGAAAAACATTTCACAAAATAATATCCAAATTATAACAAATGAACATAAAAGAATAAATATAAAACATTTAGTAGATGGTTATTCAATGTTTCATCTAAAAATAAACATAAACGAACACAACCAAACTCAAATGGATCTGAATTACCATTATGAACAATTCATTAACATATACGAACATAAATAAACATATATGAACAAAATAAACGAATATAAATAGACACACTTAAATGAAAACAAACGAACAATTATAAAAAGTAAGTAGATGATTTATTCAATGTTAAATTCATAAATTAACATAACCAAACATAAATTGATCAAAATAGGTCCAAGTATATTATAAACATCCTTACAATAAATTTAAAGAATAGTTACAACTATAACCCTTAATCTTTTACCAATAACTTATTTTTGACTTCACTTTCAACCCAATTCCTCTCGTGATTTTTAAACGTTAAAAGCTTTTTTATATGTTAATATATTTTTTTAAATTACACCAGAAACACGAACATATTTTTCCCTTTAATTTGACTATGATATTGTTATAGTTTTTTTCAGTTAAAAAAAATAACAATTTACGTAGGGTGTTTGCGCCCTGGTTTTAATGGTTTTCAAATTTAACCGTGAGCCAAACCGTTAGTAACGGTTTTTAGTTGTTGAAAACCGAAACCGAACCTTTGAACCTGGAAAACGACCGGCAAAGAAAACCCATGGAATCAAGACAATGACCGGTTTGAACGACTTAACGGTTTCAAACCGTACAATTAACACTCAAAAACTTGTTACCTGATTACCAGTGCCGGTATTTTCCGTTAATTTATACGGGTACCTGTCTAGTAACATATTATATGGTTTAAACTTTAAAGCCAGTTTTAATGAAAATAAGTATACATAAACCTAAATAAAATGAATAGCTAGTGGATGTTGGGTGTAAAAGTAATTTATCGTAATAAAAAATTTATATTATGTGCATAAACCATCAAGTTTTTCCGTGATTTTCCAAATGTGAAAGCAATTAATTCATCATAGTCGGCTGCCGTTTTGGCAGTTTACGGTAACCCACGTCATTTACGTTGATATCACGACGCTAAAAACATATTTTCATTGGCGGCCCAAGGTTTTTAGAGGCCTCAAGCTAACAATCAAGTTTGAGGCTTTTTTTCAAACTTTTTTAATATAAACCCTCCTCCTTTTTCCGAGCTTGGGACCGGCAATAATAAACTAAAACGTTTATAGTTGGCGGAGTTTTAATTTTTTTTTAAGTTAAATCGTGTCGGTAGAAAATAATGATTACATGAAATTTATTTTTCTAGCTTTCTTAGATGCAAACCGTTAAACGAAATAATCATAATTAATTTATGCCAAAAAGTTCTTCTCAATCGACAAAAGAGCTAAACCATTTAACTTTTCATTATTTGTAGGTTGTTCGTCATTTGTAAGTTCATCATGTTTAGGTTCGTTATTTATAGGTTATTCACCATTTATAAATTCATTATTTATAGGATGATCGCCATTCGTAGGTTCTTTGTTTGTAGTTTTTGTGGATGTAAAAAACTTAAAGATGCCTCCTTTTGTGATTCAATTAAAGCCTTCCTTTTAAGTCTTTTTTGCTTTTTTGCATACCCAGATTCGTAAGTTCGGTGTCGATGTGACATTGAAACAAGTAGCAAATAACAATGGGCAAGGATTCAATTAGGCAGTTTCTAAATTTCTAAACTCTAACAGAAATGAGCAAAAAAATCAATTGAGGCAAATTTTAAACTGCCAATTCAGTATATAAACAAACAAATAAACTGACAACAATAGACTAACCTCAAATTGGTAGAGTTTTATAGCAATTTAGTAAATCCACGGACCACTTGAACGGTTGAACCAACAATCAAAAAGAATTTGCACACTTGAACCAGATGCTTATAATGCCCAGCCTCGCCTCAGAACCAAAAATTGAAACCAAAATTTGCAACTGCCAGTTCAATCAGACAATCAACAATCACTGATTAAAAATAGAAGAATATAAGAAATAGAGAATGTTATATAAACAGGGAATATGAAGCTTACTTGGTATTTAAAGATGAGCATGAAGGAAATAGATGATTGATATTAGAGAGACGTTAGCGATTAATGATGATTTACACTTTCCATTCAATAAATTTTGTGAAATCGTGTGCAATTGTGCGTGGAAAGAACCAAAATAGTCGCTTCAGTTCCTCCAATTTAGCTTACATTCTTCTGTACTGCCGTTCTTCCGGTGAGGATAGAAAACCTAATATAATTTTTTTTAAATATGGGGCCTCTATATTTTTGGGGCCTAAAGCCCTTGCTTGGCCCATGATAACTATTGGGCCGGCCCTGCATATTTTTGCATTATATTGCTATCAAACAATTAAAAAAACCAAGCATACTAGCACAGCTGTTAAACGTTAACTTGTTAGAAATTTAATAAAAATGTGTTTTTTTTATTTTAACGTTGAATTTACTCATAAATATAGTCTAAATATTAGAGTGATTTAAAAATTTTCGCGAAATAATTAAAACATCGATTATTCATACAAAAACATTTAAAACTTAAACATGTCTTTCAAGTTCAAACATCTTCAACCATGTGTGCTCCTCAAGCTAACTGTCTCATCCTATTACCTTGTGTGCATACTAAAACTCAGCTACGTTGAGTGAATTCTAGTTAATCATGCAACATACATTACATTCACATACTTACATATATACGTATCCGAAGATACATACTTAACCCGCTTACCTTCCTTACATACGTACATACTTACATTCATTCTTTCTTTCATACTTTCATTCATTACATGCATAACTATCCATACGATTTAAAGAGCATTTCGCCCTATAACATTCGCAAGTATTATTAGGGCATGTTCCCTACATTCACAGATATTATAGAATTTGTTCCATTCATTCGCAGATATTATTAGGGTCTGTTCCCTACATTCGTAGATACTGTATGGTATGTTTCTTACATGCACATATATTATTAGGGTATATACCCTACATTCGCAGATATTATTAGGGTATGTTCTCTTTTTACTCGTACAACCATACATTTATACAATTATATAAATACATCCTTACACATGTCCTTTCACATACATATAACATTCATAGGGCAACCCCTAGCAGGGTCCAAGGGGCAGAGCCCTTGGCTGGGGTTAAATTGAAGTTCAAACTAATCGAATCGAACTTATACATTATATAACATATGCGCTGCATATGTTCAACATATGCGTCGTATATGTTACAAACATATACGTTGCATATATATATACGCTCCAAACAACAGATCTTGTTATTTTAACGCTATTTTAGGGTTTTTTTCGCATTTTTGGCCCGTCAGCTGCCGTTGGCCGCCGCGTTTGGTTGGAAATTGATTATCTTTTACCAAGGTAGACTCGATTGATCTATATCCAAGCTAAGGTGACCCTTAAGCTCGTTTAATCATTCGATTTGTTCTAGATCTAGATTCAAACGGCTTAAACGACACCCCGGGGCAGCGCTATCAGGTTTTATGATGTTAGGTTATCTAAGATAAATAATTTTCTACCTTTGGTTGATCTTGGTTTGGAAGATTTAGCGGTGTAGAGAGCGTTTGGCTTAAGTGTGTGTTTTTGAGTATGTAGGATAAGGTGATGAATAGATGGAAATGAAAGGGATGTATGGTTTTAAGGGTATTTATACCCTAAGCCCATGGACTTAGGCCCATTATCACAAGTCCATGATCTATTCTAGGTCAATCTATTTTAAGCTTACAATCATTTATTTATTTTTTTATTATTTAAAAACATCGGATGTTATACAAGGTGTGGAACCGAAGAACCAAACCATTAATATTAATAATTTTACCCAGTTCTTTAGCATTTTATATTCACTTTTTTAAAACGTCCAGAAACAAAGAGGCGCACATTTGTTAAAGCCCTAAGGCCAAAATCTTCAAACTTCTCTCAATCTCTTGTAACAGATCAATCTCAAACTCTTATGCAGTTGCACATGTGTTTATCATCTCTTTCTTTTTGTTGTATCTACATGATTATAATCTTAATAAACTTGCATTAATTATTTGTTTATTGATTGTAATCTTAAGCTTATTTGTTTTATGATTGTGCTAAAGTGTTTGATTATAATTTTAATGAACATACATAATGAAATCCGCTTAATGAACATATATGAAGTGTTGATTATATTCTTAATGAACGTACTTAATGAAATCCGCTTAATGAACATACATAATGGAACCTTAATAATTAATGAATAGTGTTAGTAGTATTCTTGTTTTAGAGGGTTTTTTGAGTAGTAATTACAATCTCTAAGTCTCAGCATTTAGTAGTATACAATTTGTAGCAATTTGCAAAGTTTGCACAACTCATGTGATAAATAACCGATTGAATCGGTTCTGGCACATAAACAATTAGCGAGAACCGAATTTACTCGTTATGGAACTAAACAAGTTTATTATAATAGGGTCCGATTCCGGTTCTATTTTTCAGCCATTTTCAGTTTCGGTTCAGTTTTGTAGGTTTCGAACTGTTGCACAGCCTAGCAAGAACAGTGGTTGGAATAAATAATGCTAACTCATTAATCATGTCATGACCTATTAAATTATTAATGATGTCTTATGAGATCTCAAAAGTCCATTTTTATTAATATTTAGTATGTCACTGTTTTTAGAACGACTTTCATTTTGTGTTTAGGTCACCGCACTCTCGAGCTTGGAGAGCCCCATTGCCCACTCTTGCCACACTATGTTTTCTTAACTGGTCTCATGCTGGCTTTAGAGTTTGGCTTGGGCGTTCCCCAGGAAACTATACCGTTGGCTGCCACTTGACAATCGATGTTTCACAACAAGGGCAGAACTCTCTAGCGTAACACACGGTGAGACGAAAACCCGGATGGGCTCGGGATTTGAATTGGCAACCTCGTAAGGCATAGCCCAAACCCTTTATTTCCAATATCTTTCCAAAGTGACTTAAGTAGGAATTAAATGTGGGTCTCCATCGAAAACTCAACCTTCCTATCAAGGCCATAAGCAAAGAATATTTAGTATGTCACTTAACTCTTTTTTTACAAGCTTGGTTTTGTTTGATTACACTGATGTTTTTTTATGTTTTATGTGTAGAGAGAACAACAAGTTTTACCCAATCACATTGACTAAAGAAACTTTTAATTTACTCTCTTTGTTCTTTTTAAGTGTCATGATTTGAAAAACAAAAAGTTTAAGATATATTCAATTACTTCTTTTCTTTCTTACCAAATGATAATAATGTCTTAGGAAATTTGGTTCATCAATATTGTTTATTAATGCTAGTTGTGTGTGTTTAAGAGTAAACTTGAAAATTGGCTAATAAATTTGAAAGCGAACATTTGTAATGAAACAGATGAAAAAGAAAATATTGACACTTTTAATAGGACAAATGGAGTATTTCTTTCTTTCAAGATAATTAGAGAGGCATATTCTCTAAACTTCATCTTCATCATTCTAAATTTAACACACTAATTTGCACGGTGTAACCCCGGTCACGTGGCCTTCTCCAACACTCTGGCAACACATATTGATATGATTGTTATACTATGAGAGACATACGCGTTAACTAAGAAGAGGTGTGAAATCTGTTTTAGGAGACCTGTAGAGCACGAATTCTAAGTCACAACCATCAACATCAGTTTACTCTTTCTTGCTGCCAATGAGATTTCAATAAGACTTTGTTAAAACACAAAGTTGACTCTACCTTTTGAAGATTTTGATTTGATCCACATATATATATATATATATATATTGAGGTTATAATAAGAAGTGAAATTAGTCTAAGAAGTGTAAGAAGTAATCTAGTGCGTTATATAGGTTGATCAGATGGTGGATATGAAAAGTGTGTTTATTGTGCGGTGTGTTTTATTTTAGTTGCGGTATGTTTTATTAAATATAATGGTGAAAACACACTTCCTACACTTTTTAGGAAAACTCTACTTCTTATTATATATATACAAGTAGAGTAATTATGTAATTAAATCATAGAGTAATTTCATAATTACTCTACTTGTATATACAATTACTATACTTGATTTTCACGTTTATCACATTAATTTTATTTGTATATATATATATAGAGAGAGAGAGAGAGAAAATATGGAATACGCAAATGCTTATCGTACAAAACCGTACACGACATCTGGGAGTGTCGATCTACACCTTCGATTCAATTGCGAGCGGTTGAGGAGATCCCGTATATTTTAAGCGAGAAGGGTACGATTGTGTTTTTGATTCGTAATCTAACTTTGGTAATTTGCGTATAAACGGTTACGATCCTGATATTTAGCTTAATCAAAATCAATTTCTTATTTACGAAACAATTTTTGTACCGAAAACTATCAATTGAGCTCTCTTCAGTACACGAACTAGTTTTTCAATCGATTTTGTGATTTAGGATTTTGAAATGGAAGACGATCGTGAAAGTAAGTTTTTGTTCTGTTTGAACTAATCAACAGTAGATGTATACTATGATCCTATGTTTTTAATCATGGCAGTAACCTGTATGTTAGTTTCTATGAGAATCACATGATAATTGATTGGTTTAGTTTGCGAGCGTGTTACGAGCATGCTAATATTTGGAGTGCTTTAACATGGTTGATTTTTGGTGTTTATACTATGAGCGTATCATGAGCGTGTTAATATGAATGATTATAATATTATAGAATATGAGCGTGTTAATATTAGGATTGTTAAAATGGTTGATTTTATAATATGAGCGTGGTTTGAGCGTGTAGTTTATGTATTTTATAATATGAGCGTGTTTGGATTACTTTATGAGGCTTTTTGGTGTTAACACATTTGATTTGATGTTTGTGTAGATGATTAAAGTGTTTTGGTTGAAGTTCAAAGGGTTGATAGCATTCCTGAAGTTGCTTCTTCTTACAGACTTGTTAAAGGAATGATGTTTTCGTCAATTGATCAAGCATTTGATTTTTATAGTGAATATGCTAAAAAAGCTGGATTTGGGGTTCGCAAAGGTGGATCTTACCTGCATGATGGTGTACTAAAGACCAAGTATTTTACATGTTGTAAAGAATGTCTCAAGCCAGCCAAAATGTACGCTTCAAAAGGTAATTGTAATGAATCAAGCAAGCCATATTATAAAAGGAGGAAGATGCCGACAATTAGATGTGGTTGTAGAGCACATCTACAGTTAAAATATGTTGACGATGTAATTTTTGTAAGTACATGATTTTGTTGAAGGCCATAATCATAGTATGGTAGCAGATTCTGATATGCAGTTTATTCGTTCTGCGAGAAAGTTAACACATGTCCAAGAGGAAGCTATTTATGAGTTGTCTAATCTGAATCCGGGACCTGTTAAAGCGTTTAACATTATGAGAACATAGTACGGTGGTTTTGAAAAAGTAGGTGCAACTAAAGATGATTGTAAGAATTTTAAACAAGGTTTGAATTGTTGTATTGGAGAGTATGATGCTGAGATGATTGTTCTGAGATTGTGTGCGAAGAAAACATTTTCATCTAATTATTCTTTTGAATATGATGTCAATGATGATCGTGAGTTAATTCGTATGTTTTGGTCTGATGAGATTTCAAAGAGTAATTATCTTGCATTTGGGGATATTATATCATTTGATGCTACATTTAAGACTAACAAGTAAGTTATTGATCCATACAGTTATCAATATAATATTCAAGTGTATTAGTTAGTTTTGTGTGTATGAATATATTTTTTTATGTACAGGTACAAAACGGTTTTTGTAGCGGTCACGGAAATTGATAACCATTGTCATAGTGTGACTGTCGGTGTTGGATTGTTAGCTTCTGAAACTATTGAATCGTACACATCGTTATTGAAAATTTTACTTAATTCGTTTGGTAGTGCACCGAATGTTGTTGTTACTGATCAAGACCCTGCTATGAAGCAAGCTATTGCATCTGTGTTTTCAAATACCAGGCATAAGTTATGTATGTGGCATAAAATGAAGAAAGTTGCTGACAATGTAACCTTTAACTGTGTTTGATTTGATTGTTTTAAGCAGCTTAAATGATGAGCGCTTTACAAGCGTTTCATGGTAATAGTTTTTTTGATGTTTAATATGTGAGCGTTTTATGAGCGTAACATAATTTATTGTAGATTTTGTTAATAAGCGTTTCACAAGCGTTTAACATTTGTTTTTCAGGTGGGAGCCGATTTATGTAACAACGAAGATTTTAAGAGTAGGCTATGTAATATTGTGTGGACGGATTCAATTAGTCCTTTTGAATTTCAGGAAAAATGCCAGGCTATAATGGTTGAGTTTGAGCTTGACAAGAATAAATGGCTTACTGATATGTATGAAATCAGATTTGATTGGATACCTGCTTTTTATAAATACGAACCTTTGTCTGGATTGATGCGTACAACATCAAGATCAGAGAGCGAAAACCATTTTTTCGGACAAGCTACAAATTCTCAGTTAACAGTAGTTGAGTTTTTCAACCATTTTGATTTTTGTATGGAGATACAAAGATACAATGGCAGACGGTGTGATCATGATAGTAGGTACATGTAGCTGCAGTTAGAAACCATAAGTTATCTTGAAAGGGAAGCGGTTAGGATATATACAAGATCTATTTTTTAATGATGTTCAAGATGAAATGAATGAAATTATTGGTGGTGTTTCACAATTCAGTTCCTGTGAAGAAGAAGGAGGTTATTTGAGGTGTAAAATATGGAATTTTAATGCGTATGTTCCCGGATTTTTGGAGGTAAGTATGAGCGTTTAGTAAGCGTTTTAGTTTAAAGTTGTTTAATCTTAAATTAAACAACTAGCGTTTAATAAGCGTTTAAATTGAGTTTTTTACATTTTCTTTTTTTAGGTTGTGTTTAAGGACGGTGAGTTTGGTGAAGAATCTACTGCAACATGCTCCTGCAAAAGATTTGAACAATATGGTTTGTTGTGTCGGCATATTTTCTACGTTATGAATATGTATCAAGTCAAGAAATTCCCGAAGAGATATATAAATGATCGATGGAGGAAAGAGGTTGTGGTGAATATCAGAACAGTTCCAATGTCAGAGTTTGGTAATGATCAGAACATGATGATCAAAGAGATTTCAAGAGAAATAAAATATGCCGGCGAATACCCTTATCAATAGTTATGTTGCAGATATCGATGAGTTGATTAAAGTTAGAGATAAGATGAATTTGATGATTGAAAAAGCAGACTTAACTCGGTATGAAAGAGTATGTCCATCTAAAAGGGATAGATTTGCTGCTGTTTTATGTTTTGAACAACCATCAGAAGTTACTATCCGTGTACCTAATGGAATAAGAAACAATGGCCGTGGCTCACACAAAAGAATTAAATCAAAGAAAGAAATAGCCGTTAGTCGATCTGTGAAGAGTTATAGGGAGTGTCATATTTGTCACCAACTTGGCCACAATATCAGAACTTGCAAAGCATTGCAGCAACAACCACAACAATGAATTCGTAGTGTAGTGTTTTAAAGCGCTTAGGTAATTGATTGTTTTAGATAGACAGAGTTAGTTATTGTTTTAGATTGTGCGTTTTATAGTCACCTTTTTTACAAGCGTATGACAAGCGTTTAGATAAACTTTTTATTTATTTATATTTTTAAAACACGCGGGGTTACACCCCATCAGACCCCATCATCATAAGACCATGCAAACTAAAAAAAAAGCTAACATCATCAGACCCCATCAGCTCCCTGTTCTTGATGATCTCACGCCAATATTCCTTGAACTCCATGTTGGTTGACACTTTTGAAACCGTGTCAACCAAAGTACCATACACGGAGTCGAAGCATGTAGTATGTTGTCTCAGGAACTCAACAGTCTTGGCCTTGAACTCACTGTCTTGTAGCTCCATGAGTTCGTTATATGCATCAAGAGTTTTGGATTTCTCTTGAAGCACGTGGGCCTGTGAGTGTTGAAGGGCGGTTAGAAACTTCTCATCCTTTGCTTTCTCAAGATCCAACTTTGCATTCACCATGCTTTTCACAGTTTTATCACATGAAAACATTGTGTGTGTGTTTTTGTGTGATCTGAATAACAAGAACGGATGTGAAATATATAGACATAATTTGGATGTCTATTAATTGTGGGTAGTTGAGATAGAGTTATTCAATGTCATTTAATTTTGATGTAGGCTATCATCAATACACAAATGTCATTTATTATCTCGTAAGCGTGTTTAAGCGTAGTTGACGTGTTTAATATTTTGGTAGTTGACATAGTGTAATTTAAATTAATTAATATGATGTAGGCTATCAGTACAAAAATCTTTTTCCAATTTTTGGCAAGCAATGAAAAGGGCTGAAATGAAGAAGGTGGAGAAACATGCTAAAGCCTGCGAAGAGAACCAACATGTTTTTGTCTCTCTGGCTTTTGATACCTTTGGCTCCTTGGCACCGGAAGCTATCCGTTTCCTAACCAGGGTCCAACGGGTTGTGCATAGCAATGTGTCAACTCCAAAGGGGCAGGGGTATGTCTTTAGCAGGTTAGGGTTTGCAATTCAGAAAGGGGTGGCGGCGCAGCTTGTTGCTCGCCTACCTGCTATGTTGATGTAATATCTATGTTTCTTAATAAATATATATAAAAAAAATACACGAATATTTTTGGCAGGTGAATAGTAATAAGTGTAATTAAACTAGATTAAAAATTTGTTTTTAACCTGATACAGTGGGTTAGCGTATTACAAACGTATAATAACGTATAATGAGTGTCAGAACTACGTCATCACATTGTTCTATGTTCGACCGTGAGTGTACAGTTTTGAGCGTTGTTCAAGCGTTTTGGCTTTTTATTATGATTTTGGTCCGTGAACCTGCAGTTCTTTTTTGTCTTTTTGTCCTTTTTTTACTATTTGGTCCGTGATCTTTTCTTATATATATGCTATATTTTGTTAGACTTATATCTACATATCTCAAAATCAGTTAAAATGGATGCCTCATCATCGTCGTCATCATCATCTAAATCAGCATCTTTCAAGGAAGCTTTAAAGATGAAGATTGTGGAGCAGGTCGCTGCAGACAAAGCTTGCCGTGATAAGTTAACACATGAGTTTGTGATGCTTAACAATAATATGGATTACAGGGATGTTATTACGAATGTTCTTGTCAAAATGCCTGCTAGTACTATCCGTGATCTTGCGGTTTTGTTTATGGTTGATATAGGGAAGAACAAGTTTGAATAGTTCAAAGTATTATCAAAGGCAATTCTTGAACTAAACTGCTCAATGAAATTGAAGTTGGATTTTCTCAAGTCACTATTAGAGTAGGGGCTAGCGGCCTGATGTGTTGAGAGTTTGGTGAGCGTTTGTACTAATAATTTTGTGTGTGCTTTTGGTAATAATAATATTTCCAGTGTTTTGTTAGTTAATTTATATTAACATAAGGCTATTGATTAAAATAGATAACAAATTTTGAAAGAAGTCAAATTAGGTGTTGCCTTTTTTGGAGTTCTTCAATCAAATCCGCCTCGGACAAAGCTTCGTCGTTATTTTCACTAAATTCCTGCGCCTTCTCGATAAGATAATCTCTTTTCTTGTTTAGATCTGACAGAAGGATTTTTCCCAAATACTTTGCCCTCAACCTTTTTAGCTGATTCACTTGTTTAGGACATTCCTTGTAAAATCCCCACATCCATGGTTTCTTCCCATCATATTTCTCCATGTGTCTCATAGCAAAAACCCCACAATCTACCCCATTTTCTGTTGTTCTCCATAACATCCTTAATCTTGTGATTGGAGCTTTTTGGATTTGATCAGCAATGGGGTGATTGATTTTTCTTAAGATACATGTAAAAGACGGTTCTCTAAAAAAAATTAAAAGCACTTAAATATTTCACAAATCTATAATAGATATTATTGAGAGTTTGTTGAGCATTTACCAGGATTTGAGGATTCTTGTTGTATCTTTCTTCAAAAAGACTTCTGATTGCTTTTTGTTTGTCCCCTAGCCTTTTAAACTTTTTATCAGCCAGTAGAGTTCCTGATGTGCACGGTTGTTAAGCAATTCTATCACTCATGTTTAAAGGTTGAAAGCAACCACATAGAAGTGACCCTTTTGTAGAATTGGCACAAGGAAAATAGCAACTTCCTTAATTGTTTTGACATCACTCCTCATCATCTGTGTTTCAATGTTGTCCGTAAACACTTGGAGTCTTTGTTCGTATGTGTGACCAAATGCCTCATCATAATGGTCATTTGTC
Organism: Bidens hawaiensis; assembly: GCF_021521415.1. Taxonomy (NCBI): domain Eukaryota; kingdom Viridiplantae; phylum Streptophyta; class Magnoliopsida; order Asterales; family Asteraceae; genus Bidens; species Bidens hawaiensis. Next base: position 224,754 of record NW_027505132.1, read on the forward strand.
AGCAAAAGAATTCAAATAAGCGTTTAAAGATAATAGGTAGATTAAAGCATACCAACATGCAGTGTGCTTGTACCGAAGAGCCTGAATGGTGATTCTGTATATTTTTTCTTTTCTTCATAAATCATCAGTTCACAGAATGCATCCATTGCATTTTTTGTTAAATACAAACCAGGACAAAAACTCTCAAAAATCACCTTAAATGAATCTGTGTAAGTAGACTTGAAAACCTCTTTCCATATGTCTTTGAGACAAAAAAATATATATACTCTGAAATTATTTTTCATCCTCTGTGACATTTGTGCCTATGTCAACCTCTCTTAAAAGATATGGTGATTTCAACGCAGGAGCTAACTTTCTCTTTCTTTCTTCTCTCACCAACTCTTTGTCTTTATTTTCTTGTAATAATGATACCGGAGATGTAATTTTGGGTATCATATTTGAAGTTGATGTCAGTTTTATGAAATTTTCACTTGGTGACAAACCAGTGTCAGCTTTTGATTCTTGGTTTTTCTCTTCAACTTTACTAACTGAAAAACAATAAGGACAAATCACTGTAGCAGTTTACTAAATTTATTTTTATAAACCAATGCATTTTTTCTGTGTTTTACCTATGATATCTTCTAGAGTTCCATCAGTTTCAGTGTTTATGGAATTAGCATCATCTTTGGTTTCACCTCATTTTTTGTTCACTAAACTCCTGAGCATTTGTATGAACATACACCATATCAGCTCCAAGTGAGATAACTGTGAAGCAATAAGTGTGAGCGTTTAATAAGCGTTTATTTATGAATATGTTAACAAAAATTTGATACCTTCAACTTCTTTTGGAATTTCAGTACACACTGAACTATTTGCAACAGTGTGCTCCATCTTGTCCTCTTTCGATCCAACTCATGTATCTTTCATATAAAATATAAACAAATTAACATGAGCGTTTGATGATTGTTCAAGTTGTATGAAGATAAATTTAAGCATATTAATACCTTCCTTGGCCCATGCAAGTACTGTAGTAACAACTGAATCAAGTTTATTATTCCCTTCAAGTTTTGTTACTATAATATCTTCAACATTGTTTACTTCTGATTCATCACCAATGACAGCTGCATCTGGCACATAAAATTTTAAATAAAAATCTGAGTGTTTGTTGAGCTTTTAAGTTGTATAAAAGAAGTTTTTTATAAATTACCACTGCATCACCAACACATGCATCAGCAACCCTTGTATCACCAACAATTTCTCTAGATTTTTTCTTGTCCTCAGATAGATTATAAACTTCAGGAATATCTGGGATTCAAAACTTAGATATCAGAGTTTGTTGAGCGTTTATAGTATAAGTATATATAATAGTACCAATACCTTCTTCACCAACTACAATATCTGAACCAACTACTACATTACCAACAACAAAATCTGAATGAACTGAATCAATTGCGAAGTTGTATAAGAAGTGGTAACTTTCAAAGATATATAAATATATTTTTTTGAAGAAGTGCATATGGTTGAAATTTAAAAGAGAATTAGATTGTTTTATCACCTAAATTAAGGACTGTGTTGGTTTTCATGGTCTCACATTCTTGTGTTTTGGGAACCACATTTTTGTTGAATCTTTCTTCCCATTCATAACATCTTTCAAAGATCTTGTTATTAGATAGATGTTTGTCCTTTCTTTCAGGACCAATTCATTGATTTCTGAGCAAAGTTTTTCAAATTTCTCCAACTTTTTATCCATTTCCTTATTCCAAGACTGTAAAATGAAAATGTAGTTATTAATTGATTCAAGATATTCAATAAATCAAATATCTCACCTTCTCTTCCTTTGTTTCTTTTGGTGGTAGGTAAGCAGACATCCTAGACAGCTGAAGTGGGGTTAGATAAAAGTCGACCAGCTCTTGCGTGTGTGTTCCCAATGGCATTTTCAAACTCAAATGTGAATACGTATCATCATCATCATCATCATCAAATTCGCCTTCGGCATTGTGATCGGCATTATCTGTTTCCGTTTCACTTCCCACATCTGTCCCTGACAGATGTTATGTTATAAAAATGTATCATTAGAAGAAATACACATTAGAAAGTTTTAATATGAAAATAACAATTTTTTGTTACCATGTTTTTGGTTGTCATCATCTGCATCAGGCTTATGCATTGCTTTGTCACCAGCAGCTGCCTCACCAACTGCATCAGCAGGTTTATCAGCAGAAGCAATAGCAACTGTATTATTAGCAGCAGCCTCGGGAACTATCTTGTCACCGGTAGATGTAATCTCACCAGCAGCTGCAACATCATCTTTACCAGCATAGTTCCAACATTAGCAATATCAGTTGTAGGCTCAATCAATCCTTTGTTTGCAGATTCAACATCAGCTTCCACACCAACCGTTTCAACACTCTCATACGCAGGAGCGTATTCCTCGTTTTCAGAATCATCATCTAAAGGAGGCATTATTATACAAGTATCTCTCCATCTTTGCTAGAGTTGTTGTTATGTAGTTGAGTACAGGTGTTGTGACTGGAGCCCCAAATGAACTATATCTCTTCTGGTACTCGTGTGTGTAAAGCATCACAAGAAAGGTGATTGGACCGTTGTATTGTTCATTGACATATTTCCATTCTTCCTTTGTCATCTTCAGGTTGTCAATTACATAGCTGCACCAGTCCATATTTCGAATATCTGAGAGTTTATCGATTGCGGTGATAAATCGTTGGTTGATTGTTGTTGATTTTGTTATAAATCTCATACATGTGTTGAACAACATTAGGAAATTAATCTTAAACAACTCACCAACTCCTTGATCTTCCATCAACTTCTCTCTAACATGCTTTATACTTATTCTTGTAGTCGGGATTGATTCTTGAACAGATCTATAGTTGCATCGTCCCCCAATCTTGGTCTACTCCTTTTCTAAAACTGGAATTTTACCCATTGGTATCCCCAACACTTCACGAACTTTTGCTGCAGTTATCTTAATACCACTGTTGCCGATGTTCAATTCATTAAACCGATGATCATAGTTCATTAGCAAACAATGCCCTAACATTGATGGAGTTTGGTTTACTTGTAATCTTAATATTGACCCAAACCCCATTTTTTCTAAACAAACTTTTTGTTAAGAGTTCATAACACTAACTGCATCCACAATGTTAAATGGTGCACATCTGACTCGTAACTTTCTGTCTATAAATTCAACAAAGGGTTTCCTTTGTATCCTTTCAGCTGGCTCTTTTTCTTTAATGACCTTCTTCCTTGGTTTTTGAAAGTTCGAGTCAGAACTACAGTCTTCTACCTCTTTCCCCTTCTTTGTTAAAAACTTGTTTATTGGAACTTCAAAGTCCGAATCAAAATTTGCTTCAACATGTATTGTTTTAAGCTTTTTCACTCCGGCATCTACTTGTTTTGTTTTAACCTTTCGTTTAACTGAATCACACATAAAACTCAGATTAATTGCATAGTTTCAGATGTTAAATCATCCCAAAACGCTTATCAAACGCATAAGACTAGACTCAAGTTAATTGGACAGATTCATATGTTGCAATCATCCCTAAACCCTAAACGTTTATCAAATGCATAAGACTAGATTTAGGTTAATTGGACAGATTCATATGTTGTGATAATCCCTAAACCCTAAATCATAATCCCTAAACCATAAACACTTATCAAACGCATCAGACTAGTTTCAGGTTAATTGGACAAATTCATATGATGCAATCATCCCAAACGCTTGTCAAATGCTTCAAGTCATAGTTTAATTGACAACGTAAAAACCAATAATCAAAAACAAATCAGCCCAAAACACTTATTAAACGCCAAATTATACTAACAGTTAAAACCTAAAACAATGGTTAAAACCTCTCTAAAACCTAAAACGATTACAGGATTAATAAACAAACACATGATTTATCAGTAATCTGAGGTTTATCTTGTTTTTGCTTTGATCTTCGTTCCTTCGTCGAAGCAGATGAGCTAGGGTTCTTCTTTTTGTCCATCTTTCGTTACGATTGAATGTAGTACGCTTCGTCGTCGGGATCAGTTGATTATAGGTTGATTATGCGAGTGATTTTAGGGAGAGTGATGGAGACTAATTGACGATCTTACCTTTTTTGAAGAATAGAGGCGCGCGTTTTAAAATTTTGATCGGACGCTTGATGTAGTCGTGTACGGTTTGTATGATAACCATTTTAAACTACTAAAAAAATCTATAAAAAATATTTTAAAAAATCATAAAACAAAAAATTAAAAAAAAGTAAAAAAACCAAAATTCTTATATTTCATTCTAGTTTCATTAAAAAACATCATATTATACACATGTTTATAATTTAATTTAATCTCTAGTTACGTAATGTACATATTTGTACATTATCATTTAACTTTAATTTTACATATGTGTATAAAAACACTAGTAGGAAACCCGCACGATGTTGCGGCGAAGACGATTTGCAAAGCGGTAAAATATTAAATGAATGAAATTAATAAACATAAAACAAGTCATTTCAACTAAGACAAACTAAAGAAGAAGGAAGATTTGTTAACTTGATCAGTTACTTGAGATTCAATTCATATCAACATCTTACTCCGTTTGAAGGAATACAATTTATGTAAAAACATTAGACAAAATACCATTGATCATTGCATAACAGTAAGTTTATATGCATGTATACAACAAAACCATTGATAAAATATGTTGAGCAATAACTTACTACTTCTGTAATGCTTTTATAAACATACTTAGAAGTAGTAGTTAGGGTACCAAAATCCTAGAGAAATAGTAGATTCTTACAAACCTCCGGTTCTTCCAAATTTGAATCAAGTCAAAAGTCCTCATCAAGATAATACCAAAACCCATAGGCTGCATAGTTATTTCAAAACAAATCACCTTATGCGGATTAATAGTCAGAGGGTCCTTGCCACCAATTTTGATAACCATAGATCAAGAAATAAGACTCCCTGTTAATATTAAAATGAGATCATACTCCACATAAGGTTAGATAAATGAAACAAACATACAAAGCCTGTAAAAGGTGTTCCTTTTATAACTGAATAAACATTTGATTATGAGAACATGAGCATAACCAATCCTTAATGAGAAAACGGACCACAGGAAAATAATTAGTAAAAACCCGAATGAAAGAAAGATTCAAAAAGTAGTATATAAATAATAAATAATTATTAGTAAATGGTATAAACGTATAACCAATCCCTAATGAGAAAACGAACTACGGGCAAAAAATTAGTAAAAACCCGAATGAAAGAAAGATACAAAATGTAGTATCTAAAAAATAAATAATTATTAGTAAATGGGTCAAATGACCATACTTGATAGTAATCATCATGGCTTTGGGTATACCTTAAACAGTTTCAGCACAACTTCAGGTGGAACCCGAGAAGTGTTGTAGGATTCAAGTTTGTTATGGCACTGAGAAGAGGTTGTTAGTTCATATTTTCTATACAGTGTATTTACTATAGCATACTTTAAGAAATTACACATTGTATTTGGAAATGTGTACACTATTTTGAAAATACACATATCATTATATACTAATATCGGTAGTTGATATATTAGAGAATTAATCTAAGTTACCTGCATTGATCTCATTCATGGATCGTTTCACATGTTGATTGGGTTCTGTATCGACAATCAAAGTTTACATAATCTCAAAACCATAATTGGAAATGGCCTGAAACATAAGAAAACAAAATTGGTTCTTTGATAGTCACACAGGCGTAAAGACGAAATGTGTCAAATAGAGTAGTTTAAAGTATGAGTTAGATAAAGCATGATACCTGAAGAGAAGAGGTGACTTCTTGCGTATGAAGTTGTTGCACACGGGCGTAAAGGTGTTCTGACATGAAACACGATCATAGATTCAGTAACGTAATCTAGAGTTAAAAAATGGACCTTACAGCTAAAGAAGCTGCAACGCAATTAAAAAAAGACCAAGTAGACTTCATATCTAATCCGATAAATTGAGTGGAACCGACTTTCACATGCATAAATGGTGGCTGCCTGTAACAATATATGATAACTTTTTGTCCCAGTTTACCAATATATGATAAGCTTTTAAGAAAATATCTTCATGTTGAGTTAAATCATAGTAATTTCAGATCCATATGAAACATGCTTTGAATCTCAAACAAGAAATCTTGACGTTGTTCAAGAAAATAAAAATAAGAACATGATTGATGAGTTGAAAAAACCTGATCATCAGAGAATCTTTTAGAATGAGAAGAAATTGAACTACCTGCGCATTATCTTGCTATACAATGACTTCCTCTGTCACAACCAACTCTGATGGTCATTGTTTCTGGTAGAGACTCAAAAACAAACACCAATACCCCCCACATACTTGATCAACAATTTCACCAATCTCAATCATTCAAACCTAAAATCTTCAATAAAACTGGATTACAATCAAAACCCACAATCTAAAACCTCTTAAAAATAGACCCTTTTAACGAAAAATATAAACTTTTGAGGGCATTGTGTATTTACAAAATCGAGACAAACTGTTTTATTTTCAGATAGATTTTATGAAATAGCAGCTTGAACAAACTACAAACCTGATCATATTGAGGCGACTGAACAAGCTTCAAAATTGAACTAAAGAGGAAAATTGATCAGCTATGACGATTGAACTGGAAAGACATCTCAGCGAAGCCATATTGGTTGTTCCTACAAATTCGCTTTTGAATGGCAATGATGGAAGTTGATTCAGTAATAACATAAATGTGAATACTTATGAATAACACAATCAGTGGCGACGAAGTGATTGAATCGTAAGGCCGCTGGTGATCGTATTCTTCTGTTTGCATCAAAACAAAAGGCCGTAATGGTGATGATTGAGCAAATAGATAATCGGAATCGGCGATGATTATTGGTGTTGTTTAGTATGGTTTTTGACACACCTATTATTGCGCTAACTGCAAGAGGGAGTGTATGAGAGAATGTGAAACTGGCTTAAACAATAATTGTCCTAAACCACAGTCAGATACGTTTACCTTTACAAGTTTGATTACACATATATTCCTTTAATGTTATACCCTCAAACAAGTTGTACATTTGTAAGGCCTCGCTACCGGTGCCCTACACTTGGACGTTGGATTTACTCATAAACATAGTTCTAAATATCAGATTTAATTAAAATTTTACGCGGAACATAAAACTTTCATAAAACATTACACAATTCATAACTTGTCTCAAAACATCATTTGTCTTTCAACATTAAAGCATTAAAATTAAAACATCAAAAGTCTTCGGATGCCAGACTCTTATTCTTCTGCTGCCATGTGTCCATCTCAAACCAGTTGTCTCAATCTGTTAACCTGCGTGCATACTAAAAGTCAGCTACGCTGAGTGAGTTCTAGTTAATTACACATTATATCATACATACACTTACCTTCAATTATGCATCCGAAGACACATAATCATTACTTTACTATTTCACTTTCATTACATACGTTCATACTTTATTACTTTCATACTATATAAATTACTGTCCTTTTCTATCTCGGATACTATTAGGGTCCAATCCCTTCCTTTTCTATCTCAGATATTATTAGGGTCTGATCCCTCTTTCTTTTGTCTATCTCAGATATTATTAGGATCTGATGCCTTTCTTGTCTATCTCAGATATTATTAGGGTCCGATCCCTTTCTTGTCTATCTCAGATATTATTAGGGTCTGATCCCTTTTTACTTCTCTATCTCAGATATTATTAGGGTCTGATCCCTTTCTTCTCTATCTCAAATATTATTAGTGTCTGATCCCTCTTTCTTCATCTTCGTGCATACTGTCATTACATACTCATAACATACATACTTTCTCTAATCAATCATACATATCCATATATTGTGCTCATATCTATCATATACATTCGTCTATCATAACATACCTCCCTTGTTAGCACGTGCAATATCCGAAGATCGTTCACGCACCGACAAGCTTTCATTTACATTTAAGATATACATACATAACATATAAACCATGCAAGGCATACACTTACCAGTTAAGGTAAGTGTATTAACTATCACATCGAGTATGCACACAGCCCCGAAAACATAACAAGGAAATGGGGGTAGAAACTCACCTGAATGCGGTTACGTTCACCGTTAATTGTAATCCCTTTCTTCAGTTGTGCACGGCTGACTGTATAATAATTACACGTATCAATTAACTATCACTACCCATATCATCTTTCCAGTCTTAGCTATTGCCCACAACGAACGGGGGTCCGGGGGCAGCGCCCCTAGCAGCGGGATCTAGGGGCGGCAGCCCCTAGCAGGGTCCAAGGGGCAGAGCCCCTGGCTGGGGTCGAGCTGCCAGGTCAGCTTGGAAAAATTTTATTTCCATTAACTGTCTTAACGTATTTTTCATTAGGATTTTAAGTTATTATTTTATTCACCTACTCATTCGTTAGCCCGATTCATGGTCTAGTACTGGGTTACTTTTACTTAGCATTTAGCGAACTTAACATTAATCGAAGTTAAACCTTAAGCGAACTTATAACCAGCGAAGTTATTCGTATATTTTAGCGAACTTAAGAACCAGGCGAACTTATTTCAAGCGAACTTGGTCAGCTTGGCGAACTTACCAACAAGCGGAGTTATAGCCAGCGAACTTAGTCAGCAGGCGAAGTTATCCAGCAGCCGCTACGGGTTTGATTTTTGACCCAAAAACATTTGTTTCAACATGAAATCCTTGGATATGATATTAACTAGACCCGCGATCATTCCCATGGTCTTTTTCGGGTAAAACTTGGCCAGGAAAAGCATAAAGTTTGGACTTTTAGGCTTAAACGTTTAATACTAGATCTAGGGTTCATTTTATACGAGCCGCACATGTTTGCAGGTCCAACGAGTTCGTTTTAGCATCATGTTCGCAACTTTACATTTCATTTACATCCGATCTATACTCGTTCTAAGTTTCAAGACTAAACGTTTATAAAAACGTAAACTTTAAGGTAAAAGACGTACCTTTAGTGCTCGTTTGGATTTCGTTAAACTTGGTTAAAAACTCTAGATCTTGTATTTAGCATGTGTGATAAAGATCTACTTGAACTAGCGTCCACTCGATCTCTAACTTCGCTCAAATCTCTCGGCCACAAGTGTGTAGTGGTGTGTGTGTTTTGGAGTGTGTAGGCAAATATGGAAAGATGGAATGAGGATTAGGGTTTTAGGGTGGTTTAAGAGGTATTTATATCCCTTAAAGCCCATGGACCTAAGGCCCATTCCCCTTAATCCATCTTAATTAGTCCAAGTCCATGATCTTTTCCTTATTAGACGCTATTTAATATTATTTAACTCACGACAATTTAACGCAACTTCCTTTATTTATTATTAGAATATTTAGGATGTTACAACATTGATGCTTGGTTGACTTGTACTTTATAATCCACATCTCGGTTTCTAATAAAATTTATATCAAAACGTTAATAAAAATAAAAACGTTGCAATGGTAAGTTTGATTTTTTTAAAAAAACTTATTATACTCATATATATAAAAGGTTGTAGTAAAAAAATAGATTTGAGGAATATAAGAAAAAATATGAGGGAGTGAAAAACTAAATAATACTTAAATTTACAAAAAAGATGCAAAGACAAAAGGGAAGAAATGTAATTATATATTACCAAATCAGTTTTCACGTAATATAGTGTTGATTAAAAGACAATTTTAATCCTTGAAATTCAAATTTTCATGTTACATGTATTGTACTTATAACAATAAGTAGAGGTGCAAATAAGCCGAGCTGCTCGCGAGATATTCGAGCCCGAGCCCGAGCTCAAGCCTAAAAATAAGCTCGTTTAATAAACGAGCCCGAGCTCGAGCTTTACTTATCGAGCACGAGCTGGCTCGCGAGCCTAAACGAGCCTGCCATTTGTATAATTTTTTTAAATATATATTTAATAATTATTAATTAATAAATATTATGTTATGAAAAAATAAATAAATATAACTAAATAATATATATTCTTTTATACATAAAATTATAATAGAAAAAAATATATAAAATATTATAAATATATAAAAAAATAATTTATATATAGTAAACGAGCCGAGCTCGAGCTTAAAAATTATACATATGTGTATAATTTTGTTAAACCGATTATGCAGACAACACAGATTTATATCTATAACATTATGTACTGCATGAGTTAGAGAACTCTAAGATTTTAAAAATTATAAAAAAAAATAACTACATAGACAACACAGAATAGTAACTTTTACAATAAAAATCGTTGTAGAAGTAAAGCCAAGTTTGTGGTTTTATAGTCTATTTTAACTTAAGTAGTTTAGTAAACCTTAAATCTTTCATTCAAAATTTTAACACTAGGAAAACCCCAATTTTGAAACAAAGCAAGATCTTGTTAATTATAAAAGCGGTCCCACCATTAAGGTAGCTACAAATACCGAATCCTTTCTTTACAATCTACCCATTCATATTCATTCCCCTTTCTTTCCTCTATTCCCACTTCACCTTTATCACTTCTCCTCTTCTGAAAGTAACCACACACAAACTCAGATTCCTTTTTCCTTATTTTATTTTATTCTTTCAACTTACAAAAAAAAACTCATTCAACTTAAATACAATGGTAGACGTCGATAGAAGAATGTCCGGTTTAAACCCCGCACACCTCGCCGGCCTCCGCCGCCTCTCCGCCAGAGCAGCCACGTCATCACCCTCAACCCCACTGCCAGCTCGCAACAGCCTCATCTCATTCACTTCTCTAGCTGACAAAGTTCTAACCCACTTAAAAAACTCAGGCGTACAAGTCCAACAAGGGTTAAGCGACAACGAGTTTGCAAAAGCTGAAGCCGAGTTCGGGTTCGCATTCCCACCCGATCTTATAGCTGTCTTATCCGCCGGGTTATCCGTCGGACCCGGGTTTCCGGATTGGCGGTCCAACGGGTCAACCCGGCAACAGCTAAGGGCCAGTCTTGAACTCCCTATTGCTTCAATATCTTTCCACATTGCGAGGAACGCATTGTGGTCGAAGGCGTGGGGCCTTCGCCCCACGGATCCCGAAAAGGCGATCAGGATCGCGAGGAATGCGTTAAAACGGGCCCCACTTTTGGTGCCCGTTTTTAACCACTGTTATATTCCGTGTAAGCCTTCGTTGGCTGGCAACCCGGTTTTTTACGTTGACGAGAATCAGATATTTTGTTGCGGGTTTGATCTTTCGGATTTTTTTGATAGGGAGAGAACGACGTCGTTTGCGAAGTGTTACCCGGAAAATGTTAATAATAATATTAATAAACAAGGACGGAAAGTTAACGGAATGTTATCAAATAATAATATTACTCGACGGAGTCTTGACGCCGTCGACGGAGGGAGGGTTCCGAGATGGGTAGAGTTTTGGAGTGACGCCGCCGTTGACCGCCGCAAAAAGTCAAACTCGTCGGAGTTATCTTCACCGGAACGGTATTTTGAGATCCCGAGATCGGGTACGTCGAACTGGGTCGATACGTATGTGAAGCGGATCGGGTCGGTTTTGAATCAAGGTGGGTGGGCGGATTCTGACGTGTCGGATATTGTTGACGTGGCATCATCCGGGTTCTTTGATGGTGAGATGGTGTTGTTGGATAACCAAGCTGTGATGGATGCTTTATTGGTTAAAGCGAATCGGTTGTCGGAGTCTCTCCGGGAAGCTGGTTGGAGCTCAGAAGATGTTTCGGATGCGTTTGGGTTTGATTTCCGGCGGGTGAAAGAGCGTAAACCGGTTAAGAATTTGTCGCCGGAGGTGTTGGCGAAGATTGGTAGACTTGCGGAATCTGTGTCTAAATCTTGACGCCGGAGTCGACGGTAACCGACAGACAGATTCTTTTTCTTTTTTTTTTAGATACTAAAAGTAATTGTATAATAAATTTTATGCAAAGAGAAACAGCGAGTTTTACTCGTTACCGCTAATTTATACTATTTTATACAAATAAATAATTACTGTCGTTATCATTTGGTGCATGTATTTTAAATTGAAAGTTGTGTTGACAATGTTTTCTCAGTGATGATATTATGAGAGAAGACTATGTAAATATGTAATCTTAGAATTTGATCGGTGTCAGGTTGGTTTGTTACACTATGGTTGACATCCAGTATAACGGTTGATAAAATTTTGTAATACGCATAAAAAGATATGAATGAATCAGAAACTACAAAAACGAATATAAATTAACTACCTGTTAGTACCGATACGGATGCGGATATTAATATTGTAGGAAACTGAAAACTTTTAAAATAATATATCGTTCACGGTACACACAATGCAAGATAATGTATCTTAGGCTGAGGGGTGTGGAGCGCTAGAAAGGGCGCAAGAGGCCAGCCGCTCGCGCCGCGCTAGAAAGGGCGCAAGAGGCCAGCCGCTCGCGCCCCGGGGCGCGAGCACCACACCACCGAGGCGCGAGAGGGGCGCGAGAGGGGCGCGAGCACGGAAAAAGAGGCGGGCGCAAGGGTGATCGCGGCTGGAAATGGGCGTAAAGTGGGCATTGGGAAGCGTGCATGACCGTTGGGGCTTTATAAATTGAGCCGTTGGCTCTTAAAGTTTATTAAAAAAAAATTTTTAATAAACTAGTTATATATATATATATATAGAGAGAGAGAGAGATAGAGTTATATATATATACTTTTGGTAGAGGAAGAAGATGTGATTTCAGAGGAAAAAAGAGGTAGAGCAAGTGATGGAGACTGTCTAGAAGAAGAAGAATGGTGATGATGGAAGTCCATTGAAGGAAGACTGGAGACAGACAGAAGAGATATTTGTTCAAAGGTAGAGACAGGAAGTGAGTGAGATATATAGCAGGATGTGATTTTGGACTATGTGTTATGTTAAGACTTTGTTTGTATAATGTGTGTTTTTTTAGATATTAATGTGTTTTTTTAATTAATGTGTGTTTTTTTAAATAATTTCTTGTTTTTTTAATAATACGTTTTTTTAATACATTTATAAAAAAATAAAAAAATAAACCGCTCGCGCCCCCTCTCGCGCCCCTCCACACCATGGCCCGGGGCGCGAGCACCACTACCAACACCCATCTTATCAAGTTTCTCTCTCTGCCACACGTCACAATATTATTGGCTGGCGCCCCCACTCGCGCCCCCTCTCGCGCCCCTCAGCCTTATGTTTAATCGGGCCATTACAGATGGCACAGGTTACTAATGAAGGAATGCACGTGTGAGTAGGGGGTCTTTCTACAAAAAGATGTTATTGGGTTTATGACTTTATTCCAACGTATGTATGGAAATCGAAAAAGTAAAGTGGGAACAACCAGGACGATGTCGTTTCATGATGGTGTTGCTTCGGAAACGGTGTCGTCTAGATGAAAAAGCAAAGTGTGTTTTTGGGGTTGGGTGTTTTTACACTTGAACCCTGCACTCTTGTTTCTTTAATTTAACACCACAAAATATAAAGAAAGTCATTTATTTAATTTTGCTTTATTGGTTGGAAGGATGGAGTGGGGCCGGTGTTTCAGGTGATAGTATGGGAAAAGGGGCTGTTTGGCAGTTCAACATCGGTAACCGGAAATGGATCACAAACAATAAGTTTGGTTCCGTTAGATTGGTGGGTATACATCAGTAGGCAAATTTCACTAGACAGTTTAATGGCACTCTTCACTCTACCGGGCTCACCGCCCCCCTCCATAAATTGGTCAAACGTGACCTGAGGTCATTGACCATGGTCACGCTACTAGTCTTTCAATCAAACTTTTTGTTTATTTTAATTTCCTTTTTTATATTATTAAAAAATGGATAGTGGTGAATGATGAAGAATTATGCATTTACTTGGTTGAATGGTGATGTTGAATAATGGGAGGGAGACTGACGTGGCAAATATAGGGAATGGTGGTGAGGGGTGTCTACCCTTTAGCCTTATTGACAACACATGTGTGAAAACGAATTGGGTCGTCGGGTTGATCAAACAAGTTTTGAGTTTCAAATTTGTCTATATAGTTTTCTAGCACTGAATTAGGGATGAACAAATGATACCGAGTATTGACACAAATATTTTTAACAATCGGAATTGATACTGGTATGATACTGAGTTTATCCTTACATTGAACTGAATTGAATTAACAGATGAGCATATCAATTTGTTTTGGTTTTAACGGAATAGTCGTTTTTGGCTGTTTGTTATTATTATTGAACTGATGGAGAGAGACGAAAGGAAAAAATGTGCGTGCATGTGAGTTCTGTACGTGTGTTATGCAAGATTGCAAACGCTGACAATTGGATTTCTTTTCCCACCATTTTTCAAAATTATTTGAAAACTTTAAACATCGAATTAATCACTGGCTAATGGCTAATAAATTATTGGTTGAAAGGAGTAGGTGAAAAGCATGAGATGAAAAAAATGGTTTTTTTCTTTTACATTTACAATAGGGTGTTATGGAAGACGTGAATGTAAGACCATGTGTAGTTATAAAGCTCTATTATCAGGGGTTATGCGTCACGTGGCGCCCAGTCAGAGTTATGGTTTTGTACAAAAACAGACTGTAGTCATCTCTCCACATCCAGGGGTTATGCGCCACGTGACGCCCAGTCACTTTTACACTTTTTGTTTTTATTTTTATTTTTAATAAGAATAATCAAATAACAATAATATTTTATTAAAAAATATTACAAGAAAATAAAAAAAAACTTTTCGTCGTTGTTGTCGTCGTCGTCGTCTTCGTCCTCGTCCTCGTCGTCCTCATCGTCGTTTTCATCGTCTTCGCCATCGTCGTCGTTGTCTTCATCATCGTCTTCATTGTTGCCCTCGTTTTGATCATCGTTTTCACCAGGCAGAGGCCGATACATCCAAAGATGTTGGACCAAATCCTCCTTTAGTGCGTTATGTATCTCTCTTGACCGCACGGAATCCGAATTTTCGAGTCGTTGCTCCATACTTGCCGGAGTCCGTGGTGGATCCGGGTCCGGTATGAAAGTTGGACATATTGCTCTTCCATCGTCCTCGATGATTATGTTATGCATTATGATACACGCATACATAGCACATCTCATTCTTTCTAAAGACCACAGACGACAAGGATTTTTAACATAATGCCATCGTTATTGAAGAACACCAAAACACCTCTCGATATCCTTTCTCGCAGACTCTTGCACTTCTTAAAATACTGCCTTTTTCATCCATCGGTTCTCTGAATGTTTTAACAATTATCGCGAACTCTGGATATATTCCATCACCCAGATAGTACCCATGATCGTAGAAGTTATCGTTAGCCCAAAACGAAACGACGGGAACGGTCCCAGATATGTAACTCTCCATCACAGGAGACTGCTCTAAGACGGTTATGTCATTGTTGGAACCGGGAACACCAAAGAATACCGACCAAATCCAAAGGTCATATGAAGCGATCGCTTGAAGGCTGACTGTTAGTCCCTTTTGGTCACCTCGTGTGAATTGACCTCGCCATGCAATTGGACAATTAGCTCATTCCCAATGCATGCAATCTACACTTCCTATCATGCCAGGGAAACCATGCACCCTTGTATGTGCCTCGTAAAGACGTTGTAGATCGTTAACGTTGGGCTCTCTCAGATAATGTGGTCCATATAGTTTAAATATTCCTATATTTTACAAAATTTTTATAAAATAAATGATCACAGTAAACAAGTGATAAACTATTTAAAAAAAAAACAAAACGTACCGTAACAAAAATGCTCCAAGGTGACCCGAGTTGTTTTTTCGGCCATCTTTAAATACTCGTCGTTGATGTCGGTCGTGTTTCCGTATGCGAGCAAGCGCACGACTGACGTAACCTTCTGAATAGCCGTGAATCCTAGCGTCCCTCGAGCGTCAGGCTTTTGCTTAAAGTAATCAAACTCACGCTCCAAATCATTGGTGATGCGCATAAACAAATTTTTAGACATTCGAAAACGACGCCTAAAGGTCTTCGGGTTCTTGTATCTCGGCGTGTCGCAGAAGTAATCCGCCATCAACCGGTTGTTGGCTTCGGCACGATCTCGTTCGATATATGCTCTTGTTGAAACGGGGGGTGGAGAGCTAATCGCACCCGTAACGGAACTCATATACTGTGTCACGAGTATTATCGCACTCGTAACCGCCTGTTCCTTCTCCACGTCCTGGGCTTCTTGGTCGGGCCCGAAAAATTGTTTATATATAGATGGAGGATCCATATATAGTGAATTTGGTGTAAAGGAATTATAGAGTTGTAGAGTTGAAAGAGAATTTTTATAAATTTGATAAGTTTTGATTGGGAATTAGTTGGTTTAATATATAAAGAAATTATTATTTTTTATTTAATCACCAACGGTAACATTCAACGGTCCATTTTTTGATTTTTGTGCCATCACCCGCGTTTTGTACACAACGTAGCAAAAAAAAAATCTTATAACGCAGGGGGGGGGGGGCGGTGTACCGCGCTAATTAATCATAGTTTTGTGGACAATAGTTTGAAGAATGTTAATTACCAGATCCTAGCGAAGGTGGTTCGTTTTGCCATCATGTATTGTCTTATAAGCTTGTTTCCCACGCTACTTATCACTACTAGAGGTCGTATGATGCCACCTTTGTAGTTTCGACAAACCATTTTTCCAGTATCTCTCATGCAAGGTCATATTATGCAATGTAATACAGGCATATGTTATATTCCATATCTTATCTCTTGGCCACTTTTGTGTTAGAATTGAGATGTTAACCCACCTTTTTTCTAGGAATAATGAAAGCTCTTTCAATGTCTTTTCTTACAGATTCTTGTGCTTTTTTTGAATAACATTCGTCTAGCTTCATGAGGGCATGTAAACGCTTTCACGAAAGTGACGCATTTCAAATAAATACCAACGGTAAGATAATATACGTTGTACTCCACATCATTGACATGAGCGTTTGCTCAAGTGCATCACCATCAACGATGTCATTAAAAATAGGTGATTACTCCAAAACATTGATATCATTGTTTGAGCCATCGATTCAAAACGCATGACAGATCCAAAGGTCATATGATGTCACGGCTTGAAGCAACATTGTCGGGCGTTGATGATCATTCCTATGTTGTTGACCCCACCAAGCAATCAAACATTTTGAATACCACTAATGTATCCATTCAATACTACTAAGCATCTCGAGAAAACCACACATTTCTTTATGTACTTCGTATAGTTTAATGTCACTTGCTGACAAACTCTTTAAATATCTTAAAATACAATAACACCTTAACTAAATAATCAAATAAAAATAATAAATATATAAAGATTTAAAAATAAACAGTTAATAATGACTAAATTACAGTTTTTCTACTTTAAACTTTGGCAAACTATAAACTGAATCCTTTAAAAAAACCACTTTCACTCGCTATCTTTTATATGAAATCTTGCTTTTCGTTTGGAACCATGAAAGTTGCCAACAAGGCACGTTAGCAGGGTGTTTCACAAGCCATAACGTATGGTTTAACTATTTAACCCAAAACTGCGGATGGTCTACCCTATATAGATACAGACATTTAAAGAAAAAACTATAAAGTTACGAGAAACCCAAGAAAACTATTCCCTACTTACCAATTAAGTTAGCATTGTTAAAAAAAATATTATATTCGGCTTGCTATATGTAACTCACGAAGTTACATATATGTATGTATACAAAAACAAACATTGTTTAAAATTTGTCATATAATTTGTAAAGAAAAATATTCGTTTTGAAAACAAAAATGTGAACTTTATTTTCATATTTTAAATAAATTGGGGGCGTCTAGTTTGTATATTAATCGCGGGAGACCATGAGTACAATTGTTTTGATCAAGCATACTGGATACATTCACAAAGGGTCGTTACATTTAAACGTCATCCTCATGGTGTGTTAACAAGTGTATATGGCTCGTATAGGAGCTATATGAGTCGCATAGCCCCTACATTATTGACACATGTATTTTATGACAGCTTTTGCAGTCTCTATGAGCCGTATATTGTCTATACGACCTGTATACATTTAGACACATTTTGCCATATTATGAAATAATTTTGGTATATATGGCTCGTATAGCTCGTATACAATTTATATAGAAGCATATGGTGTTTGATTAACTTATATGATATTGGAATAACCTATGCATTAACAAAAAAAAAAGAAATAAAATACTAGTTGCTAGTAAATGCTCCAACGGTTCGTTGTGAAATAATTTTAGCACACATGACAAACTGAACCGACCGTTGCCTCTCAGTCACGTGCGTCCCACCGTCCCCAATCTCAATGCTGAGTTACATACTCATCTTCGTGTGGCTACTTCCCCTTTTATCTTCACATAAAATAATAACAAAATATATTCCACGTCTCACAAAACCCATTTTTATGATGTAAATACTTATCTGATTCGTAGGCTCTTTCTATCTTTTACATTATACATCATACATATATACCCAACTAACGGTTAAGGCATACACATACTCTTTAGTCTTTACTCGAATATCACTTTCGATTTATGAAATCGTTACCATTCATTATACTTATTTATTCTTTACAACAAAGGCTAGAACTTAAAACCGCTCTCTCTTTTATATCATTTCTTAAGTATGCATTGTTTTGGATAAAAATATGTTATAGAATAATGTATCAAAATATGATATGTGAGGTTTAGTGCTAAAATGATAATCGACAAATATATGAACAAAATATAGATGAACACCATGATTTGTTGCGAGGAAAAACCCCTTGATCTTGTTTAGATCAAAGGAAAAAAACCCCGGGTGATGAAAAATCGTCTATCACCACTTTATTAATCACAAAAACGGGGTTACAATGGGTGGAGTTTATGATCAACGAATACAATAATGCTATGTGAGTGTGATTACAGAGAACTATCAGCTAGAGTATGTGCGAGTGTAATTGTGTGACCTAGTATTGATCATAAACTCGATATAAAAAGAAAAGAAAATAACAACAAACTAACTAGTCCTACATTTACGCCATTTTCACACTATCTCCAACGTTGCTTTAGACCACGTGCTTGACAACTCCAAATAGCGAGAATTCTGGTGGAATAAGTCTTGTAGTCGTTGCTCTTATTGAATAATAACCTACACGTAGGAAACAATTGTTAATAATGCCTATTGTTGAGGATCCTTGATCCTATCACAGCTCCGTAACCCCTTCAGAAGGATAATTGATCCAGATCTGTCATCAAGAATAACATATCCTCAGTGTAAAAATTATTTGCCCTAACAATTGCCCTCAAAATGGCGGGTGTTTATGCTTTACAGTTGGCATTTTGAAATTTGAAATCCCTGCAAAAGATTGATGGATTAGATAGTCGCCAAAGATATTTATTATCAAGCCCTTGAAATTACTCATAACCGCCTATATATGTGATCCCTATAATCCATTTATAACCTCATATTCAGGCCGTTCGTCAGGTTTCCTTCCTTCTCTCTTTATTCTTTTAATATTCTGATAAACATGTATATCGCCTCTTCTTCTTCTCCTCCCTCTAAACAGTCCGACTAGTCCTCCGATGACTCCGGGTTGACGGAGATGCAACCTCAAAACCTTATAGCCAATCCATCCATGGAGATATGCAAGTTTACTGACCCCGATATCGATGAATTCCGATCATTGTTTCCACCGGAAACCGTTTTCCGACCGTACGATTCCAGCGTTCGATGTGATGTTTACTCTCAAACCTGGGTGTGTTTTCCGAGTTGTCCCTTTCTCATTGGCTACACTTATCCTTTTCCCCCTTTCACACAGAGTTTCTTTAAAACCACCGGCATATCGTACATACAGGCTATGCCCATGACCCGGAGGGTTCTAGGCACCATTGAAAGAATCATCAAAGAAGAGAAGATTGATTTCGGCATCCAGGAACTGTCTCAACTTAATACCCTAACTACCCACGATCCAAGTCGGTTCCAAACCTCGACAACCCCATCCGATTTCAAAAGTCACCTTAAACGATTCTTTTTGGAGGAATCAATTCTTCTTTGTGAATCGCAACTCCATACCTGGTGGGGCTGATTTTCCTTTAAAATGGGTCAGAAAGGGTAGGATCCTGGATCCTTAACAAAGACATAATCCGTGATAACTGATCTAACTCTAAATCTTTTTTCTTTCTTATTAGCAGTTGAGAACTTTGCTTCCCTGGCCAAGCTACCTGGAACAAAAGAAAAAACAAAACGATTTCTTGCCCTGGATTCCGAGGTTAGAACTTTTCAAGCCCGATTTGCGGAAGCTTTTTGTGAAATCTCCTCAGACTCCAACATGTCAAGTAAGATTAGCATAATAATTTGAAATAAATAACATTAGATAGAATACTTATATGTTAATTTATCCCTGTAGGTGCTCAAAAATCTCAGAAGTCTGCCAGCAAGTTCTCCTTGGAGGATATCGATAGCATGATTACTTCTCAAAATATCAAGAAGGAGGCTTTGAAGGCAGCAGCCACTTCCGAGCCAAAGACTACAACTACCAGAGCCAAGTCAGCCGCTTCCAAAAGAAAGAGATCTTCCGAGCCCGAAACCCACTTTGACATGGTCCTCACTGTAAGCATCCTGTATCATGACGTCTTGAATTTAAGGATCCAACATCCTTCTAACCTTCACTTAACTGTTGGTTACAGACTGTGAATGCTTGCAAAGACCACTATGAAAAATTGTGAACCAGATGAGTGAGAAGCTGTCCGGGATGGGAAGTGTTGTGGTCACCAAGGATAAAGCCTTAATCCAGCTCTCGAAAGATAAAAAGCAGTTGGAGGATCAACTATCCTCAGCAGAAGCACAACACCAAGAAGAGGTGAAACAGGCTACCTAAGAGGCAAAGATGTGGGTTGCGAGAACAGTTTTGCAGGCTAAGATCAAGATGGCGACAGAGGCTGGTGATCCTGCTTTCGACAAGGCTGTTTGGGATGTTGAGAAGTGGAAAGCGACTTTGGTGTCTCTTGGTGGTGAGGAAGATGTGGCAATGGGAGATGGAGCTGGAACTAGTGGGGCGAAGGAAGTGATGGAGACTTGAGAAGGAGCAGGTGAGGCATAATGTGAGGATGTTTCCTGAACGGGCGATGAAGGATATCAAAGACAAGGCCAGAGCCCTTTTTTTATTTTGCTTTGATTATGTTTATAAGGAAAAAGAAAAGAAAATAACAACTAACTAACTAGTCCTACATTTCCGCCATCTTCCCACTATCTCCAACATTGCTTTTGACCACGTGCTTGACAAGTCCAAATAGCGAGAATTCTGGTGGAATAAGTCTTGTAGCTGTTGCTCTTATTGAATAATAACCTACACGTAGGAAACAATTGTTAATAATACCTATTGCTGAGGATCCTTGATCCTATCACAGCTCTGGAACCCCTTCAAAAGGATAATTGATCCAGATATGTCATCAAGAATAACATATCTTCAGTGTAAAAATTATTTGCCCTAACATGCATACCGCACTAAAACATAACATAGAAAGGAGGTTTAGAAACTCATTGGATTTTAATGACTTCTTAACTACCAAGCTAAAGCTTCCTGAATGAACACTTGAACAACTGAACAAGATACAAACGTAACATTATTATTATCCAACTACCCGAGCGCTACAAGTAACCGCCTAATTCCTAAGTTATTGCCAATCGAGTTCTTACATGGGCAGTTAGCCAGCTATCACATAACAATATTACTATACGGCTTAGATATCGCATGACCTAATTATGGTGTTACTTGGTTATCACATGTCTAAGTTGTCACATAACATAATTCTCCATAACCATCAGTTAAGTTCATTCATGGGTAATAAGACAGAATTACAAAAATTGTCATTTATGTTTATACCAAATTTCACTCATTGTCCTTTTTCTTTAAAATTGATATGTTTTATCCTTTATGTTTAAAAATCCAAAAACGTTTGTCCTTTGACCCTAACTCAGTTAGTTTTTCTTGTTAAGTCAGATCAATGTGAGGGCAAATCGGTCATTTACATATTAAAATTATTAAAAAAAATACAAAATCTAAATCATTATCATCCACTTTCACCATTACCAGTCTAGCTCCATTGTTCACCTTTGATCTGAAACGTGAACTCCAACTCTATGAACAACCACCATATTCAATTTCCAGTTTTCCACCACCATAGATCTCAATCAAACCACAAATTTCAACCACGATTTTGACCTTGAACTTTCAGAATGTTAAACATAGAATTTATGCTAATCGGCGGCTCGTTTTCATCGATTAGGTTTGCTCAAAATTTTGTTCTTAGTTGTCGTCGATTTCACGGTTGCCAGAACCATCGGAACTCGCCTTCGATCTAGCTGGCCAACGCTTTTTTTACCATAAAAGGGTCTTTAAGAACCGATTTGCATATTGACCCGTTTTATACATTAACATACCCGGATGGATTAGCGGGTCTGGTCGGTTTGACCATATGAACAAGCGACATACGGTGGCGGTGATGGAAACCCTAACCCTAAATCTCGTTCACATTTTGCCGCTACTCAGCTCCATAACTGCTCGACATTGAAAACCCAATCCGTTTTCCACCCATGCGTTCCGATTTGGCGAATTCTGACCACCGAGTGTCGCCCCTGCGTTCCTCTAACCTTCGCACGTTCAGTCTGTTCTTCCACACATGGCTTGACTCGCATCTATTTACATGTGAATACCATAATTTGTTCATGTGAATGCTTCCAATTTAGGAGAAAAGAAAGGGGAGCGTACAGTAAAGAGACAGAGGGTGTGAGATGGGTGAAAAGGGATGATGATAATGATTTAGATTTCGTTTTTTTTCTTTATAATTTTAATATGTAAATGACCGATTTGCCCTCACATTGATCTGACTTAACAAGAAAAACTAACTGGGTTAGGGTCAAAGGACAAACGTTGTTGGATTTTTAAACGTAAAGAATAAAACATATCAATTTTAAAGATAAATGACAGTAAGTGAAATTTAGCACAACCATAAAGGATAATCTCAGTAATTCTGTCTGGGTAATAATCACAAAACACTATTACTACACAAAACTTAGATATCGCATAACCTAGTTATCACATGACGTAATTAGTTACCGCATGCCTAATTAGTTGTCGCATAACATAGTTCTCACATAACCAGGATCACACGTGAACTGTGCCTATGCGTGAAATTTTTCTACGTGGTAACTATACTAAGCTATAAGTTATCTATGCGATAACTATATGTGATAACTATCTTTTAAGTGATAACTAATTAACCACGTGTGAACTTTGAAGTGTTATACATGTAGCTAGGTGATTACTAAGCGATAACCACCATAGCGAGATAACATCAACTCATGCTATAAGTACCCAATTAAGTTGAGAACTCCTAAGTTCTAGATCTAAGCAGAATCTCTATTGTTCAATCCTTGAAATGATTCAAGATATAAACTCGAAGATTTCATATGGTCTAAGTATCATTCCCTTGAGATTTCATGCCAATCCATCCATGAAATTGTAGTCTTTTTTGAAGAAAGCATACCCGTAAACTTGAACCGAAACCCTAATTAAAATGAGATCCGATGATTGAGAGCTTGATCTTGAAGTTTTACACCGATGAGATGAGCTAAGATCTTCACACAAGTGTTCTTCAATAACAAACAAAAAAGTAGAGATCTTAATGCTCGAAGCTCAGTTTCTCTCACTAATTTATTTATCTCGCATGGGCGCGCAGATACACACTTAATTAATTGGAGATGAAGAATGAGAGTGGTAGCTAGATGCTTAAGGTTTATTTATTTATTATATACCTATAATCCCATAATATTTCTTATAACTCCGTGAGCTTAAAAAAAATGAAATCCATGAGACTCATAATCTTCAAGGAAATTATGAACCCATTTTGTATGTATATATAAGCCTTTTATTTATAACTATAATAGCTCTCCATAATAGACTATTTTTAAGGCTCTTTAATAATTAGAGCTTTGTTTTTGTTTATTGTTATCACAACTATCATCAATCTATATTTTTATTTTTATATAAAATTGTCTTCTTTTAGTACTCTTCTAAGGCACCTAAAATCTCATAGACGACCCCATATATGTGTGTGTATGTGTGTATGTATGTATGTTGCATTGGGAAAGGATCATGAGAGAAATTACTCTTTGTGAAAAGATTCGTGAACTCCATCTAACCACGGACTTTGAGTGTAGAACTTTTTTTCCTGGATTTAGATATTAGGGTTTAGCGAGTTGTCAAAATGTCATAAAATAGTAACCAAGTTTAAAGGTGTTTTATTTAGGTTAATTTTTTTTCTAAATCGAGTCACTAAATCTTCAAATCGAGTCTCACAATTTTTTTTGTTCATCATGAAAGTAGAATTTAATTATGGTTTAATTTTCGAACTTTGAGTTTAGCTTTTGCGTTAAGGTATTAGGTTTTAGGGTTAAGCTTTCAGGATTTTTGTTTTTAGGGTTTGGCCTTTAGGATTTATATTTAGGGTTTGTGGTTTAGTTCTTTGGGTTAATTTAGAGATGGAGTTTACAGTTTAAGGTTTTAGTAATTGTTAGATAGAGTTGTTGCAAGTTATCTTATGAATGGGAGTTCTATCATGATCCTTCCATTATTAAACTGGATTACATTCTAGAAAACTTTTAGATAAAATTCACGTGACAGCAATACTATAAAATTTGTATAAACATTACAAACGTCTTTATTTATAGACTATTCTACTTTTATACACATTAAATTCGGTTAAAGTAAACGACAGCTTCGCAAAGAGGCACTCATTCGAGCTACCAGCCCCGTATCATTCTTCCTCACTTGAAAAGAGCACATTCTCAAAGTTCTTGAAGTAGATAACTTTAGTTACTGAGTTGTTTGCTTCTGTACGTACTTGCATAAATTCTTCCGACGTCACCTTTGGTGTTTAACAATTTCATCAATTATCAAATTAATGTAGAGCATTGATACTTATGCTTGTTCATCATATTGTAGAATAATAGTTATTACACTACAATAAAACGAATTAGTTAATTAACTCAAAACTATAGCGTAACAACTATTACTTTCGTGTAAGTTGAATTATTCTAATGTTTCTTAAACTTATTATATATGTTAAAAGTTGTTGTAAAGTGCTTCACCTATCTCTCTCTATATGTATATAATTCACGAGTAGTTCTCTGAAGCGCACCATACTTGCATCCCTAGTTAATTAATCATTTATCTACTTATGAGTTGAGCTTGAATTTCTTTAAGCGAAATGAGTTTGTATTTTGTTTAAGCGAAATGAGTGGGCTTAGGTGATCAGGTCTGCAGGGTCATTGCATCACCGGACTCATTTACACTCCAAATAGGTACTATCTTCTCTTGAAATAATAATATATGAAAAGTGTCGAAACACGAAATGAATCTGACCTGATCCACGACGATGTTTCCACGGATTTTCGAGATGAACGAACCACGTCTTGATCTTCTTCATCAGCTGCTGGTGACCTGCGATGGCTTTTTGGGGGTGTGGAGGTGACTGCTAAGATATCCTGAGGATTTCTTGTTCACAGACACAAAAAGTGGTGGTGGCTCTTATTGAGCATGACCCTTGAATAAGGAGGTGGAGACCTCCTTATATAGAGAGTCTCATGGCCACCATCATGATACCCTAATGGGCCTAGCCCAATTAGGGTTACCTCCACAAAACCCCCTCAGCCCAATAACATTGTATTAGTCCATATAATAAAATAAGCCAAACATAATAAATTGAGGATCGTAAAACCGGGTTTAGTACCATACCCCTACAAGCCCCCCCAAGTCCAGTGTTGCTCCTGGACGCGCAAGCGTCTAGGTGGAGCGCTGGACTTTATGAGGTGTGTTAGGCTATGAGGCGGTTTTTTCCCTGTTCTTTGGCCTTATCTTTATTGTCTTTGAGTTTTGGGAGATTTTCTTCATGATGGTGACGAGCTGTAAAAATAATGAAGCCTGCGCGTGAGGCGGCTTACGAGCTATAATAATAGAGCCTGCGCGAGTTGCGGCTTACGAGCTGTAATAATAATGAAGCTTGCGCGTGAGGCGACTTGCGAGCTATGAGAATAATAATGCCTGCGCGCGAGAGGCGGCTTACGAGCTAAGAATAATAAAGCCTGCGCGCGAGAGGCGTCTTACGAGCTGAGAATGATATAGCATGCGCGTGAGGCGCCTTACGAGCTATGAGAATAATAATGTCTGCGCGCGAGAGGCGGCTTACGAGCTAAGAATAATAAAGCCTGCGCGCGAGAGGCGTCTTACGAGCTGAGAATGATATAGCCTGCGCGTGAGGCGCCTTACGAGCTATGAGAATAGTAAAGCCTGCGCGCGAGAGGCGGCTTACGAGCTAAGAATAATAAAGCCTGCGCGTGAGGCGTCTTACGAGCTAAGAATAATAAAGCATGCGCGCGAGAGGCGACTTACGAGCTAAGAATAATAAAGCTTGCGCGCGAGAGGCGTCTTATGAGCTTTGAGAATAATAATTGAGCTGGCGCGTGAGGCGGCTTACGAGCTGTGAGTAATAAAGCTTGCGCGCGAGAGGCGTCTTATGAGCTTTGAGAATAATAATGCCTGCGCGCGAGAGGCGGCTTACGAGCTAAGAATAATAAAGCATGCGCGCGAGAGGCGACTTATGAGCTAAGAATAATAAAGCTTGCGCGAGAGAGGCGTCTTATGAGCTTTGAGAATAATAATTGAGCTGGCGCGTGAGGCGACTTACGAGCTGTGAGAGTAATAAAGCTTGCGCGCGAATGGCGTCTTATGAGCTTTGAGAATAATAATTGAGCTGGCGCGTGAGGCGGCTTACGAGCTGTGAGTAATAAAGCTTGCGCGCGAATGGCGTCTTATGAGCTTTGAGAATAATAATTGAGCTGGCGCGAGAGGCGGCTTACAAGCTGTGAGAATAATAAAGCCTGCGCGCGAGAGGCGTCTTACGAGCTGAGAACAATAAAAGCTTGCGCGCGAGAGGCGTCTTATGAGCTTTGAGGATAATAAAGCTTGCGCGCGGGAGCGTCTTACGAGCTATAAGAATAATAAAGCCTGCGCGCGAGAGGCGTCTTACGAGCTATAAGGATAATAAAGCCTGCGCGCGAAAGGCGTCTTACGAGCTATAAGGATAATAAAGCCTGCGCGCGAGAGGCGTCTTACGAGCTATAAGGATAATAAAGCCTGCGCGTGAGAGCGTCTTACGAGCTATAAGAATAATAACAGCTTGCGCGCGAGGCGTCTTATGAGCTGTATGAATAATAAAGCTGGCGCGCGAGAGGCGGCTTACGAGCTGTAATAATAGTGGAGCTTGCGCGTGAGGCGGCTTACGAGCTACTTTATGTCCCGCGCCACGCGCAGATGTTGCATGCGTGTGCGCGTAGACTTTGGTTTTGTGTTATGCGCCACGCGCAGATGTTGCATGCACGTGCGTGTAGACTGTGATATGTGTGAGCATGTGATGCGTAAGCATGTGTAATATGCGTGAGCATATGTGATGCGTAAGCATGTGTAATATGCGTGAGCATATGTGATGCGTGAGCATATGGTATGAGGATTCCCAACCCTTGAGTTTGGCGCGTAGCCATATGGTATATTATGAGGATTCCCCACCTTGAAGTTTGGCGCGTAGCCATATGGGATATTATGAGGATTCCCATCCTTGGCGCGTAGCCATATGGGATATTATGAGGATTCCCAACCTTGGCGCGTAGCCATATGGGATATTATGAGGATTCCCAACCTTGGCGCGTAGCCATATGGGATATTATGAGGATTCCCAACCTTGAAGTTTGGCGCGTAGCCATATGGGATATCATGAGGATTCCCATCCTTGGCGCGTAGCCATTTGGGATATTATGAGGATTCCCAACCTTGGCGCGTAGCCATATGGGATATTATGAGGATTCCCAACCTTGGCGCGTAGCCATATGGGATATTATGAGGATTCCCAACCTTGGCGCGTAGTCATATGGGATATTATGAGGATTCCCATCCTTTAAGTTTGGCGCGTAGCCATATGGGACATTATGAGGATTCCCAACTTTGGCGCGTAGCCATATGGGTCATTATGAGGATTCCCAACCTTGAAGTTTGGCGCGTAGCCATATGGGATATTATGAGGATTCCCAACATTTGAGTTTGGCGCGAGGCCTGATGCGCGCATGCACGGCGATGGAGTGGTGACTCGTGAGTGCGCGCGCATGGCGGAGGTCTCTTGCGCAAAACCCAGATGGTGATTTCCGCGGCGGCACATGCACGGCTGTGGAGTGAGAATCCGCGGGGGCGCGTACATGGCGGTGGAAATCTGGTAATTTCTGGATCTGCAATTTTAGAGTCATATCTGCAACTTTAGACCTAAAATCCAGGTCTGTAATCTAGACCTAGATCTGTAAATCAGATCTGGACAGATCTGAAGCCCGGAGCAGATTTAAAACCATCACAGATCCGGAGACCTGATCATTCGAATCAGGCAGTTTCTTTTTGCACAGATCTGGAAGCCTCTTTTAGATTTATGGATCTTTTTGAGCTTTAATAGAACAAGCCTTGAAGCCTTTTTCTGTAAAACTTCCAGGGTTTTTCCTGGGAGAGATCTGACAGCCGAGGTGAAGATCGAAGGGCAGTTCGTTGCCGTCCCACGGATGGCGCCAATGTCGAAACACGAAATGAATCTGACCTGATCCACGACGATGTTTCCACGGATTTTCGAGATGAACGAACCACGTCTTGATCTTCTTCATCAGCTGCTGGTGACCTGCGATGGCTTTTTGGGGGTGTGGAGGTGACTGCTAAGATATCCTGAGGATTTCTTGTTCACAGACACAAAAAAGTGGTTGTGGCTCTTATTGAGCATGACCCTTGAATAAGGAGGTGGAGACCTCCTTATATAGAGAGTCTAATGGCCACCATCATGATACCCTAATGGGCCTAGCCCAATTAGGGTTACCTCCACAAAACCCCCTCAGCCCAATAACATTGTATTAGTCCATATAATAAAATAAGCCAAACATAATAAATTTAGGATCGTAAAACCGGGTTTAGTACCATACCCCTACAAAAAGTGAAAGTAAATGTGGTGTTGCTAGTCATTTAAGGTTATATGCGAAGCCTATCAAGACAATTTAGTTTTGATTAAAACTTTCCCAAAATATATTCAATTAAATTACATCAATCTGGGTACGAGTATTTGGACGTAGTGGTTATCCTTCTTCCTAACGTTGAGACACTTGTTCTTACAATCCCTTGAAGAATACTAGGTCTAAATAAGAAAAAATGTAAAAACAAAAACAAAGGTTTTGTGAAATAGACATTAAGCGAAGACCAAGTCAAAATAATGAATGAATTTTGTTTCACATTGAAACCACACTTTACGGTTTTTGGGAAAATAGCAGTTCAAATGAATTTGTATTGATGTCCTCAATTATCTTAAAATTATTAAATTTGGGAATAGCCTTGTTTGCTGGAGCGTGCACTCGATCCATTAGATGAATTAGAATTGGTCTTGAATGAATCAAGCTTAAAAAATACATCTCGTTAAAAGAAGTGATTTACTGAAAAAAGAATTTTTAAAGCTCTACGCATAATTTTTTTTTCATATAATACAAATTATTTGTAAATCGAAGACTATGCAGGCCATGAGTTTTATTTTTTTTTAATGAGCTAATCGATAAATTTTGCATTATAATATGAGATTATAGCTCTACAAAAGAAATATAATCCAAATTACGTAGTTTTGGTAGGTTATAATGAAAAAGGTAAATAACCTAATGGAAAAATATGTTACAAAACATATGTAAAAAACATTAAAAAAATTAATAGATTAGTAATTAAAATAAATGATTTATTTGAAATAAGTTAATTAGGTATTGAAATTACTTTAAAATGGTATTATAGAAACTAAAAAAAGGTATAAAGGAATATGCAAAAAACATTATTATAAAATAAATAAGTTGATTAATTATAAGATATAAAATACAAACAATATAAGAAAGAAAAAGAAAGTGAAAATCGATAACTTTTTAATATCTTATTAATTTTTTAAAAAAGATTACACCATCAAATTGACAATTTTATTATTTTTTATATGAATACAATAATATTGTCAGTTTTTTATTATTTTTTTTTATTTTTATTTTATCTTTACATGATTGTATACCTGACATATGCTTATATAAATTGGCGCACAATTATACACGGGCATTTTATGCCTATATATACGTGATCATACATACATGTAAGCAGTTTTGTATAACTTGTTGGACGTAGTCGTGAAGTGAGGTAGAGACTAACGATTAATCGGGATTAATAAAGATAAATTCAATTGAAACTTATATGTAATTTTTCAAATTTACATGCATATACCACGTTATGTATAAAAATTCAAATGTTAACCGATTTTCACAAAATAGCAACCAGTCGGTAACTAACCAGTGAGGTACCGACTAATGAATAATCGATTATTAATCGACGCATAGACACGATTTTTACAACCATGCGTGTATGCACGAAAATATATATGTTATGTCATTATATAGTTTGTTACATGATTATGAATATTTAATTGGTGTTACTTTATTACTCCCTCCGTCCCATTATAAGTGTCCTGGTTTGATTTTTCAAGTCTTTTTTGTTTAACTTTGACCGGTAATATTTTTTTTTGTGTTATATAATACTTGATGTAAACTATATGAATGGATTGGGTTTTAATGTATTTTTATATTGATATAATTTTCATCAAGTATTATATGACACGAACAAAAATATTTATGGTCAAAGTTACAAAAAAAACTTGAAAAATCAAAATATGACACTTATAATGGGACGGAGGGAGTAGTTCTTACGTGACACATCTATTTTTCTTTTTTTCTGTGTGTATAGGTGGGTTGTACGTATTTGTTTTGGAGAGTGATACTTTATATCATTTTATTGACCTAGGTTATGGGGGGGTGGGGGCCCCTAGTGTATGTATCCAAATTCAAATAGTAAAGGACGCTGGCTTTGTGGGGTTGCTAGATACTGCCATGGCACTGGGATTGGGTCTAGAGTGATCGATCTGTCAACGCATGGGAAGATGATATCTGTTGATAGTGAGAGTTGTGGATCACTCGTCCACTTTGAACTTTGAATTTATTGCAAAACAAACAACAGCCCCCATTAATGCCAATTTTCTTATTCAATTGGGACCTTTCACAAGCAATCTTCTTTTGTGGTCGCTTTCTTGTATCATGTGATTTATGTCCGTATCATGGTTGGCTTGATCCCGCCCCCTACCACCAAACCATCAAACAATGTCAAAAGCATAATTGTGCGACTTTTAAACGGATAAAGTAACAATGTAGCATGTACGTTGTAGAGTTACCAATTGATAAATCACAATGTGACCCGTGTGTTTTGGTGTGATAGAATTCAATATAAAGAAGTTGTTTCAATATGAAGAAACGTATCCTACAATTTTGGAGAGGTAGATTTCAATTTTGGTGTGTTAGATCAATGGGTTGAGCGATATAGACCCATTAAAAGCATTTTAGAAAATCAACACTTTTTGTAAACAAAAATAATTAGTATAAATATATTTTGTATAAATTAAAAATAAGTAATATAAGTTGTTATATTTATAATTAAAATAATATAAAATATTAGTTCTAAAATAAAAACAGTTAATAAAACGTATTTTAAAACAAAATAGTTAACAGCTTTACTCACATGTAAAAGAAAAAAATTAATTAAAAGTGTTAGTTATAAAATAAAATAATTAATCTAATAATATTTTTTGTAAAACAAAATTATTTAATACCAAAACGTTTAAAAAAACAATTAATAGAAAACAATGTTTATGAAATAAACTAGTTATTTACCTGACGTATTGCGCCGGGGCGTTTGGATCAGTTTATGTATCTATCGAATTACGGCAACGTATGGATAAAGTTCGTTAAATATCGACACTAAGTTAAAAAAATAATCCGTCAATGCAGGAGATGGTAACAACGCTCGTATAAGTTATAATAAAAAAAACATCATATTATAAAGGTCGTAACGATTCAAGACCGATTTTCCTGCACGCGTTGCATTGACAATTCAATTAGTAAAATTGGGCGTTATAGCAGCGAGTCATTGAGAATTCGGTTAGTATTGGCTATGTTCGTTATTGTATCGGAATTAAACCTCAAAAAACATATTAGTCAAATTAACAAATTAAAAATAAAAAATCCAAAATAAGTAGTGATACTCATATAACGTATTATAGAAAAAATTAACATTTTTAAACAATGTTTACTCGTTCTGGAAACCCAAACGTTGGTAAAACTCGAACGTTGCAGCGGAGAGTCGACGAGACCCTGGCAGGTAAAAACCGAGCGTTACGACGACAAGACGACGCAAATTCGAACATATTGATTACATTCGTTACCTTATAAATAACGTTGGTAAAACACAATCGTTGAAACCCAAAAACTAATTTCGTCAAATTAACATATATAAAAAATTATAATATTCAAAACTACGTTCATCCAGTCGTAAAAGCCGGGTGTTGGTAAATCCAAGCATTTCCGATCCCAGGCGTTGCGGCGGTGAGTCGGTACAACCCGAGCGCTGTCGGTTTCGAGCATTGCGACGATGTGTCGACATGAATTCGGGTGATTTTGCTTAGGTTTGTTACAGTACCGACCAGAACTAAAACAAAAAGGTTGGTAAAACTCTGACGTTAGGAAAACTCACCACAAAACCTGGGAGTCAACTCACCTCTGTAATGCCCGTGACCGGAAACGCTCGAGTTTTCCTAATGTCTGAGTTTTACCAACCTTTTTGTTTTAGTTATTGTCGGTACTGTAATAAACCTAACCGAAATCACCCAAGTTCATGTCGACACATCGTCACAATGCTCGAAACCGGCAACGCTCGGGTTTTACTGACTCGCCGCCGCAACGCATGGGACCGGAAACGCTTGGATTTACCAAGGTTTTGATCCAATACCTATATATATATAATTAGCTTTTGAGCTCGTGTGATACATGAGATAATTAAAAGAATTACATTTAAGCTATATAAATTAAATATTTAAACTTAAAAAATAATCTGTATATATCAAATTAAATGGTTTTATAAGTTCAAATTATATTATAACGCAATTTCTTCGTAACTATGAAAAAGATGCACTTGATAATTTTATAAGTTTTAATTATATTTTTTTGATAGAATAATGAATTCTAACAAATGATAATTAGATTTTTCTTTATGAATGACATAAAAAACAATATCATATATAAAATTAGCATGAGTAAAACACGCTATTATATTCAAATTTTTCAAAAGAGACGGATGAACACTACATAGATAAATGAAGGTTGAATGAATATGTGATAATAAAATTGTTTGTTCATAATTTCTTTTTTAATCATCTAAGACCTATAAATATTGTTTATTTAATTTTAACACATTCAAATACTACACTAAAAATGTATATAAATCATACTATACTAATAAAAGAAAACGTAAAGCTCAGGTTTTATGCTTATATTCATTTCTAACATAATTTTCCCTCATAATTCCTAATCTTTCATCTTGTTCATCCTAGCTATTTATGAGTCTTGAGTCAAAACCATTCTGGCACTTGGGTTGTAATCGGGTTATAAATAGATTTTCTCAAATATGTAAAATTTATATTCTATATGTTTTATTGTTTGTATTATATATTCATTTTTTACCTTTAGTTTTGTTTCTTTATTTCAAATAACGGACTAGATTTATTTTTATTATTTGAAAAATCGCGTCTAATAAAAGTTCGATAACTAGTTAATTTTATAAAAAGATAGATATGATTTCATTAATGATATAAATATTTTGATTACATTGATTCATTCATTCATCTGCAGCTTTAGAAAAACCCTAAATTACCTTCAACAAACATGTTAACAATCCCAGCCAATTCACCTTCGAACTAATCCTAAACCCCCAAACCCCTTTAAATTTCACAGAGACATTATCCAATTCCATTATGCAAAAACAAACCCTCCTTCTGCTCTTCTTCCTGTTCTCTGCCGCCGCCGGAAACCCACAAACTCCCAGTCAAAGACCGCCACACCAAAGTCGACGGTCGCGGCCGCCGTGTTTGCCGCCACCGGCTCCGGCGTCTGCCATGGCGGCTCCGGCACAGTTCATCTTCGAACCCTCAATCATCGCCGCCACCTGCTCCAGTGGCGAAGCTTGGACTAAGACACCGAGGGGGGATGGACTCAAAATGTATTTAAAAAAATTATAAGCCGGGGGTCGGGCTCAAATTTACTGCCGAAAACGGCTTAATTTACATTAAGTATAACAAATTTCGGGTGAAAAACGGGTAAATTTACACTACCGCGCAAAAAAGGAGGTCCAGGTTTAGATTTTCGATCGAAAACGACTTAATTTACACTACGTATAATAATTTTCGGATGAAAAACGGATAGAGTTACACTACCGCGCAAAAAAAGGGGGTCCAGGCCTAAATTTTCGGTCGAAAATGACTTAATTAACATTACGTATAACAAATTTCAGATGAAAAATAGGTAAATTTACACTATTACGCTAAAAAATAGGGGAGCCCGGGCCCTTCCGGGCCCTCACTAACTTCGCCAGTGCCTGCTCCAACACCGTTCCAGCGTCTGCCATGGCGACCGTCGGTGCCCTACCCGCCGGAGCTCCGATCCCAGTTGGGGTACCTAAGAATTGGTCGGTAATTGGT
Source organism: Bidens hawaiensis (assembly GCF_021521415.1). NCBI lineage: Eukaryota > Viridiplantae > Streptophyta > Magnoliopsida > Asterales > Asteraceae > Bidens > Bidens hawaiensis. Next base: position 259,339 of record NW_027505132.1, read on the forward strand.
TCGAAGTTGTTATGGTTTCAAGGGTTTGAAGTACCCTGGTATATCATAATAATTATCAGCAGCATCAACATCATCTTCCTGGGTTGAAATTAAGGTTGTCTCAGGATGCGAGAATTGTGTGTTTTAAAGTGTTGAATTGTGTAATACTGTAATAGTATGCATGGGAGAATGGAACTGTGTTTGTTATTGGAGTTTGGTGTTGTATACTTTGGTATATAGAGATGATGAAGATAGGGAGATGATGATGATGATGATGAGGAAGCCTTTAATGAAGTGATGAATATATATTTCATATTGTATAGGTATAACAAACATCATATCAGTTCAAATGGTAGGTTTTGTTTATTGTTAAACCAAAGGTCGGGGGTTTGAACCCCATCCTCTACACGATTTGAAAGATAAGTTTTAAAATTATTTATAGGCTTAGGGGTAAAATGGTCATTTCAATCTTTTTGGGTTAGTCAACTGACGGAAAGGAGCCAAAAAAAACCAGCCCGAGAAATGTAATGGCACAACCTTCACAAATTCTTTTTCAGTGGGCAATCCATCTCTCGACGATATTACCCAGGGAGGCAAATGCTAATTCTCAAAAATAAATTATATAAGACCCATTTTTTAACAATCATCTTGGCATTCAAATAATTAAAGACGACCCTAGTGTATATAACATATTCAAGGTGATGGTTGTCAAATGCAAGATACAATGCATGTGTTTCTTTGTCATTTCAAATCAGGAATCCCACAATTCAACTTTAGACTGTATCCTTGCTATCTCATAATCGTACGAAGTTTAAAGAAACTCAAATTCTAGAAATTAAAGATTATGAAAAATTAATGCTAAATCTTAAACTTACAACCAAACATGTTTCTAATAACATTTATTAAGTAGAACAATTGACTTTTTCGGTACACTAAAACAATAATCAACACTATGTTTTTACGTGGTTACCAAAATACAACTTACGTACCAATATTGTATGTTATGTAACTCATAGTGGATGGTAAACTAAATTATTTGAAAAAATATTACTAATAAATGTACATCGTGGTTCTCGTCCATATGGTTTGAACAAAATATTTAATTAAGTTCAATAGTTAAAATTTATCTTTAAAGTCCTGGAATTTTCATTCTCATTACAATCACATCCACCTCAACTAATATTGTCCAACAACATATTTAACTCTATCAGCGTGCCCCTCACGTGTCGGTTGCTTTCATTTCCACCAAGACTTATCCGGCCTCTACTTTTTTTTAAAGGGGGGGGGGGGGGGGGGTTGGGGGTTACTTGGTTCTTTATAAAAATCACTCAAACTTATATATCAAAATCATCTTAATTCGATCTTGGTCATCATCTAGCGCTAAAATTCTTGCAAATGCAAGGTTAATGGAATTTTAGGTGGAATTAAAATTTGTTGTTAAACAAAAATCTAGCGCTAAAATCAGATTTTAGCTAAAATTCTGATTAAAGACCAAATTGCCCATCACATACAAACAATGTAAATATTCCATGTCTCTAGGGCCGTCCAAACCGCTCGACGTTCTAACTCGCTCGCTCGCCGCTCGCTCGAAAATTACTCGGAAAATGCTCGCTCGTTTTTTCGCTCGATTGAAAACGAGCCGCTCTGCTCGGTTCGGTTTGTAAACGAGCCAAGCAACGAGCAAGGGTCTGCTCGGTTCGGCTCGGCTCGAATATTTTTAATTTAGTTTATATATAATTATATATAAACAAATATATAAATATATAGACAAAACACATAAATATAAGCTTACAATTATTCTTACCCCTTCAAAATTTTCATATTCCATCAATTTTATAGTTTTATTTGTTCGATTCAAGTTTTTAGAATACTAAAAGTTTGTTTGCATGATCATTATATCTCACTCTAAACTTATTTATAATAAAAATTTACAATATATTACATGTTTGTCTAAAAACTACTAGTTTATTTATTAAATATATTATTTACAACATTCAAATTTGTTTCTTATTGAATTTTTTAAAGTGAAAAAGAAAATAAATAATGCTCAAAATCGCTCGATGTTCGATCGAAAAATGTTCGATTCGATTCTGGCTCGTTTTGGTTTTCGCTCGGTTCGAATTTCAGCCGCTCGGTTTGGTTCGGTTGTAAACGAGCCAAGCAACGAGCAACCCTTCGCTCGGTTCGGCTCGACTCGTGAACAGCCCTACATGTCTCTGTTTGTTAATATAGGTACCAGCCATTTGGAGAGAATGTCATGGTTCAAATTTTGGTATTGGGCTAGATCATTCTTTTGATGTAGTTTAATATTAAGAAGTAGATGAGTGTACGCATGAGTCACGGTAAAATAAATATAAAAGTTTCATGGATAAATTAATTGACATAAGCAACTTAAATCGATGCATTGCATAATATAAGTAACTTAAATCAAGTGTATCTTTGTAATGCTACAGATGATATGATAGTAAGTAGGCCGAGTAGCACCATTTATTTCAACACCATTTATTAGTAATTCTAATCATCATATTCTATTCCATTAAGAAGTTGTCTTTGCTTGGAATAATAATCTTCTTGAAACGTATTGAAAGTGTCAGGAGAGCACAGTCTAGTGAGATTAACATAATCTTGAGGACAATGAGCCGATACACCAGGAAGTATTAGTCCAAATAATCGAACCCCCAAAAGAAGTCTCCCTTCTTTGTACTTCCTCCCGAAAGCATATGTCAATGCACCACTTCTTACCACTTCGAAAAGGGCATTCAAGTACATCAGCTCGATCAATACAGGCCGGTATAAAGGCCGGAAGTAATTCTTGTTCGGTACTTCCTTCATCACCTTCAAAACACCATTCCAAAAAGTTTATTGTAATTATCTTGCACATACTTAAATTATATGATTTGATGTTGTCTCTTTGTAAAGCTATATGCAGTGGACGAGTAATAGAGGGTCACATGGGCGACAACGGGCGCAGACCCCCCCCCCCCCCTCGGGGCTACAAAAGGGGCGATTAGGGGGTGGGCGGCTAGTTTTGGCAGCCTACCATCTTTGTTTTTTTTATTATAATAGTTTGTAAGTGAGTGATACACACACATATATATATAATATATATAGGTAAGGATCTTAAGAGAACCCTTTGCAAATTGAGAACTTTAAGAACCATTTTAAACCATTAAAAACACCTTTAACAAAATATTTAAAAAATCATAAAACAAAAAATAATAAAAATTTTTAAAAAAGTAAAAAAACCAAAATTCTTATATTTCATTCCGGTTTCATTAAAAAAAAAATAAAAATAAAATAAAAAAACGTTGTGTTATACACATATGTATAATTTTATATAATCTTTAGTTACGTAATATAAACATATGTACAATATCATTTATCTTAAATTATACACACGTGTACAAAAAAACATGTAAATGTACATATATGTATATATTATACATATGTTTATATAATTTGGCTAAACCAAGTTTTTTTTATGAAACCGGGATGATAGAATAAGAATTTTGGTTTTTTTACTTTTTTGATTTTTGTGTTTTTTTTTATTTTATGATTTTTTTTATTTTTGGGTTTTTTGTGGTCCAAAATGGTTCTCATAGTTCTCAAATTCAAAAAAGTTCTCTCATGATCCTGATCCTATATATATATATATATATATATATATATATATATATATATATATATATATATATATATATATATATATATATATATATATATATATATAGGGGATGGATCTTGCGAGAAGTCAAGTTACAGCGAGAAGTGCGAGAAATCAATCTGGACCATTGATTATACTTAATCAATGGGTTAGAAAAGTTATGGCAAACTTGTAATTATGAAGATATTAATATACTAATATTTTAATTAAAAAGGGTAGTTTAGTATTTGTTTTTTTGACTTTTCAAAGTGAAACTTAAGTCATTAATAACATTAATTTGTTATTATTACTATCTAATTGAAAGTTACCTTTAAATTTTTTTAATTGTTATTTTTTAATTGATGTTATTAATCAAAGTAATGTTAAACAAATATAATTTTAATAAAATACTATAATATCTTCAATCATATTTATTCAAATGCGTTAAATATTATATATTGCCTACACAAATTTATGTATTATAAACACATTCATATTGTGAAGATAGAATCACGAATGCGTATGTGAAAATTTTACAATTGTGGGCTATTAACATGATTTGCTATTTATTATATGAAGTATAATAAGAAAATTAAAAAAAAATAATTTATTTTGTAGGTTCATATATGTATTGTGTATCTAGTATTTGAATTGTATATGTGTATTTTTTTTATCGTGTGTAGGTTCATTTATGAAATGTATAGGTTCATATATTACTGTGTATGTGGTATTTCCAATGGTTTATGTATAAATTTTATCGTGTGTAGGTTCATTTATGAACTGTGTAGGTTCATATATTACTGTGTATGTGGTATTTTCAATGGTGTATGTATAAATTTTATCGTGTGTAAGTTCATTTATAAACTGTGTAGGTTCATATATTACTGTGCAGGTGGTATTCCAGTGGTGTATGTATAATTTTTATTGTGTATAGGTTCATTTATGTACGTATAGGCTCGTATATGTAGTATGTAGGTGATATTTCGAATTGTGTATGTGTAATTTAATTCATGTGTATGTTCATTTATGTACTGTGTAATTTATATTTATCAACGCTATTGAATATAAGAACTATTATCTGAATAAATGTATGAAATTCAAATTACGAGGGAAAAAATAATATTGATAAATCAACAAAATTGATTTTGATAAAAAAAAGAAGAATTTAATATAAGTTGATTTGGCTATATTTAAAAAATAAAAATAATAATTAATTGTAACTTCTCCATACATTATGACATACTAAATGTGAAAAGATGCACATTTTACTATAGCACCCTTGTTATTAAATAAATGACAAAATAAAAGAAAAAATATGATTGGTCAGACTCATTTCTCGCACTTCTCGCAATAAGAAACACTTCTTAAATGAACCTAATCCCATATATATATATAGGGGTACAACACCATTACAACCTTAAACAAAAACTAACTTTTTGTTGATTGGGCGTCACATGACACAAGTCTCCCCATTTTGTAGCTCTCCACTACACATAGCCTTATCATTTTATTTTTCTATATAACTAATTAATAATATATAATATCTTATGCGGTCATTAGTATATTGTACAGGAACAATCCCTTATGCTGAAGTGAAACGTTAAGGTTACATAAAGAATTTTTAAGGATAGGTGTTTTAGGATTCATCAAAATATTTCTAGGCATTGTTGTAGTTCTTACCAATCGCTACCCTTGTATGCCAATTCAGCAAGTTCGCGTAGGTGGCAAGTATACCCCCATAGAGTTTAATGATAAATTTTAAAATAAGAATTAAGTTTGGTCGAAAACTCTATGGAGTTCCTTTGTCACCGAAGCTAATTAACTGAGTTAGTTTGTTACATCAAGGAACTTAAAAAAATATTGTCAAAACTTGCAAGAGTTCATTTGTAGTGATAACGAACTATCTATAAAAAAAACATCTAAAGATAAACTGATTTCTAAATCACGTGCTAAAAAAATAGATTAATTACCTGCCCTTTGTAGAAGCTGTTGAAGTAGTAACAATAGCCAAAGTGTTTGAACATAAAATCAGAATCATCAAATGGTATTCTCGGCACAATGTCATTCGAGTAAATTAACCGAAAGTATCGCTCTACACCCAACAGAGATTCCATGGATTTACAGAACTCACCATCTCCAACCCTCGGTTGTCCAAATGTATACACACCTGCAAGTCTCTCTAGCAACTCGAACTCTTTATGGAACCTTAATATCACGGGAAACAAGACCGCTAGTGCACCACCTAAACTATGGCCAGTTACAATAAACCGGGTGTTCTTGTTTTCGTCTAGTTTTTCTCTAAGAACTTGCCTGATTTTGTAATAAGCAAAAATTTTATCATCATATTCTTCATATTCCTCAAGTTCTTTAGGCCATGAGACGTTTTTTTGTAAGCCTAACGCTTTCATGAAGCCCATGTGGACTTTACCTATGCCGTGAAGAAGGAACCATGAGAAATCAAGATCTGTGCACCAATCATCTGCGCTAAAGGGAGATGTTCCTCGAAATGAGACGCAGATTAAATCATGATCTCCAGTTTTATCAATAAATATAAACGCTTGCGTGGGGTGTTCCTTTGTGGTCGCTGATTTTGTGTCGAACGCTACAAAATAAGTTGTGGAATCAAGAAGTGTAGATGCTTAATACAAGTGAACTAATAACATTATAGGGGTTGGTTGTTTCTTACCATCCGAACAGTTGTAAAATCCTACAAACTCCATCTGCATAAACAATGTTTATTAATATAGTTGTATATAAGTGACTAGAAGAAAGATAAAAGAGAAAATGATCAACACAACCATTTTAAGCAATGAGTTTACTAAACTTATCTCTTTTAAAAGGCTCGTGATATATGGACATTAGACCGTACTATTCACATAACAGTGGGCTGCTACATGACTCGTGCCTATACGATACATATAGTAGCATATGTCTATACGACTCGTATGTCTTGTAATATATAAAATAAAAAAAAATCAACTTTTGTATACTTTTTGTAACAATTGAGCGAATACAAGCAACTACTTTTATCTTTTATACTTGGTTTTTATATACGAATCGTAGGTGTCGGTGTAGTAGAGCTGGCAAAAAAATTCCATAAGGTTCGATATAGATAATTTTTACAACTGAAATAGATCAGGATGTATTAAAACATTTTTTAAAGAGGTCAAGATAAGTTAGGAAAATGATAATAACTTTTGTTTATGGTTACAATGAGTTTTTTATATATTAGAATGGACTAAAACAAGGCATATCCTATTTTCTTTCAAAACAAAATCCGTAATCATAATTTATCTAAACCGAACATAAACAAACAGAAGAAAAAGTAAAACAACAAAAATGTTTCCCCCGTCGTAGTCGTTCACAAAGAAAAAAAACTTAACTCATGTTCGAACGAGGACGACAGGGATAACATTTTTGTTGTTTTACCTTTATTGTTTTTTATTTATATTTTGAGTTATTATTTTTTTTAATTTTTTTAAATGGTTGTTGAAATCCTTTTTATTTTAACCTTTACTTGAGTCAAGATGTATTGACTTAATTCATCTTGACCTTAATCCATTCAAAAGGTATGAATTTGACACAATCTGCACGAGAAATGATCACTTTCGCTAGGATTAAAATTAAATAAAAAAATTTTTGCGTAAAGGCCATTTTATCAAATTTATCAGTCGACTCAAGATGCCATATGATGACTTATAAATATTAGTATTTTATTGTATTAAACTTATAATTGATAGCACCTTCCAATGATCCTCGACTATTTTCTTTACACGAGCTTCGTTCTCGTATGCAGTTTTAGCAGCCATGATCGCAAGCGCGCTAATGTAACGTGGATCTTCACGATGTATTTCATCATCCAGCTCCACTCTTGTGTCTGTTAAGCCGATGGCTGACAAGAAATTTGGCGATTCTCTACATAGTTCCACGCTCTTCCCTGGAAAATGTTACCCATTTAAAAAATATACTTTTCATGGTTACCGAATAGGATTTATGAATGATTCGTTATGTATTTTATATTTTGATCATGCATGAAAAACAGTATACATGCAGACGACACAGCATTAAAATGAACAATTATTCAAGTTAAAAAAAAAGCGTGTACGTATCATGTAAACAATACATATGGCATTAAAATGAACAATTATTAAGTTAAAAAAAAACCTTGTATTGTATTCATGACGAGCATGCAGAAGCTAGCATAGTGCGTCCAGAGATTCAGGAAAGACTCGATGAAACGCCCCAAACATTCCAACGGTCTGGAAATTAACTTGAGACCCCTAATGAAGACAATGGAGATGAAGATCAAGAATCTATGAGTGAATGTTCCACGTAAGCCCTCATCATCATGGGAGTTTATGAATTTTCTTGCTCCGATTTTTTCGTCTAGTAGAAGAAGACATAATTCCCAAACTCCCACCTCGTTGAGATCCAACCGCATATATTCATCGCCCATGTTGAATTTGTTTCTCTAGAAAAAAAACTTGTTCTTAGATGTAGACGAGTATGATTGCATATATATGTGTTCTTGCGTAGCATTTTATAAATGGTGTGAGAGAATAAAGATTAGCTTACTCATTGGATAATTATTCTCTGCAAAAGATGAACATGCTTCCTAAAGTTTAACTGGGCGGATTTCCATATTATTTTATGATTATCTCTTCACGAATGGTTACCATATCCTTAGGACTTTTCCATGTTTAGCTGATTAGCTCATTAAGGTTTTTTTGTTTATTCCTTTTCTTTCTGATGTAATTCTTAGGTTAAATTCACAATAAGCACCATAAAACTTTAGAATGTTTGTGGGTTCTATGAATTATTAACTAATTAATCGATAAACATAAAACTATTAAGTAATCAAATATATATATATATATATACATATATATATATATATATATATATATATATATATATATATATATATGGGCCAATGAGGTTGGCAGTCAACTGAGAAAAACAAAATTTTTAAACATTATTAAGGGGTTATGAGTTTTTCAGTTCAAATTCACCAAATAACATAATTTCATCGTTAAAAAAGAAATAAATTTGGATTTCAAGATACATGAGGTTCATTGGTCGACAGAGATCTAATTCAACTTTCCAACTATGGAATAAATTTGGCAACGACGATTTTGTTGTCTTTTGTGACGCTTCTATTCAAGGTATTGGTTGTGTTCTTATGCAACGAGACAAGATCATTGCTTACGCTTCGCGTCAACTTAAGGTGCACGAGAAAAATTACACGACACACGACCTCGAACTTGGTGTGGTCGTGTTTGTCTTGAAAATTTGGAGACACTACCTTTACGGCATGAAATGTTTGGTCTTCACCGACCATAAATGTTTACAACACATTTTCGACCAAAAGGACCTCAATATGAGACAAAGACGATGGGCCGAATTGCTAAGTGATTATGATTGCGAAATTCGCTACCACCCCGGAAAAGCGAATGTTAAATCCGTCTTGCTCCATTGTGTCACCATCCAGTCTGACCTTCAATACCGCATTTTCGACGCACAACACGTCTCCGTCACCGAGGGTAACTTACACGACGAGATGTCGTGTGGCGCCGAACTCTAACTTGAAACCAAACGTAATGGCTTACTCTATTATTTCGACCGTTTATGGGTTCCCGATCGTGACGGTATTCGCATGTTCATCCTCGATGAAGCTCATAAGTCACGATACTCTATTCATCCCGGTGCGGATAAAATGTATGCCGATCTTCGTACCATGTTTTGGTGGCCGGGAATGAAGAAAGATATTGCAGTGTATGTATCTAAATGCCTCACTTGCTCTAAGGTTAAAGCCGAGCATCAAAAACCGTTTGGTTTGCTCGAGCAACCTCCGATACCCGTTTGGAAATGGAAGACATAGCCATGGATTTCGTTACCAAACTCCCACTACTCAAAGCCGCAATGATAGTATTTGGGTGATTGTTGATCGGTTGAACAAGTCAGCCCATTTCATACCATTTCGAGAAAAATCCTCCGTAAGCGAATTAGCCCGAATCTATGTGAAGAACATCATTTGCCGCCATGGAATGCCTTTGACCATAATTTCCGATCGTGATGGTCGGTTTACCTCTCATTTTTGGAAATCGTTGCAAACCGCCTTGGGTACTCGTATTGATCTAAGCACCGCTTATCACCCGCAAACCGATGGTCAATCCGAGAGAACAATTCAAACTCTCGAAGATATGCTACGCTCTTGCATACTAGATTTTGGTGAAAATTGAGATACTCATTTACCACTTGTAGAGTTTTCCTACAATAATAGTTTTCACACTAGTATTGGCATGGCACCTTTTGAAGCTCTCTATGGCCGAAAATGTCGTTCCCCGATTTGTTGGAATGAGGTTGGTGAATCTCAAATCACCGGTCCCGAGCTTGTTCAAGAAACTTCCGATCTAATCGCTCTTATTCGTCAAAATCTTCTTGCCGCTCGTAGCCGCCAAAAGAGCTACGCCGATAAGCGCCGTAAACCTCTCGAGTTCAATGTTGGTGATCGAGTTATCCTCAAAGTATAGCTCCTTGGAAAGGGGTAGTTCGTTTTGGCAAAAGGAATAAACTATCTCCGCATTTTGTTGGCCCATTTGAGATCGTTGAAATGGTTGGTAAAGTTGCGTATCGTCTAAATCTCCCCAAAGAGCTCTCCAATGTTCATTCAACTTTTCATATTTCCAATCTCAAAAGTGCTTAGCCAAGGGGAATCTCCATATACCCCTCGACGAAGTCCGAGTTGATGAGTCTGTGCGCGTTATCGAGAAGCCTGCTGAAATCGTGGATCATATGGAAAAAGAAACCAAGCGTAGCCGTATTCCACTTGTCAAAATTCGTTGGGAATCTAAACATGGCCCCGAGTACACTTGGGAGCGTAAAGACCAAATGGAGTCCAAGTACCCGCACCTCTTCGTTACGGCTTAATTTCTAATTTCGGGACGAAATTTTCTAAAGTAGTGAATGCTGTAACATTTCGGGTTTTCCGTTTCCTTTCGGTTTTGTAACCATTACCCGACACGGGTTCGGGTTCGGGTATTTCATTAATAAATCCAGCACTTGTTTTGTATTTTATTTATTTATTAACTTATTTGATTATAACTTTAAGATTGTACAAGAAACAACCCCCAACCAACTTTAATTCATTTTGAACCCAAATCTATAGAACAGGGACCAAAGTGCAAAATCATACAAAATATTTTCCTCTTCTCTTCTTCCTCTTCCCACCGACGGCTAAGACACCCCCCTTTTTCTTGAACCATAATTTACGGACCAAATCATGTAATTGATCATATCATATCAATCCTTACCTTAATACGATTTCACCGACACCCTAAACTTGGTAATCGATGAGCAATTGACAGCTAATCCTTTAATAACGAATCGCGGACCGAAGCAATCTTAAAACACTATATAAAATCGTTAACATTTCAATTAAACCTGCACATACACTCCCCTCGACCTCGCGACACTAAAACCTAAGTTATTCAGCCCATACATTGTCGTTAAGATCCAGATTCGTCACCAACTAGAGCCGCGACCATATACTCTTGGTTCTCCCTCAATTCAGTAGCATACAAGGTAATTAAAAGGTGCATTCAATTCGTTTTTTCCCAACAAACCTTAACCCCAATTCAATTTCGGCAAACATCAAACAATGAAACCAATTTAAAACCTAGGGTTTGAATTGGGGAAGAACATAAACTATGTATTGTATATTTATATTATCACTTCTATTGTTGTAACAAGTTAAGGCGCTGGCCTGATGGCCAGCACCTGTGTTCTTAAGGCTTGAACTGGCCTGGGGCGCGGGTTCGAATCCCCCCGGCCCGGTTTTTGGGTTTGTATTTTTTATAATTTCATTTTAATAAGTTTTTAAAATGATTATACCTACATAACACTAAATAAACATCGCCTTAATGAACCGAACTCCTAATCAACTCTTTTCCTTTCATATTTATTTAAATATGCTTATTTTAATTTTATAATAGAGGCTACGTATATATATATATATATATATATATATATATATATACCTACACCTTATACAAATACTCATAAATACTAAATTGTATATATCCTTTTTATGACTCTCATTAACGAACTAAATTGTATTAAATATACAAAATATTACGTTTAACTTTTCCGTTAATATATAACTTATCAAACTCTAACGAAAATCAATAATTTTGATAATTAAATACTAATAATAATAATAGTCATAATAATAACACAATAACCGTATGATAATAAGACTAATTACATATTAATAACTTCATCAAGACCCAAGATCCTTCTTATTATTTTGTCATTTATATTTAACTCACTTTATCGTTAACAATTAGGATTAATTGTCGTCAAGCCTCGAGGAGCTTGACTGTTTTCCATCCTAGCATTTTCTTTTATTATCTCGTCCTCGTTTATCCTACTCTATAGGGTAAGTAAATTCACATCCCCCTTTTTACCGTTTTATAATTTTGGGGGCGTTATGCGTTCACAGCCAAATTTATTATTGATTTACACTACAATTCCGTTATATGCATAATTGTAATTGCTTGATTAGTTGTTATGTGCGAATGTGACGATGTGTTTATTTTATGTTGGTTGGTACCTCATCCTCATCCTCATTAGTATGATCATACGCCGTCGAAGTAAACCGTTATCAGTGTGATTCTGTTGAAAAGACAACTTTTATTTATTGTTATACTACTTGTAGTGATTTACGATTATTGCATGTAATTGTCATTTTAATACTATACATACTCAAAACTGTGATTTACTTGCTCAACTCTATGTTGACAAAATATATATTTTCATGCATGGCGCAGATAGCTTTATCGGATGAATCAAGTATTGGAAGTTAGATGAGACCTTAGGTTGCTTGATGATTGAAGAAAACTTTTATTTTAAGTTCTTTATGTTTTGAATATTTAATTGTAACAGTATTTCATTTGAAACGAGGTTTGTGCTTTTGAACTTGATATATGAATGAATAATTTAGATATTGACACGTGTTTTTCACTTAGTGTCTTCTGAGCTATGATACAATCAATGTCGCGCTCCGGCATGTTCCGCCGTAGGTTGGGGTGTGGCAAAAGAACTTCCACCGTAGTTACGTTGGGTCTAGCTTTTTTATTAACAAAAAACACCAGTTCACAAAATTTGTAAAAACATAAAAATACTGGTTGACTTTCCATTGTAAAACCATTAAAAATGCCGCTTACAAAGCCGTTGTAAAGCATAAATACACCGGTTCGTTAAAATTATATTTATAAAGAACACCGATTTGTAGCCCGTTATAATCACTTCATCACACCGGTTGTTGGTTCGTTGTAAATACTTAAATAACAACGGTTAACAACATTTTGTATTAAGTTTTACCGGTTAAGAGCCCATTGTAAATAAAGTTTTATGATGGTTACCAGTCCGTTGTTAAGTATAATATACACCAATTACAACTCGTTTTAATATCTTCTATGATATACACCGGTTTTGAATCCATTTTAAATATATTTTGCAACACTTCTTTTAAAACGGTTTTGAAACCGTTGTGTAAATGATATTTAACCGTTTTAAAATGACCATTTTCTATACTAGTGATAACAAAATCATCTAAACTCAAATTCTTGGTCATAATCTAGCGCAAAAATCCTTGCAAATGTAAAGTTAGTGGAATTTTAGATGGAAATAGAATTTGCTGTTAAAAAAATCTGGAGCTAAAATCGTATTTTAGAAGCTAAAATTCTGATAAAAGGCCAAATTGCCCTACAAAAATGTAAACATTTCATGTCTTTGCTTGTTGGTAAAGGTTTTTACCATTTGGGAAGAAGTGGTTCAAATCCTGGTACTGGACTAGATCATTCTTTTGATGTAGTTTGGTACGTAGTAAGAAGTAGACGTGTGTGTGTGAGTCAGTGTACAAAAAGTAAAAATAAAAATTCCATGGGTAAACTACTTGACATAAACAACTTAAATCGATGCATTACATAACATAAATAACTTAAATCAAGTGTATCTTTGTATGCTACAGATTATATGGTAGTAATTAGGACTAGTAGCACCATTAAATAATTTATTTCAACACAATTTATTAGTAATTTATAATCATCATATTCCAGTTGTCCGTATGACGTCGTCTTTGTTTGGATTAATTATCTTCTTGAATCGTATTAAAAGCGCCAGGAGAGCCCAGCCTAGTGAGATTAACATAATCTTGAGGACAATGAGCCGATAAACCAGGAAATATTAGTCCAAAGAATCGAACCCCCAAAAGAAGTCTCCTTCTTTGTACTTCCTCCCGAAAGCATATGTCAATGCACCACTTCTTACCATTTCGAAAAGGGCATTCAAGTACATCAGCCCGATCGATACAGGCCAGTATACAGGCCAGAAGTAATTCTTGTTTGGTACTTCCCTCATAACCTTCTAAACACCATTCCAAACTAAGTTAAAGTTTATTGTAATTATCTTTTGCATACTTAAATTATATGATTTGATGTTGTCTCTTTTTAAAGCTATATGTAGTGAGAGAGTAGTAGAGGGTCACGTGGGCGACAAGCAATCCCCCCCCTCGGGGTGACAAAAGGGGCGATTAGGGGGTGGGCGACTAGTTTTGGCCGCCTGCCATCTTTGTTTTTTTATTATTATAATAGTTTGTGAGTGTGATATATATATATATATATATATATATATATATATATATATATATATATATGATGAGTATCAATACAGAACTGTAAATTATTTAAAAACTTGAAGGAACTCTTGAAAACTAATGTATTTTATAAAAATTTTTGTATGTTAATGTTCTTTAAGAGTAGTTTTATCATTTTTATATCTATATCTACGATTACAATTTTGAAAATTAGTTTTTATACATATCTATGTTTTGTGTTACACCTATGTAAATATGTTGGTATATAAATTTTACATATATGTAAACTTGTGATTAATATATGTAATCTAAAGTTTTTATATAAAATATGATTAAACTACTCTTAAATAATGTTAATATATAAAAAAAAATTAAAAAATTGTTTGGTTGTTAAGGGTTCCTAAGAGTTCTTAACTTTTTTAGAGTTCTTAAATGATACCAACACTATATATATATATATATATATATATATATATATATATATATATATATATATATATATATAGAAAATGGTTCAAATAAAAAGAAGAGTTTTCTAAGAATGGTAAGAACCAATAGTTTTTTGACAAGTGGCATTAAAACTTATGGTGAATGAACAATTCTAATAAACTATGTCGGTTTTTAGTAATTTTAAATCTCAACCATTGATTAACATGATCCAATTGCTATGATTTATTCCTAGTCTTCCTAGGAAACTACTTCTTTTTCGTATAACCCTCCCATATATATATATATATATATGGTACAACAACATTACAACCCTAAAACGAAAACTCACTCTTTGCTGACTGGGCGTCACATGGCGCAATTCGTCCCATTTTGTAGCCCTCCACTACACATAGCCTTCTCATTTATTTTTCTATATAACTAACTAATAATATATAATATCTTACGCGGTCATTAGTATATTGTACAGAAACAATCCCTTATGCTGAAGTGAAACATTAGGGTTACATAAAGAATTTTTTAGGATAGGTGTTTTAGCATTCATCAAAATATTTCTAGGCATTGTTGTAGTTCTTACCAATCGCTACCCTTGTAAGCCAATTCAGCAAGTTCGAGTAGGTGGCAAGTATATCCCCATAGAGTTTAATGAAAAACTTTAAAATAAGAATTAAGTTTGGTCGAAAACTCTTTGGAGTTCCTTTGTCACCGAAGCTAATTTATTGAGTTAGTTTGTCACACCACCGAACTTAAAAAAATATTGTCAAAAGTTGCAAGAGTTCCCTTACAGTGGTAAGGAATTATTAACAAGTGAAAGAACTTTCAAAAAAATACCTAAAGATAAACTGATTTCTAAATCACATGCTAAAATAATAGAAATTACCTGCCGTTTGTAGAAGCTGCTGAAGTAGTAACAATCGCCAAAGTGTTTGAACTTAAAAGCAGAATTATCAAATGGTATTCTCGGCACAATGTCATTTGAGTAAACAAACCGAAAGTATCGCTCTGCGCCCAACAGAGCTTCCATGGATTTACAGAACTCACCATCTCCAACCCTCGGTTGCCCAAATGTATACACACCTGCAAGTCTGTCCAGCAACTCGGACTCATGATGGAATTGCAATATCGCTGGAAACAAGACCGCTAGTGCACCACCTAAACTATGGCCAGTTACAATAAACCGCGTGTTCTCATTTTCGTCCAGTTTTTTTCTAAGAACTTGCCTGATTTTGTAATAAGCAAAAATTTTATCATCATATTCTTCGTGTTCTTCAAGTTCTTTAGGCCACGAGAATTTTTTTTGTAAGCCTAACGCTTTCATGAAGCCTGAAGAAACACTAATCGATCCCGGGCAGATTACGGATAATCTGGGGGTTAAATAGATGTTTCCCACGAGGGGTTAGACCCGGCAAAGATGGTTCTTCTGATAACCTGCAAAACAGACACCGTGAGCTCGTCACTGAGAGGGGGGGGGGTACCTCCTTGTGACCACCCTCCGGCGTGAGAATCAGACTAGATTGCTCTTGAATATAAGTGTATATTAAGAGATTGCTAGAGCAGATATCAGGTATAAGATGTAAGATACAAGATAAGATGAGATGATCATACCATTAGGGGTATTTATAGCCGAAGGTAGGTTTCCAAGAGGGTATAGCCGGCTGAATAGTATTCCTGTTCTACCAACCGTGGCCTACGCACGTGCCATGCTGGCAGTTGGTGGGTAGGCAGCGGCTGACAATGACCAGGCCTGCTGTGTACTATTCCTTTTCCACCAACTGCAGGCTATGCACGTGGTATGACAGGAGTTGGTGAGTAGGTAGCGGCTAATAGTGACATACAGTACAAGAGCATGCTGCTCGCCATACTGTTATCAATGGGCTGTCGTATCTCTGGTCAGATCTTTTGCTCATACCTCGTCAGGTACAGTACAAAAGATCTTCCAGTATCGTACGGACTGGCTCATTTGGGCGGGAGTATTCCCCCTCCCGCCTTTGTGCGGGATTGTTCCCGGCTTTACTCATTCCTTCAGGTGACTACTGAATTATTGAGAGCTAAGTGCCTTGTGCGTGTAGCCTTGCTGCGCGGGTGGCCTTCCCTGATGGCTTGTATCCGCAGCTGCGGGAACAGGCGGAGTACTTCACCATTGGGAGGCATTTCCTGCGGGAACAGCTTGCGTACTGCGGGTAAGGACGTCACGTCTCTGAGCATGGTGGGTCTTGCGGATCCAGTTGGTTTCTGCGCAGACGTCTCTCTTCAAGGTGAGTCCTGTGGGTCCAACTAGGCTCTGCTGGGACCTACCTCTTCAAGTCCCCCCAGTCCAATGTTCTTCTCATGAGTGTTTAATAAGTGAGGTGAACTTTTGGACTTAAGCAAAGGGTTTTTGAAAAGGGTTTAGTTTTAAGGTTTTCCATGGGGATTCTTCCCGCGGAAGTCCTTATGTCACTTGCAGAAATTCCCGACTTTCCTGCTTGATCTTTGGGTATGATGCGGGTAGGTCTGTAACCTCCTCGCAAGTCAGGAGCGTTGAGTCACACTTGTGTGGATTCTCCATGAGGTTTTGGTAGTTTTGAACATAGTGATCAATTATGTTAAAACCACCAATTCCATCTTGAAGCTTCAAACAATGTAGTTCTCGACGTTCCCGCTATGCGGGGATGTTATTCCCGTTTCCGCAAGCATTGCCCGAAAGATCCTTCTTGGTTTCAATTCCTTGCGGAGTGCTAGGTATGTGAAGGGTTTTGCCTTGACACTGTACCCGCACTCGTCTTACGGTTACTTTACTTCCAAGGTATTTCTGGCGTCAATTCCCTGCGGGTGCTAAGTATGTGAAGGGTCTTGCCTTAACACTGTACCCGCACCCGTCTTATAGTTACTTGGTCGCCGAGGTATTCTTGGCTTCAATTCCCTGCAGGTGCTAAGTATGTGAAGGGTTTTGCCTTAACACTGTACTCGCACCTGTCTTACAGTTACTTGGTTGCCAAGGTAAGGGGTATTTTCCCGCTTACTTTTGAATCTTTTTGAATTTTTGAAATTTGAAGAGTTGGTGAAAGGATAAGAACAGTCCAAACTGTTGAAACGTCGTCCGACGGTTTCTTCTGATTGTGTCAGGACGTGCAGGAAGTTATGGTGACGTGACAGTACATGGTCATTCCAGACGCATTTTCAGGCGCGTGGGCACGATTTTTCGGGCGCGTGGCCGCGAAATTAATGGCACGCGTCCTTTCAACAGCTGTTGCCAGCTTGCTTTTTGCCACGTGTCATAGTTTCATTGCACCTGCGATTTCTCTCTCTTCCGCATTAAATTCATCGCATTGATTGCGATTAGTATATAAAGGGGGAGAGGGTCCTTTGTAATCCACACTTTCACTTTTCTCTTCATCTTCAAAACGATTTCCGGCGAATACTCACCTTTTCAGTCGAGCATTCTCTTGAAATCGTTCTCTTCTTTCATACCTGCAAGATGTCTTCTGCTCACGATTTTGAGGCTACTGTCCAGGAGGCTGGGGTGTACGCCGAGAACCCGTCATCCACGTTCGACAAGGATGACAAGAGTACTGCTGGCGAGTGCCAGTGTGCTCTGTCTGTCGATCTATATCAGTACATCGTCAGGAAGTTCATGCTCGAGTCTTTCGAGCCTGAGTTTCCTGAACCTCATCAGACGGTGTATGATGCCCCCAGAGGAAAGATCGGGGTATATGCCGCATTCTTTGTCTATGGGAATCTTAGGTTCCCTTTGACGAAGTTTGTGTACCGTGTTCTGGAGAGGCACGGTGTACACCTGACCGAGGTACACCCGATGGCGATCGCAAAGATTCGCCACTTCGAGTGGGTGTGCCGGATTCTGGGCGTTGAGCCCTTCGTCGATCGCCTGATGACCTTCTACTCTTGGAGGTGCATCCAGGGGTGGTATACTCTGATAACCCGGATCAAGGGTTTGAAGATTTGCGCAACCGAGCGCAGTCTTCGTTCATGGAAGCGGGAGTTCTTTTATATCTTCGCTCGCGCCATCCCCCTTGCCATGAAGTTTAAGAATGGGCAAGCACTCCCCAGCCTTCACGCCTCCAACTACCAGGAGGCGGAATGGTTCTCAAAGATTTCCAGAGTCCAATCTCCGGTTTACCGCTTTGTGGAGTCCGGGATGGTGATGCTCGGGATGAGCCGGGTGTGGAAGGATGCGGAGGCGCAAAAGATCCCGATCGTCCTTGAATACGGTTTGAACTCTGTCCCTTACGGTATGCTCTGTCTTCTTTGTTTATATAGGTTTGTCTTCTAACTGTTTTTCTTTTATTTCAGAGGGGAACGACTTGCAGTCGCTCCTGCATCCGCGGGAGGCTGATAGTCCCGCTCGGATGGGTACTCGTGCTCTAGATGAGAACGAGTTGCCCATCCTTGAACAGACGGCGGATCGGTTCGTGGAGGTCTACCCGCCAGGCCACGAGATCCTGAGCGCCAGGCGGCCAGGTAAGGCGTTATTCAACCCTCGACCCCTCAATGCTGAAACCTCTGCTGGAATTCCTCTAATCTTGTGTTCTGATGAGGAATCCGCAGATGGTCCTCCGTTGGTGCGGAAGAAGAAGGCTGCCGGCGGGAAGGGGAAGGCGAAGGTGGCCTCCACTGCTGATCCGGTGCCTCGGTCTGATTCAAAGACAAAGAGAGCGAGGAGGTGGCGGGGAACCCTGGTGGTGATAAGACCACTGCTCCGGAGGCTGCGACGACTGTCACCTCCGGAGAGCCCAGGATGACGACGGTGAGCGGCGTAAAGAGGCCGGCTCCATCGGGTTCGTCCCCGCCTGTCCGCACTTTTAGGCTCAAGAAAACCCGTAAGTACAAACTTCCTTTATTTGACTTCATAGCTTTCCATCATTAATACTTATCTTCCTTGTGCAGGCGTGGATGCTACCGCATTCCAGGGTGGAGCGGGGAGGAGTACCTCCGGACCCATGACGGTAGGCTTGGTCAGCCTACCTGAGGCGACGACCCAGGCGGCTGCGCCTGCTTCAGTTGGTTCAGTTGCTCACCCAGTTGAGCCAACTGTTCCAACTGTGATGACATCACCGCCGGCTGTCAGTGCCATATTTACTGAATCTTTCACTGAGCCGGCGGTTACTTTTTCTGCGGACTCCGCAGCGGCGACCACGGTTGTGAGTTCACCTACGGTGAGTTCACCTCCGTTGGTTTCTACTACCGCGGCGGCCTTCACCATGCCTCCTCCGTCATTGGCAACGACGGCTGATCCTTCAGGTATGCTTGGGGCTTCTCGCCAACCTCTGCCTCCTTCCCATCTGCCTGACCTCTTGGACGGATTTCCCTTGGGTTCAGGTGATAGGTTTGGCGGCTATCGGCCTGTTGTCGACCCTACAGGTGCGTAGGGTTCTTTTGGCCTTTTTTTTTTTTTTTTTTTTTTTTTTATATATCATCTTTTCCTAACTGCTTTTTGTTTTTTGCAGTGTCGGATTCCAATGAAGTGTATGTTCCACGCTGGAACATCCGCCGAGGAACAACCCTTCGCACGCCTGTGGAGTGCGTGGAGTGGGCTCGTCACGCAGCTCCCAGTGGTGCGTTGGGGGAAGAAATGGCTAGCTACCAGGAGGGTAGGCTAACCAATGTGCTGCGGATTCTCCTGGCCCGGATGCAGCCGCGCGTCGAGCTGCTTTGTCGTGAAAACGACAAGTTAAAAGCAGCTCGCATCCAAGAAGTAGCTCAGGCGCGGGCTGTCCGGGAGGAGAACAAGAGGCTTAACGCAGTGGCTGCGGAAAAGGAGAAGGCCTTCAAGGCCCTCGAGGTTGAAGTTCAGGCCCGTCTCGAGGCCCGTTCCAAGGCTGCCCAAGCTGTTAACGAACAGCTTCGGCTGGCTAAGGAAACTGCACGGAACGCAACCGAGAGGGCCACCAAGGCTGAAGCTGTTGCTGAGCCTTTACGCCTCGAGAATGAGGAACTTAAAGCCAAACTAGAGGCGCTCCAACAGGCTCATGATGCCTTGGCGATGGAAGACGCCAAGAAGCTCCAAGAGATCTTGGACCAGAGGGGGGTGCTTGATCATACTGAGCGGAAGCTAAAGTGCGTTGAAGAGGCTGCGGCTAAAGAAGTGTTGCTTGCCAACCTTAACAAAAGTGAAGCCGAACGCGCCCGTAACCAAGCTCAAGCTGCCCTCCAGGAAGCTCTGGTTACCAAGGAATGGCTTCTTCGAGAAGCGTTGTCTCAGGTAAGCTTAGCTTCATAATGTCTTCACGCTTTTCTTTGTAAATAGAAAAGGTTTTGATACTTGTATATTTTTTTTGTAGGTTGTGCATCGAGTCTTCACGGACACATCATACGACGATGCCATGAGCGCAGCCCTCAACGCTTCTCATGAGGATGGGGAAAAGGCCGGCTTGCTGCTTGGTTTAGGGTTCGTTGAGAAAGGCATCCCGCCTTCCAACTTCCCTTTGTATGATGTGGATACTGAAGCTGTTTATGACCAAGCAGTGAATCAGTATGCTGCCTTCCCGCATCCGGTGGTGGAGAAGGTGAACGAAGTTGCTGCTGCTGATGATGGGCTAGCTATCCTTAAAGCTTTCCTTGAACCGCCACACTCTACTGATGGTGCTGGTCCAAGTGGAAGTGGTCCTGAAGCTTGATCCTGAAGATCCCTTCCAACTGTTAGGATAGGTTTAGCTTGTATAGATTTATATTCTTGTAGGCGGGTAGTTACCCGGCCCTTGTAATGAATATTATGAAATATAAATCTTTGTGCGGGTAAGACCGCTACTTTCACTGGATGACTTGCTTTATAAACGTTATGACTTGCTCATGCATACTTTAGTTTAAATTAGCAATTTTCCAAGTGTTTAGAATAAGTTAACCTTTGAACGTGGTAGATAATAGGTTGAAGTTTTGCTTCCTCCTTCGTGATTGTGCGGGTAGGACCGTCACTTGCACTTAGTAGGATGGCTAAACTTTACCTATATCTAACCTGCGTGGAGGTTTTCCCCATCTTTTTAGAAATTTTCTAAGTGTTTAGAATAAGTTAACCTTTGAACGTGGTAGATAATAGGTTGAAGTTATGCTTCCTCTTTCGTGATTGTGCGGGTAGGACCGTCACTTGCACTTAGTAGGATGGCTAAACTTTACCTACATCTAACCTGCGTGGAGGTTTTCCTCATCCTTCTGTTAGAAATTTTCTAAAGTATTTTGAATAAGTTAACCGTTCGACGCGCGGTTGTCAATAGGTTCGGTTTCCTCTCATGATTTGTGAGGTTAGGACCGGCACTTTCATTTAGTTGGATGACCAAAGTTTACCTGACTGACCTGCGTGAAGGTTTGCCGTTTTTTGGGTTTATGCGGGTTTTGCCGCCTTCCCCACGCAACGACTTTCCACGTAATTATGCGGTGAAAACCGGCATATCAGTGTTTAAATTAACCGTTCGACGCGCGGTTGTTAATAGGTTAGTGTTCAGTTTCCTCTATCATGATTCGTGCGGATAGACCGGCACTTTCATTTAGTGGGATGACTGAACTTTACCTTTAACTGACCTGCGTGAAGGTTTGCCGTTTTTTGGGTTTATGCGGGTTTTGCCGCCTTCCCCACGCAACGACTTTCCACGTAATTATGCGGTAAAAACCGGCATATCAGTGTTGAATAAATTAACCGTTCGACGCGCGGTTGTTAATAGGTTAGTGTTCAGTTTCCTCTATCATGATTCGTGCGGATAGACCGGCACTTTCATTTAGTGGGATGACTGAACTTTACCTTTAACTGACCTGCGTGAAGGTTTGCCGTTTTTTGGGTTTATGCGGGTTTTGCCGCCTTCCCCACGCAACGACTTTCCACGTAATTATGCGGTGAAAACCGGCATATCAGTGTTGAATAAATTAACCGTTCGACGCGCGGTTGTTAATAGGTTAGTGTTCAGTTTCCTCTCATGATTCGTGCGGATAGACCGGCACTTTCATTTAGTGGGATGACTGAACTTTACCTTTAACTGACCTGCGTGAAGGTTTGCCGTTTTTTGGGTTCATGCGGGTTTTGCCGCCTTCCCTACGCAACGACTTTCACACTTATGTATGCGGTGAAGACCGGCATATCCGTGTGGAAAGTTCATAAGTATAAATGTAAAATCATCAGCGTCGATGTTCTAAGGAGAATCATTTTCATTAGAAGTGGCTCTGGGCCTTTACAAATTTGGAATTGATCTACATCCAAACTGTGTAATTGAGCTCCCTTCCATGTTGTTGGGATGGGAGTGCCATCGAGCCGATATGCACCTGGTTCGGGATCTCGTTGTTTACGCAGTATGTAGTCTCCGGCATTGAAGCTGCAATTTTATTCGTGTTTTCCCCAGCTGGGGTTCTACACGCATCAGCCAGCTCAGCGTTCGTTACGCCACGAGGTGTGCGAGCGTCCCATCTCTGACAAATGCTTCGACGATGTCCTTTACGTCTGTGCATTCTTCAGTGTTCTGGCCTTTTGTCCTGTGAAAGTCACAGTATTTGCTCCGATCAGCATTGTGATGATGTCGAATTATTGGAGCCTTTGGCCATGGGAGCTCCTCAGTGGCGAATATCTCGGTGACGCTTTTGGTGAGTGGCGTCCATCTGGAGTTCTGGTTCGACTGTACGTTATCCCTTCCGCCTAACCGATGTTGCAAGCCGGATGAGGTGTCAAAGTTTACCCTTGACTGCCAAATGCCTAGCTTCCGCTTTTTGTTTAGTCGGGCGGTAAGGACGTTGTCTTCTCTTGTTTTCTGGGTGTAGAGGTTTGTGCTCTGGGGGAGATCTCTACCCAGTTGCTTCTCTGTTTCCGCAAAGCGTTTAGCTGCTGTCATGATGGCATCCCATGTGGATGGCATGCCATCTTTACCCGTTAAGGTGCGGATGAGCTCTGGGTCGTTCGCGCCCTGGATGAAAGCAGCGCGAACAAGATCTTCGCTAATATTACCCAGACTTAGCTTCTTTGAGTTGAAGCGAGTGATGAAGTCTGGCAAAGATTCATCTTCCTCTCGAATGCATTTGAGGATTGTCCATTGCTCTTCGGTATACTTTCTTTGTTGGCTGAAGTGTTGGCTAAACTTCTGTTGGAAGTCTGCCCAGTCGTAGATGTGGTTGACCGGTAGACGATCGAACCAAACTCTAGCTGGCCCAATAAGCGTCATTTGGAACATGTAACACCACGTAGGTTCCGTCCAATTACTGACGGTTGCCCCCGCTATGAATCTGTTTAAATGATCGTCTGGATCAGATATACCATCGTAAGTGCCGATGTTGGACATCTGTTTGGCACTTTTCGGGGCGATTGCTTCCGCAATGTCCCTTGCAAATTTGGACGTTCCCGCATTTGCAGCAGTTGGTGTAAATGTTTTGGAGAAGTCACGTGGATTTCCAACTGCGTTTTTTGGTTTGAAAGTTTCTCCAAAATGCCTTCTCGGTTGGGAGTCCGTTTCCTTACGCTTCCCTTTCGCCCTATGGCGAGGGTTTGCGTCACTATCGGAATCCTCCGAATCATCGTCAAAGTACTCTACGAATTCATCAGCCTGTTGGAGTAAACGTAAGCGTTCATCCAACTCAGCTTGGAATTCTTTTTGACGTGCTTCCGCCCACGCTTTAACTTCATCGAGTGTTTGGCAGGGAAGCCTCGTTCGTTGTCTCTCTAACTGGGTATCGGTGAATCCCAGTGAGCGATTATTTACTGCACTTGCCCCAGCTTGGGTAACTGGGGTAGTGTTCGTAAAAACTGTGTAGTCGCCGGTATTCCCCCCAGTAGCTGGGGTTGTGGTTACCGGAGTTTCTTTAACCATCTTTCCAGAAGTTTGAAAAAACTGAAAAGAAATGAAGTTCTAGCTTTTATGCACGGATGGCGCCAATGAAGAAACACTAATCGATCCCGGGCAGATTACGGATAATCTGGGGGTTAAATAGATGTTTCCCACGAGGGGTTAGACCCGGCAAAGATGGTTCTTCTGATAACCTGCAAAACAGACACCGTGAGCTCGTCACTGAGAATGGGGGGTACCTCCTTGTGACCACCCTCCGGCGTGAGAATTAGACTAGATTGCTCTTGAATATAAGTGTATATTAAGAGATTGCTAGAGCAGATATCAGGTATAAGATGTAAGATACAAGATAAGATGAGATGATCATACCATTTGGGGTATTTATAGCCGAAGGTAGGTTTCCAAGAGGGTATAGCCGGCTGAATAGTATTCCTGTTCTACCAACTGTGGCCTACGCACGTGCCATGCTGGCAGTTGGTGGGTAGGCAGCGGCTGACAATGACCAGGCCTGCTGTGTACTATTCCTTTTCCACCAACTGCAGGCTATGCACGTGGTATGACAGGAGTTGGTGAGTAGGTAGCGGCTAATAGTGACATACAGTACAAGAGCATGCTGCTCGCCATACTGTTATCAATGGGCTGTCGTATCTCTGGTCAGATCTTTTGCCCATACCTCGTCAGGTACAGTACAAAAGATCTTCCAGTATCGTACGGACTGGCTCATTTGGGCGGGAGTATTCCCCCTCCCGCCTTTGTGCGGGATTGTTCCCGGCTTTGCTCATTCCTTCAGGTGACTACTGAATTATTGAGAGCTAAGTGCCTTGTGCGTGTAGCCTTGCTGCGCGGGTGGCCTTCCCTGATGGCTTGTATCCGCAGCTGCGGGAACAGGCGGAGTACTTCACCATTGGGAGGCATTTCCTGCGGGAACAGCTTGCGTACTGCGCGTAAGGACGTCACGTCTCTGAGCATGGTGGGTCTTGCGGATCCAGTTGGTTTCTGCGCAGACGTCTCTCTTCAAGGTGAGTCCTGTGGGTCCAACTGGGCTCTGCTGGGACCTACCTCTTCAAGGCCCATGTGGACTTTACCTATGCCGTGATGAAGGAACCATGAGAAATCAAGATCCGTGCACCAATCGTCTGAGCTAAAGGGAGATGTTCCACGAAATGAGACGCAGATTAAATCATGATCTCCAGTTTTATCGATAAATATAAACGCTTGCGTGGGTTGGCTGCTACCATCGGAACAGTTGTAAAATCCTACAAACTCCATCTGCACAAAGAATGTTTTATATATAATTTAGTTGTGTCTAGAAGAAAGATAAAGAGAAATATTCCAATCAGCCATTTTAAGCAATGACTTGGACATCAGACTTTACTCTCCAGTCGATATATAACTCTTGATTATACGAGTTGGATAACCCTATATGCATCAATAGTATAGTTTTGTAAAAATATCAAATTTAATTTACTACAAAGTTTTATGCATAAAGGTTTTTTTTTCAAATTTATCATTCAATATGACCATATGATAGTAATATTTTATTGTATTAAACCTTCCAATCCTTGACTATTTTCTTGATACGAGCTTCGTTATCGTATGCAGTTTTAGCAGCCATGATCGCAAGCGCGCTAATGTAACGTGGATCATCACGATGGATTTCATCATCCAGCTCCTCTCTTGTGTCTGTTAACCCGACCGCAGATGAGAATTTTGGCGATTCTCGAGATAGCTCGTTCTTCCCTGGAAAATGTTACTCATTTATAAATTATTTTTAAAGAAAGAATCACAAATAAGAACTATCTAACAGTTAAAATGAACAATTATTATGTATTTTATATTTAATTCGATCATGCATGAAAAAACAGTATACATGCGGACAATACATATGGCATTAAAATGAACAATTATTAAGTTAAAAAAAAACCTTGTATTGTATTCATGACGAGCATGCAGAAGCTAGCATAGTGCGTCCAGAGATTCAGGAAAGACTCGATGAAACGCCCCAAACATTCCAACGGTCTGGAAATTAACTTGAGACCCCTAATGAAGACAATGGAGATGAAGATCAAGAATCTATGAGTGAATGTTCCACGTAAGCCCTCATCATCATGGGAGTTTATGAATTTTCTTGCTCCGATTTTTTCGTCTAGTAGAAGAAGACATAATTCCCAAACTCCCACCTCGTTGAGATCCAACCGCATATATTCATCGCCCATGTTGAATTTGTTTCTCTAGAAAAAAAACTTGTTCTTAGATGTAGACGAGTATGATTGCATATATATGTGTTCTTGCGTAGCATTTTATAAATGGTGTGAGAGAATAAAGATTAGCTTACTCATTGGATAATTATTCTCTGCAAAAGATGAACATGCTTCCTAAAGTTTAACTGGGCGGATTTCCATATTATTTTATGATTATCTCTTCACGAATGGTTACCATATCCTTAGGACTTTTCCATGTTTAGCTGATTAGCTCATTAAGGTTTTTTTGTTTATTCCTTTTCTTTCTGATGTAATTCTTAGGTTAAATTCACAATAAGCACCATCAAACTTTAGAATGTTTGTGGGTTCTATGAATTATTAACTAATTAATCGATAAACATAAAACTATTAAGTAATCAAATATATATATATATATATATATATATATATATATATATATATGGGCCAATGAGGTTGGCTGAGAAAAACAAAATTTTTAAACATTATTAAGGGGTTATGAGTTTTTCAGTTCAAATTCACCAAATAACATAATTTCATCGTTAAAAAAGAAATAAATTTGGATTTCAAGATACATGAGGTTCATTGGTCGACGGAGATCGAATTCAACTTTCCAACTATGGAAGTTATAACCACGTTACTTGGAATAGTATATTTCCCAAAAAGAAATGGCATGTATCACGATTCACGTTTAGACTTCTTTCATGCGCCAAACACCAACTTTTTTAGTTTAAAACGTCGGTCAAAAAACATGGTTGGTGGAAAAATTTGCATCATTAAGTATATGAAAATGTATTTTCCCAAGGTTTTGGACATAGTTATTTATATGTAATCTTGGTTAATATAATGCTACTATTTTGCTTGTGTTCTACGTTTTGAGACTTTTGCAACAAATCAAATTGCGTCTAAGATGGGGCTAAGACGAATGAGGTCTAAGATGGGGCTAAGATGAATGAGGTACTGTTACTCGAAATTAGGTATTTATTTAGTTGTTTAATTCTCCACTCTAATTCAAATGCCTTATCTTTATTTTAGAAATTTACACACCTCGTACTTAAAATTAAATACAACAAAGATCTACAATGTACTTCTTAATTCTCATTCTTCCTAATTTTTTAGTTTCTAGTTTCATTTTGGATCCTCATGTTAGCCCTGCTTGCGATGCGCGTATATGATGCATATATGTGTGAACCCTCGGGTGGGCAAAATTGAAATTGCACTAATTTTGACGTTATTTTACTAATCTCGTGAAAATAACGTTAAAAGTGGTGGGAGGTTAATAAGACATCATGTGGTGGCGTTGATATCCGAAAGACAAGGGTATATGCACCAATCGGCGGTGTCCTGATGGTTGAGTGTTATGTGTCTCATGTCCAAGGCTTGATACAAAACTACTATTGAGCCGGGGGTCTCACCAGAAGCGGTCTCTCTATTCCTAAAGGTAGAGGTAATGTTGTCTACATCTTACCCTCCTCAGACCCTATCATAGCTTTGCTATTTGTGAGATATACTAAGTATGATGATGATGATGATGATGTGTTAAACATGAATTCTCAACCCTTCTTACTTGCTTTATTTACTTTCTTGTAATTTTATTCAGATTAGTTGTAACATTCTACTACCGAATATTGTAATTTGCTCCCTTGTTTTCTTTTATGTATTGTAATTCAAATTAATAAAATATGTTTTATTATTATTATTCTATGAACAATTTTCTATAAAGTTAACAATATAGACTCATGTGACATTCGTCAATTTCGGGTCACTTTTGTTATGTAAACCCGACCCGTTTGTAACCCGAACATTTCAAATATATAAAATATTGGATCTTGTCATTTAAATATATAAAATATATAAAATATTGGTTTTTTTATATTATGCATTGTTTGACCATTTAAACATACAC
Organism: Bidens hawaiensis; assembly: GCF_021521415.1. NCBI lineage: Eukaryota > Viridiplantae > Streptophyta > Magnoliopsida > Asterales > Asteraceae > Bidens > Bidens hawaiensis. The sequence goes on from NW_027505132.1 coordinate 287,936, forward strand.
ATTTTTATGCAAACCATAAAAGAATCTTTATACCCAACCCTTCACTCCTTCCCTATATAAACACACCCATCTTCTTCATTTTACTCTTGCTACATCTCCAAAAACTCTCTCAAAACTCCATAGATTCAAGGTTGTTATTTCTTATGTATTCTTGAAGTTTTGACTTCTCAAGTCAACCTAACTATAGTCTTTCATTCTAACTTGTTCATCTAACATTACTAACTCTTGAATATGGTGGTACAACATATATATAATACACACCCCTTGTTTCCTTTATTTGTTACTTCACCGACTCTGGTTGGTTAAGTTTCGAATGTCATAAGGCAAGGCTTCATGGAGGACTTCGTGTTCTTGATATATATTTACACACACATAACTTATTATACATATCACTTATGACTAATTTCTAACCCTTTAGTTTGTTCATTTTATTTACAAGTTCTATGGCGTGGGTTTGTATAAGACTAACCTCGGTTTAACCGAAACTAGTCCAAACCGGAAACCGAACTTTTGTTTACTAGTTTTGTTAAAATAGTTGTTTAAACATGTTTATTGATAGATTTGAGTTTCAAAAATCATTTTTACAAGTTCTTTGATATTAAGCATATGGAATCCATCTATGAACTCGTTGGGAGATGGAAACCGAACTAAACCGAAACTTTTGCTTAAAAGACTTGTAGTTAACTTTTTTTGTTGTAAAATTTAAGTTTTCTTCATTTATAAATCAATATACAAGTTCTATGATATTTGGGCATGTAGAAACCATCTATGAACTATTTGTGAGATGGAGAACGAACCAAACCGAACTATACCGACTTTTACTCGCTTAGGACACACAAGTGTGTTTTTAGCTATCAAGACTTGTATATTTCTTAAAAAAAATAGTTTACAAACTGATTTTAATTATTTTCTTAAGTACTTGGAATAGTTGGATCCAACTTGATCTCATAATATAGTTTGGACCGACAAAACCGAACACTCGCTTAACGTGCGTTGTTAGTTCTAAACAATAGATCTACATACTTGGTTAAGTGTTAGTATGTTTTAATGAGTTATCTCATAACAATTAATATTTTGGAAAGTTGACTTTGGGTTTGACCATTTTTCAAGACCCGAACCGACAACCCGGACACTCGTTAAAAACCCGTTTTAGTATCTTTAGCCTAATGGAACTTGCATTTTAGCATTTCCCCCACCTTATTACTTAACATTGGTTAAGTAAATATTAAGGTTAGATACTTTAACCCGCTTTTGAGCAAACTTACATTTTTTAAAAGGGTTATTATTATAAATTCTTAAATAGTTACATTTTAAACCTTGAACTTTAATTGATTAGTTTTTGCAACAATTATTTTATTTAAAGATCTTCAAGACAACCTTTATAAATCCAAGACTTTCTTTTATTTAGGCTTCATACGTTAAACTCGTCGTTCCGGCAAATCTCCAAATAATCAATCTTTCAAGTTTATTACTTGAACGTGAGTAACTTCATACCCCGTTTTCTATCTTTTATTTTGGGGGTGACATTTCAACTTATCTAAACTAAATGTTTTATACTTGGGTCTTAAACCACAAACGTTGTTGTATACCTTACTTGAATAATTGCTCGATTTGGTGTTTTATGCTTATTTGACTATGTGTTTATCGCTTTTGGATGGTGGAACTATAAATCCTAGACCATTTGACAACCCCTCATGGCAAGGTGTCGTTAACGTAATGCAATTAACGATAACTATAAAATCCTAAACTATTTGGCAACCCATTATAGTTGGGTGTCGCTAACTTGTTAGCGATAACTATTTATCCAAGTTTATAGCTATTATTTATGGTTTTGTATACTAGTTTTGTGGCTTTTCATACTATATATCTATTGTTCAAACTTATGAATTGCTCACCAACCTTTGTGTTGATAAACTTTATTTTATGAAATGTTACAGGTTTGCATCTAGGTTGATTATGGAGTTCGGTGAAGAAAACGTCACAAATACCGTTAGGATATTAGCAAAAATGAACAATATTTGATTTGCTATATTTTGTTATATTTTGTTGTATTTGAGTTATGAATATTTGGTTATGTGACATTTTCGATGTTGTGAAATGAAATGAGTTTATTAAATATTGTCGCTTTAAATAGTGTCATGCGCTTATGAGCAATCGTTGCACCCCGGCATGTTTGTTGGTGCATAAATGTCAGTAGTTCGTAGTCTAGTGTCTGTAATTGAGTCTGTAATAATTAATTATGTTTTATATGTCTTAAGCGAAGTTACTGACAAGTTCGCTGTTTAGGCGAACTTGTTAGTCAAGCAAAGTTATGGACAACTTCGCCTGAACATGCCAGGCGAAGTTGTCGTGTATTTATATTCCTAGGTTACGGTTTGTTTAGAGTTGATCGAGTTGTTGATCGAGTTGTTGATCGAGTTGTTTATCGAGTTGTTCAGTGAGTCGAGAGACGTGTATTCAGTGATTATATCACGTGTTCGGTTATAATATAACGTGTGTTCGTTTATACGTATCGTGTGTTTGTTTGATTCGTGTTCTACACTCGTAACGACCTACGCAGGGATTCCGCACCTGTGTAGATTGAGATATCTCGTGCAGATCCGTCCAGGGAACCTACAATTGGTATCAGAGCTTTTGCTCGATTGTGTGGTTCGGGATATTCACGCGGGTGTAGAAATCGTCCCGTTTTGACTATTCGCGGGACGTGTTTTCTGTGTTTTTGTGTCATTCTTACCTCCTACCATCGTATACAACCCTTTACACCGTCAAAAACCTCGAAAAATCCAGATTCCAGATCTGCAGAAACTTGGTGTTCATCAGGCGAAGTTGCCGTCACTGTTCGTAGGGTTTCGGCGAAGATATAAGGTTAAGCGAAGTTATCCACAACTTCGCCTACCTTCTCAAGTTCGCCTAACTCAAGCGAAGTTCTCTACAACTCCGCCTACCTCCTAAGTTCGCTTACCTCAAGCGAAGTTAAGAATCAGCGAAGTTCTTCTGCGAAGTTAAGACTAAAGCGAAGTTATCCGTAACTTCGCCTACAGTACTTTTATAAAAAAAAAAAAAAAAAAATATTTTTCGGGTTTCTTAGTTTTCGAGAAAGATGTCGTCAATTAACATCTCTGAGTTAGTAAAGATGGAAGTAGAAGCAGGCTCAGCTACAAAAGCACCAAGGTTGCTGAAGGGAACCGATTTCGTTGCATTGAAGGATCGGTTCGAACAATATGTCAAGTACCAGGATGCGAAAATGTGGGTATGCATCCAGGATGGTTATATTCCACCAACTATGGAGTATGAAGGTCGTGATCAGATCAAGAAGTACAGCAAAATGGAAGATGAAGAGAAAAAGATGTATGAGGCCGAAAGCAAGGCTCATGCTGCTATCACTATGGCTCTTCCACAAGAGATCCTTCATACTTTTAGAAAGTACAAGACAGCAAGAGAGCTTTGGGAAGCTCTTGAGAACCGATTTGAAGGAAATGTGGGAATCCGTGCTTCGAAGATCAAATTGCTCAAAACCCAGTTCTCAGTCTTCAAGTATTTAAAGAATGAATCTCTAGATGATATCATCACCCGATATTATCATCTAATGAATGAACTGAGCAACTATTCAATTTCTTACCGAGAAGAAGAGATAGTTGAGAAGCTTCTTGATGCTCTCCCACCAAAATGGGAGATGTACACGGTGCTGATGAGGGAAGACAAAGACTTTCCCCAATATGATCTGGAAACGGCAGTTAACAAGCTCCGAACCTTTGAGCTTAACATGGTTAGAAAGGAGACACCTACGGATCAGGTTCAAGATCCAGGTATGTATGGTGCTAAAGTCAACTCTAGTTCAGGTTCGAAGACTGAATCAGCTGCCTACTACACGAAGGGAGAGTCGGGCGCCAACTCATCACATGAGGGGCATGTGTCAGTCAACACGAATGGTGATGTTTGCTTTGTAGCAGGTGGATCTAGTGGTTCTAAACCACAAGCAAGCAAGAGTAGTTGCTCTCCAAGTATTCCTAGCAACAACTACTCTAAGATGCCTATGAGTGTCAAATCTGCTGAAGAGCAGTTTGCTCTCTATGCTTCTTTTATTGCTTCCTATGAGAACTATATTCAAGGGAAGATTGTTGATCCAGCTATGTTGGATGAAGACTATGACCAGATTGATGCTGATGATATGGAAGAAATGGATCTGCATTGGCAGATGGCTATGATCGTGAGAAGAGTGAAAAGGTTTATGAAAAAGACCGGAAGAAAGTTTGTCGGTGGAAGGCCAGGGTTTGACAAGACGAAGGTAAGATGCTACAATTGTCAGCAAAACGTGGTCAAGGCAAGTCTACACAGCATAATGGGGGTAGTAAAGATTATAATGCCATGATTTCCAGAGAAGATGGTGAATATAACTGGAACCTGCATTCTGAAGAAACTTTCGAACTGGCCAATTTGGCGAATGTTGAAACTGTAGGGAGTGAGAAGGCTACAGAAGAAGATCAAGCTTTAATGGCAGATGTTAAAGACCAACTCTTCGAGGTATGTTCTAAACCTACTTGTTCTAAATGTGAAAACTTGTCTGAGCAATTAGCAATTATAACTGATCAGTATGTTAGTTTGGATGCTGAGTTTAAAACTCTAAAAGAAGATCATCATTTTACAAAAGCAAGAGAAAATAGCTATAAAGTTAAAATAAAAGCTTGTGAAAAAGATATTATAAGTCTAAAAGCAAAACTTGCTGAAAAAATTCAAGTGATTGATCTAAGCTATGAAGTTTTGGAAGAAAAAACCAAACTAATAGCTGAAAGAGAAAAACAGATTGCTGATCACCAGGTGAAAGTGGTGGAATTGAATAGAAAACTTGAGCAGTTCAGAAATTCCTCTGCTATTCTTGATCACCTTGTTAGTGATCAAGGTTCCTCAGTTAAGAGGGGAGGAATTGGTTATCATGAGGTTCCACCACCGTATAATCACAACTACACTTTTAATCCTAGTAATCAGAAATCTGTTGACTTTGAGGTTGTTCAGACAGTTCCAATTAAGGTAACTAGTAAAGAACCAGATGTTAGTAGAGACGAAACAAGTCCGCCTGTTTCAAATGTTAAAATTTCTGATCCGAGTCCAGTCTCATCAAGTTCGGATAAGTCATCCGAGCCTGGTAAGGCAAAAGAGGAGGCAGTATTGCCAAATGGTGGAGAGAAAGATAAAACAACTAAAAAGAGTTCTCCGCTAAACCCGTATGTCCCACCTTATGTGAGACAAACGGGCGGTAATAAAGCCTCGACATCTAAAACACCTGTTGATAAAAAGGTTGAACATAGGTGTTGTTTTAGGTGTAATCAATTAGGGCACCTAGTTGCAGATTGCCCTCTGAAGCAGAGATTCAGAGGTGTGAGGCCTACTAAAACTGAGAACAAACCTAATGATAATAATAGTACTGGTAAAAATGAAAACCATTCAAAATTCAGAAATGTGACTAATTCAGGTTTTCATAGAAACAAATCTCAGTTTTACACTGCTAATAACCAAACCACAAGCTATAATTCTTTATATTCACAAAGGTTTGGAAGGCCTCACAATCAATCTACAAGGAGGTATCCTAATAGGACTTACAAGAATTATCCAGATAATTACTTTGGAAAGCCAAAGCTCGAGATGTATAGATCCAAGACCAATTGGTCTTGGGTCCCTAGATTCTAATCTTTTGCTTTTATCGTGCAGGAACAGTTGAACAGGGCTGCAAACAACCTATGGGTTGTGGATAGCGGCTGTTCCCGGCACATGACGGGTAACAAAAACTTGTTACACGATTTGAAACCTTTTCAAGGAGGGAGAGTAAGCTTTGCTGGAGAAAGTGGAGGCAAGATTACAGGAATGGGAACGGTGTCTAATGGAAATATGACTCTAGAAAAAGTAAACTTTGTCGAAGAATTGAAGCACAATCTGCTGAGTGTGTCGCAGATTTGTGATAAGGAGTACACCGTACATTTTACAAAGAATGAGGCAATTGTGTTACATCCTGGTTTTCAGATACCAGAGGAGTGGATTGTGATGAAGGCTCCACGTGAGAGGAATACTTATATTATGGATATGAGGTCGACTGAAATGGCCACGGAAGAATCATGCCTTATGACAAAAGCGAGCGAATCGGAATCCGAATTGTGGCATAGGAGAATGGGGCACATTCATCTTCGGAAGATGAACAACATTGTCAAGAATGGACTTGTGCTGGGCGTTCCCTTGAAAAGTTTCAACTTTGAAGACAAATGTCTAGCGTGCAAGAAGGGAAAGCAGCACAAGAAATCCCATCACACCAAGAAGGTCAATTCTATTGTCAGTACTCTAGAATTGCTTCACATGGATCTCTTCGGTCCCGTGAATGCAAAAAGTCTAGGAGGTACTTCTTATTGCTTGGTGATCACTGATGATTACTCACGATATTCGTGGGTATATTTCCTGAAAACAAAAGATGAAACGGCTCAGATGGTGAAGAATTTGATTACCAAAGTTGAGAACGTTATGGATAAAAGGGTTAAGTTCATCAGGAGTGACAATGGAACGGAGTTCAAGAATTTTGAGATGGAGATCTTCTGCCTTCAGAAAGGGATTGAACACCAGTACAGCGCTCCGTATACTCCGCAACAGAATGGAGTGGCTGAAAGGAAGAATAGAACGTTAATTGAAGGAGCCAGAACTATGCTGGCTGATTCGAAGCTTCCTGTGGTGTTTTGGGCTGAAGCTGTTGCTACAACCTGTTATATCCTGAATAGAGTCTTGACTGTTAAAAGACTTAATAAAACGTGTTATGAGCTTATGCATGGGAGGAAGCCCAACTTGAGTGGTCTTGAACCATTCGGGTCCCCTTGTTCGATTTTAAAGACAAATTCTAAATTTGGTGAAGTAGCCGATGAAGGAATCTTAGTCGGTTATGTTGTTGGAACTCCCAACAGACGTGTCTTTAATACATTGACCAGCAAGGTTGAGGTGGTGTGTAACACCGATATCACAAGTTACAAACCGCCAAAACCAAGCAACGGACCTGCTGAGTTTTTCGACTATGATAGACTTTTTAAGTCTTTTAACATACCGTATTTGGATAGTGCAGAAGAAGAAGAAAGAGTTGCTACGAAGATGATCCTTGATGAGGAAGAAAATCTAGTGCAAAGACAGCTGTTTGATAAATGTCAACCTTCCACATCAAATGCTATCGATACCCCTACTGCCTCTCCTGAAGAAGAATTTTTCAATCCGTTTTACTCTCAGCAAGAAACAACCATTGACAAGCTCTCTTCTAACTTGGAAGACAATTTGCATGTCGGTTCTGTTCCGACCACGAGAATTCATAAAGATCACCCTTTGGAGAATGTGATTGGTGATGTGTCCTCCGGTGTACAAACAAGACGTAGCTTGAATGAGCACACCTGTGTTTACACAAGCATTAAGGAGACAGGCATAATCAACGAATGCTTGTACACCTGCTTTATCAGCCAGATTGAACCAAAGAATTATCAAATGGCTCTAAAGGACAGCTCGTGGGTCGAAGCCATGCAAGAAGAGCTGGCTCAATTCAAGAAAATGGAAGTTTGGACTTTGGTTGAAAAACCAAAGAATGTGCATGCGATAGGCACAAAATGGGTTTTTAAGTGCAAGAGAGATGAGAAAGGGATTATTATAAGAAACAAGGCGAGGCTAGTCGTTAAAGGTTTTAATCAACAAGAGGGGATTGATTATAATGAAGTGTTCGCTCCTGTGGCAAGATTGGAAGCCATTAGATTGTTTTTGGCATTTGCTGCTTATAAGAAGATGAAGGTATTTCAGTTAGATGTGAAGAGTGCGTTTCTGAATGGTAAAGTCGATGAGGTTGTGTATGTTGAGCAACCTCCGGGTTTTCCTGACCCAGACTTTCCAGACCACGTGTACAAGTTAAGCAAAGCGTTGTATGGACTACATCAGGCACCTCGTGCCTGGTACTCAACTTTATCAGATTACTTGCTTGAAAATGGGTTTGAAAGAGGGAAGATAGATAGCACGTTGTTCGTCAAGAGAGAAGGAAGCGACTTCCTACTAGTGCAAGTCTACGTGGATGACATTATCTTTGCTGCATCAAAAGTCTCCATGTGTCAGGAGTTTGAGGCCGTCATGAAGAAAAGGTTTGAAATGAGTGCTATGGGTGAACTAACTTTCTTTTTAGGATTGCAGGTTGATCAGAAGAAGGATGGGATGTTCATTCATCAGACCAAGTATGTCCATGATGTGCTCAAACGTTTCAAGATGGAGGACAGCACTCCATTCGATACTCCAGTCTGCGTCAATCACAAATTAGGAGCTGATTCAGACAACGATGAAGTCGTGGACCCAACCCAATATCGGGCTATTATAGGTTCTTTAATGTACTTAACTGCTTCTAGGCCTGATATAATGTTTGCTGTTTGTCTTTGTGCTCGTTTTCAGGCAAACCCAAAGGAATCTCACATGAAGGGTGTGAAGAGGATCTTGCGGTATCTCAAAGGCAAACCAAAGCTGGGGTTGTGGTACGCAAAAGGAGGAGACTTGGAGTTGGTCGCTTACACAGATTCTGATTATGGAGGGTGCAATCAGAGTCGGAAGTCAACTACTGGAGGATGTCAGTTTCTTGGTGGCAGATTGGTGTCGTGGCAATGCAAGAAGCAGACTTCAGTCGCAATTTCAACCTGTGAAGCAGAATACATGGCAGCATCCAACTGTTGCTCCCAGGTTCTTTGGATTCAACAACAGTTGCGCGACTATGGTCTGAATTTCTCACTTACTCCTATTTGCATTGATAACACAGCTCCTATCTCAGTAACTAACAATCCCGTGAAGCACAGTAAAACTAAACATATTGACATACGTCATCATTTTATACGGGATTGTGCTGAGAAGAAACTGATTGTGCTTGAAAAGGTGGATACGCTTGATAATTTCGCTGATTTATATACTAAAGCGTTTGACAAATCAAGATTTCAAAACCTTGTTGAGTTGAATGGGATGATCAATCCCGAGTAACCATGCTTTTTGTGCATATTAAAAAAAAAAAAACGTCACTATCGCTTAGAACTATGTCGGTTGCCTCAGTTTGAAGGACTTGTCTTCGGATATGTTTGGTCCACATTTCTACTTATAGAATATGAGGATAGCCATTAACCAGATGACTGAAAGTGACCGGGGCGGTTTATGATGTGTTGTCTTTCTTTCGCTGAAAATTAGTCAATCATACTTAGTTAGAAGGACACATACTAGTATGTGGTCGGTCCAGCTGATCCTTTGGATCTTCGGGATAGCCGTTTACCTGAAAACTTTGTTTTGGTCGGGGCGATTGATGTTAAAATTTTTTTTATGGGAAATGAAATTATTTTTCAAGTCTACTACTTCGTAAGAAGTTCGTTTGCTATGTTTAACAGAAAATTGATCCAACCTTGGAAAATGATACATATACTGATTCTGTGTTCTTAACTAGTGAAGTTATTAGGCTTAAAAGGCTTTAGAACAGTCATTGTAAGTCATGGTAGTTTTTTATGGTGCGTGAAAGTAGATGTGATACAAACTAAATCTACTCGATTTTACGTCGAAACTCCTTAAGAGTTTTGCATGTCTTCATATATATCTTTCCGAATGATAGGCAGAAAAGCGATTACCCAGTCATACACGAGCCCGTAAGTGTTCTGATTCCCGTAAAGATAGTGTGTGAAGAAACTGCAGTGATCCAGATTCGGGACTTGCAGTCGTTTACTACTCTGAAGTCTATGTAAATGTTTATTCAAAAAAAAAAACAAAAACTTATGAGTTATTGAAACATTCTAGAGCTAACAATGTCAAGACTTCTCAATCATGGAGTAAGAAAGAGAACGGGAAGCAGATGAAGAGTACTTACAAACTTAATCAGACACTATGGGTTGAGGTCAATTCGGGGTGACTTGGGGAAAGCCAAATACGCTTTGAGAATAGATAGGAGGCATCATAATTTCTGAGTTGTTGCCCACTTAAATTTTGAGGCATAATTGAACCTAACTCGTATCACAGAAACGATGAAAACCATCTTCAGTTATTTACCTGCCTACAACCTGTTTCTTTATGTCAGAATACAGCTAAACACGGATCTATGTGACAGTCACGTAATTAGTATGATTCCTGTTCGGATCTTCTCTAAAATGTAGTAGTCCCTGTCGAGAATGAAATTTGACCCCTTGTACTTTAATTTTTAACAGTTTTTTGTACTTAGGTAGTTTTATGATTTTATAACTGGTTACTTGGTCTTGATTGCATCTTTTAACTCTTTAAAGGAAGTTTTTAAAAAGTTAATTGCAAAATGTTCAAAGTATAAGGTTTGATTTTGTAAATAGAGGCGAAGTTGTTAAACAGGCGAACTTGTGCATAACTTCGCCTAGGCGAAGTTATCCACAACTTCGCCTGTATAACTCCGCCCCTATATAAAGGAATTTTTAAGGTCATTCTTCATTATTTTCAAATATTGGCGAACTTATCTTCCGAAATTCCAGCGAACTTATCAGTTTTCCGGCGAACTTGTCGTTCTTTCCGATTCCTTGATCTTTTTCTCTGATTCCGTTACGATTCAAGGTTAGAGGTGTCGATATATCGTATAAACCATGTTCTTTCTTGTTTATCAATGGTCGTGTCGAACCGTTTCGAAACCTCGGACCGTCGGACTTTTGAACCCGATTTCAAACAAGTTTTTACGTGTTCATGAACGAACTAACTGTCCAGATTATTTCAAAATCAAGTTTAACGAAGTCCTCGATCTCCAAAATCATCAACTGCACGTCGTTTCGTAAACCTAACTGTCGCCGTTTCAGATTCAGGCGAACTTAAGGATTAGGCGAAGTTATCCGCAACTTCGCCTGAGATTTAACTTCGCCTGAGGCGATGTTGTGGTGAGGCGAAGTTATCATTAACTTCGCCTGGACCCTTTTTACTTATTAGTTATTAGACGAAGTTTAGGTTGAAGCGAAGTTGTTCCCAACTTCGCCCCAACTTTAACTTCGCCTATACAGATTTTATCACAACTTCGCTCATGGTAACAAGCGAACTTGTGTTCTGCCGTAACGTTTATCTAACTTGATCTGTTTGTTGCAGATATGGCTGCCGTTGCTGGTGCTGGAGGTGCTGGTGGCGATGATGGGGGAGATAATTAAAGGCAGTTCTTCCCTGGGCATAATATGTATATTACGTTAGACCCAGATGCGAATGGTGTGGAGGATTACCGCGAAATCATCACTTTCCTCCTTCGCTCGCGGATATTCTACGCGATCACAACTACTCTGCCGATATCCTTACCCAATATTGAGGATTTTTGGCAGACGGTGGAATACAATTGCCGCATTGAGCCCCCGGTTATGCGAGCAACCGTCAACAATCAAGAAGTTCAGTTCTCTTCTGAACAAATCCAGGCGGCTTTACGTTTCGGGAATGAGACCAGGGATGACCCGACGGACTTTGTGGCTCCTTTCAGAGATGGAGCGTTTTTACGAATGGGCTATTCGGGCCCGTTGGGCGATACACAAAGAAGGAAGGGTTTCCTACTCGATCAGTGGCGCTTCCTCATGCACGTAATGATTGTCTGCATGTCAGGGAGGAAGGCGGGTACTGACGGGATTGGCGCGACCATGCAGTCAGCAGTGACTGCTCTGACATATAATAAGCGCTATAGCTTTAGTCAGATGGTCTTCTATGAAATTGATCGTCAGAGAAGGGCGATGGCACGTGAGAGATTCCTCATGTATCCAAGATTTCTTCAAATGATCTTGAATCATGTGGCTCCCACGTTGCCTCAACGTCGCCCTATCAGATACGTGGAAAGTGTGAGCAAACGTATCTTCGCTCAGTGTAGGACATCGACCGCGAGGAGCAAACCTGAGCTACGTCCTAGGCATACTCCACTCTTTGGGTATTTAATCACCCCGGAGTATGTTCCTGCTAATGGGGACGAGTTTAGAGATCCTCGACCACAACAGGTGGGAGCACCTCAAGCTGTACCTGCTGCGCCTGTTGTGTCAGCTGAAGAAGAAGTAGACCTTGACGCTGCTTTTGGCGGCCAAGGATTCTTTGACATGGATAGTATGCATCCAGCATAAGAGATTCAGGTCTCGGCTGCAAGAGTTTCAACTGTCGAAGTGACTAGGGCAGCTACAACGGTGGCTGACTCAGATCTTGATGATGTAATGGACGAGGCAAGACGTATGATGGTGACACAAGAAAGAACGGTTGGGAAAAGAAAGAGAACTGCTGATGATGATATTGAGGCAGACTATGAAGAAGAAGTTCAGCAGTTGATTCGCAGATCTAGAAGAGAACGGGCATGTATGGGTTCAGGAGCTGGAGAGACTTCAAGGATAGTACGTTTTGCTCCACCCGCCTTGTCCGGTATGACTCTTATTCCTTCTTCACTTCCGTTTACAAGTTCAAGCGCCACGGATGTACCCGTGGTGGCTACAACATCATCTGTTGGCCTCCCGTCTATCACACTCCAGCTGACGACTCCAGATATTGTATCGTTGCCGCCTCCAACGCTTACTCCGTCGGAGGTTGTTGCACAGGTTATTGAGTCGACATTGGTTCACACTGCAGGGTTGTCGGTCACGATACCACCTGCGGTTACGTCCACAACTACTTCTGATGTCCCGGATACATTTGAAATCCCACCTCAGTTCGATCAAGATTTATCACATATGAGGTTCGATTTCGATGCAAGCTTATCAGACTCGGAAAGAATAGCGGCACTTGAACGGGTCGTGGCTGAGCAATCAAGGATAAATCTTATCCAGACCCAGGCTATTCAGCACCTAGTAGCAGAAAATCAACTACAGTCGTCCCTCCTGGTTGAACATGGAAAAATTATAGATGCTATGAAGGAGTTCTTGGCATCTCAGGGGGAGACGAGCTGTAAAGGCGACGAGCTCAGGACAAAGAAGAAGAATGACAGAGACGATGATCCCAATGCATCGAAAGGTGCAGGTGGTGAGTTGCCAAGAACTACTCAAGCTCTTGGGACTTCCACAACTCAGGGGGAGTCTGCAGGTGCAGCTGGCAGTTCTGGTGGTGATGAGGTGGTGATGGTGGATGACGAGGAGATGGGAGATGATGTAATTGATGCCTTGAAGGAATTAGATGATGATATGTTAGATGATGAGTTTATGTGTGAAGATGATGTTCTACCAGTCGAAAAGATTGAAAAGATTGGTGCTGAAATAGTGATTGAAGATGATGTTGAAGAGGGTGAAATAGTTGAGGAGAATGTTGAACACGAGATCCCTGAAGTTGAAAAGTCAGAAATATGTCAAGATACAGTAGGTGATGATATAGAATGGGAGGAGCAGCCTAGATGGAAGGAAGGCTATGCTCATTGGTTTATCAAAACGAAGAAGCCAGTGGTACCTACAATGTTCAAGAAAAGTTATAATATTAAAGGGTACGCTGAGTCAAAGAAAGGCATTATCTGTTGGTTATATGATGAACAGTTAAAGTTGTTTGTGGTGAAACGTTTTGATGGTATTCAGTATTTTAAAAGGACGTTGAGATCTCTCAATACATTGCCTGAATGTGAGGTGAAGGATTTGGCTAGATTGGGGTTGATTAATAGAAGCGACGACAACATGGCGAGAGTTATTGGGAAAATCGTGTGGAAAGAAAGTATTAAAGAAAAGAAGTTTGAGTTATTAAAGCCACAGAAGGGAAAGCTAGTGGAAGATAAGGAAAGAGGAATGAGAGCAGATGGCAAGCCATGGATGGTGATGAAGTACAAACCGATCCGATGCATTAAGGAGGTTCCAATGAAGACTATGCCTCAAGATGTGTTGAAGAATCTTAAATGGTGGTATGTTGATTGCCAGACTGCTGAAGCCGTGATGGAAGACGAAGATGAACAAGAAGTGCTAAGAGTGTATGATCCGATGCATCTTGTTAATTTATCGAAAGCTGATCTGCAGGTGTTAACTGAAAAGAAGATATTTTATATTCCTGCTTGGAAAGACGAAGCGAGGAAATATCAGCGAGTAGTCACGGTATGCGTGAGAGAAGGAGTACATGCATGAAGACCAAGAGATTGAAGGTTACAAGACACGAGCTTAAAGATCAAGACATGAAGCTACTGCCAAGGGGGAGTCTGTTGGTGCATAAATGTCAGTAGTTCATAGTCTAGTGTCTGTAATTGAGTCTGTAATGATTAATTATGTTTTATATGTCTTAAGCGAAGTTACTGACAAGTTCGCTGTTTAGGCGAACTTGTTAGTCAAGTGAAGTTATGGACAACTTCGCCTGAACATGCCAGGCGAAGTTGTCGTGTATTTATATTCCTAGGTTACGGTTTGTTTAGAGTTGATCGAGTTGTTGATCGAGTTGTTGATCGAGTTGTTTATCGAGTTGTTCAGTGAGTCGAGAGACGTGTATTCAGTGATTATATCACGTGTTCGGTTATAATATAACGTGTGTTCGTTTATACGTATCGTGTGTTTGTTTGATTCGTGTTCTACACTCGTAACGACCTACGCAGGGATTCCGCACCTGTGTAGATTGAGATATCCCGTGCAGATCCGTCCAGGGAACCTACAATGTTCCGACGCTTTTGGTCGGGGTGTGACAACTCATTTGCCATGTTATATTTGAATAAGGTTAAAAGACAAATTAACATAAAAACGAAAAGTGTAAATGATGAAAATGGCATAAATGGTATAATCCACATTTGTTGATTTTCCTTTTTCACATGCATGACACATGTCATTTCCCACATCATTATAAAACATCAATAACCTTTTCATGTGACGAATTTAAAAAAAACAATTACAATAATAACAAACGTAATTTATCTTTAATATGAGTATCAAATTGTTAAATAATGCTTTTTTTAAAATAACGAGTTTTTATATGTTGTGTTATTGGTTGGTCATTGTATTTTTCAATTGAGTATTCTATGCATTGTGTTATAGATTCTCAACATTGTACGTGTTTTTCAATTGGTACTTATATTAAAGAGAAAATTAAAAAAAAATTAGGTTATTGTGTCTTTTTGTTCGTCATTATGTTTTTCTGCTCATCATTTTATTGTTTGTCATTGTGTCTTTCTATTCATCATTTTGTTTTAGTCATAGTGTATAATGTTCATAATCTTTTGTTTGGATTGATATGTGTGGCATTCACTTAATTTAAGAAAACAGAATATTGTGTTCATTGTGCATTAAATTCAGGTTATTGTGTAATATGTATTTAAAAATCATTGTATCTTACATTTCAGGTCAATTATGTAATATGCATTCACAATTGTGTTTTACATTACAGGTTATTATGTAATATGTATTCATCATTATGTTTTATAAATTAGATAACTTGTATTTTACCGTTATGTTTATATATAAGGAATACACACCGGTGTATTAGTATTTAAAAAAACACAATGATTAGTAAAAAAACACAATTAATGATGAAAAATGACATAAAGACAAGCAGGAAAACATAATTGCGTAATTTTTGTTTTAGTTTTTATATAAAAAAGTCATGCTCATATTAAAGATAAAAAAACACTCATTATTATGATGAATTTTTTTAAATGTCATATAAAAAGTTATTAACGTTTTAAAATAATGAAAACATTAACACGTGTCTTGACATTAAGAGAGAAAACATGTGTAATTACTTTTATGTTATTTTCTTTTTGGTTGACAGATTTCAGGTAATAATTAATTATGACTTATCACATTTAATTTGGTAAGCTTTTCTAGAATAACTCATTCCTGCTTTCTAGTTATCTTGTAATTATCTTGAAGTTTGTTACGTAACTTTGGAACGTGTGATTTTAATATGGATATGGATCAGTTTTGTTTTTGTATGCAAATCATTTTTCTTGCATGCCTTCATAATATTATGATCCAAAATTTTCTTTAAATGTTTCTCTTTATGATCTCTTTATCATAATTAGAATATGTGTTGTTAAAGAAATATTAGCTCATTGTATGGGTAGAAATGCTACAATTAAACTAAAGGAACAATATCATATTTGTTAAAAAGATCAAGAATCAATCGAGGATTAAGCAAAGCCAGCTAATCTCTCCCTTTTGATATGGATCTAGGTTAAAGATTCTTGGTTCATTCTTCAAGGAAATTAAAGAACTATTTCATGTTTCACCTGTAAATATGCTGCGCATAAGTGCATGGCAGGAGGATCTCATTCTTTACTTCGAACTTGTTCACACAATCACACATGTTTCATATTTGGTAATTTTAAAGTACATACGAAGTTCTATGATAAAAGGAGTTACTTTTTAATATGTTAAGTTAAATTACATTTTATTTTGTAGTAACCATACCCAAAACCTTATTCATGACCAACTGTATTGTATATATACTTTTTTCAAAATGATGCTTCGACATGACGTGCAAAGCCAAAAATACTAACAATAATACTAATTAAAATTTTTGTATTAACATACAATTGACAACAATATTATACTATATATTAAAAGACAGTGTCGACGTCAATGTAGCAGCTTTAGTGGTATGGACATTTAGGGAATTCACAACAATAAACTAAGTCAACATTCAATCTTGATTATGGGCTAATGGGCCTCATGTTTCTTTCAAATACGGGCCCAAAACTTTAAAGAAACATCTTCTTGTATCCCTTGACCCTATTGTTGTAAAATATTGTAAAATAAATGTATTGTAGATTTGCAGGATGCGTTAAATAATACTTTTATTGGGTAAGATCTCAGTTATCGTAATTTATATTCTTTTTAGATATATCTATTTAGAATGATTTCTGCGTAATAATTGTTTTATGTAAATTTTATAATTAAAATATAAAAAAATTAATAAATTTATATTTGATGCTTTCAAATAAAAATTTTATATAGCTGCATGGTTATAAAATTCGTTAATAATATGTTAACAACCAATTACCACCTTTAACAGTGTAGTACTATGCTGATACCATAATTAGTCGAACCAATACCAACCAAGTTTTTTAATATTTAGATAAATTTGTATCATTTTTATATTGAAGTGATAGTCTTTATGATGTGTTTGTATATATGCATTTAAAAACTCGAGCTTGTTACCAAGTTTCTCGCGCAACGCGCGAACGGAACACACAAGTTCACACGAAATGTGAAAGATAAAAGATTCTAAAATAACCCTAAAAAACCCAACGAGTCACACACTAAAGTCTACGCATAGCAGTTTTATCAAAATATTCATTGAATTTTTATTAAACTCTATAGAATTATAATTGTTCGTTTTTTTATTCAACATAAAAAGATAATAAACGAATTGATCATTTTTTGTTCCATCGCTGGATAGAATGCAAATGAAAATAAAGGTTTATTATCCACCTTTTATAAATATCCAAATTTTTATGCCTAATATCCCATAGATTGTTCCAACTGTATATGAACAATAATCAGTTTTAGCCCAAATGGTTTGTAGTGGAACCTTACCCTCTCTGATCCATTCGGACGCGCAATTTCTTTTCCATCGATACGTCCTGCAATTTGCACTTGAATGCTGTTCAGTTAATTCTATAGCCTTTTTCATCGCTTTGCGAAAAGAAACTCTACTTTTTAATAGTCCGGCTATAATTTTTGCAAGAATATTAGGGTTTCTATAAGGCTTTACAGTTAGCGTGAAAGAAATGTTAAGTTTTCGATTTACAGAATGAAATTCTGTTTGTGAATTCATCTGTAATTCTTCGATTCCTTGGGGTCGACTTTTAATTAATATTTTTGGAAATCCCATATAGATTATGATTTGGATTAGGTCGATTCTTTTTTGAATCTCTATACGTGCAATTCTCTCGACGCCAAAGATGTTTTCATATTTTTTTGTACATAATTCTTGATATAATCTTTTATTTTTTGATCTTCTTGCATCTTGCAGACTCTCAGAATAATTTTTTGGTTGTAGAGGTCGGGTAATCATATGTTTACAAGAGGAGGATGCATTATGGTCTGTTTGGTATGAGATAATGAAATGAATGGGGAGTGAAATACACTAGGGTATATAATGGACGAAATAATGAATTGAATCATTATCTTTCATTTGTCTTGTTTGGTTATCTTATTGATAGGTACACAAAAACAAAATAGGAATGAATATAAATAGCAAGAATACCCCTTTCTCAAAATAATAAGAATTTATCGACATAAAAAATTGACAATGGTGACAGTGGTGGTGGCAACGGAGACAATGGTGATGGTGGAGACGGTGGTGGTGGTTAGACGACGACAATGGTAGTAACGGCGGCGATAAAGATAATGGTGATGGTGGTGACGTTGGTGGTTGCGAAAACGATGGTAACGGTGGTGGCGATGGTCAAGCGGTGGTGGAGGTGGCGGTCATGTGGTCGTGGTGGCGGCGTTGGTGATGGAAGTGATCAAGTGATGATGGTAGTAGTAGCGAATCCGGTGGTAAAGGTGGCGGCGGTTGTTAGGTGTTTGAGGTAGTGGCAGCGGCTATGTTGGCGGTGGTCAAGCGGTAATGGTGGCGCTCAAGCGGTAATGTTTAGTATTCGAATCCAACTTGAATAACTCAAAATTCAATTCGACTCGCATTCGAATTTGAAGGTTCGAATTCGATTTCAGTCCTTCAAATTCGATTCGGTTCGAATTTGATTTTAGAAATCGAATTTCGAATCGAATACGAATTTATGATGTTAAATTTGATTCGATTCGAAATTCGAATTCAAACTATAATTTTATTTTTTTTATATATATACATACTTATGAAAAGATAAATCACATCAATCTTTTGAGTTAGAGAGATTAAAAATTGAAAGTTCATCACTTTGATCAATAGTTAATGTAATTAAACATTACCATTTTGAATATTTAGGATATGATAACTTTAAATGATTTATAATAAATTTTATGTGCTTGTACTTTTTGTTGTTAAAAAACTTTAATTTATAGTGGTTTTGAAACTGAAAGAGATTTTTTTAACTGAATTCGAATCGATTCGAATTCAAACTCCATTCTCGAATCAAAACGAATTTCGAATTAGCTTTTCTGAATTCAAATCGAATCAAATCGAAGTTGTCGAATCTTTTTCGAATTTGAATCGAATTCGAATCCAGCTTCTAAATTTCAAAATTTGAATAATTCGATTAGAATAGATTTGAATATTCGTAATTCGACTCGTTGAACACCCCGGTTGTGGTGACCAAGCGGTAGTGGTGGTGGCGTTCAGGTGGTGGTGGTGGTTGTTAAGTGATGTTGTCAAGAGAGTAAGGTGAAAGACAGGGGGAAGGAATAGTTTTGATGGAATGTGATTCATATGTAATCGTTGATTTAATTTCATTGACCAACCAAACACCTCATTGTTCATTTCCTCACAATGGTTCATTCCATTCTCTCTATCATTCTTGCATACCAAATGCTACATAAGTATTACTTCAAGATTATACAACATAAGTCAACATAAAGAATTGTGTATCAATAAATCAAGTGGTGATTCATTGACTACAAAAAGTTTTGAGCAACTTTCATAGTAGACCGACATGCACGTTTTTAAGATGTATAAATGAGGGAGAGCATCATAGACGTTGCACTATCTTTCCTTCACTAAGTTTCATCTCAGTGGCTTTTCTTAGTAATGTTTTCAACGAGTCAACATAACTAATCCATAAGTATTAGGGGAGACAATACTTGACTATTTTACCCTTAGCTATGGTTTTGTCACAATGGGTATTCTTGACAAGGTTTTTAACGAGACATTATCACTAAATATATGAAGTTGACAACATAGGGGTGGTTATAAACTTTTATAATTATGGTTAAAAAATCTAAAATAGGTTATCTTCTTTCTCATGTTTTCCTCACCTCTCTCTCTCTCTCTCTCTCTATATATATATATATATATATATATAACTCATTGTAGCACACACCAATAAAAGATATAACATGCTCTACCTACATATGTGATATTTTGTTTCTTTGTATTACTCTTTTCATGTTGCTTTGCTATTACGATATGCTTTGCTATTACGCTAGTTACCATTTTATCACTTTGTGAAATTTATTTTTTCACATTTTTGTAACGTTTTTAGTTTATTTGGTCCAGTGACATAATTAAACTGACTTTATTTTTTCTAAAAAGGTAACTAGAAAAAATATTTTAAGTGTTTGAAAGAATAAAAACTAAGAGACAAGGGTTGGACAAAAGGATGGATGGACTATGAGATTTCTATTTTGAAAACATCCCCCACAATTTCTAGCATGATATTTGCAAATTAATTTTGGTTTTTAATAAGTTTTCGTTTAATTCTTTGAAGTTCTATATGATTCGCAAATATGTTATAAAGAAGTCCAGAAGTAGCATCATATTGCAAAGTGGTTTAGATAGATATTAACAAAGCCACCATGCGTCCACTCATTGACCTCTAACCAAGACTTGTTCTTAACCATATTACGTGGATGACAAAAGAGTCATCAACGCAACCACAATAGATCTCATGTGTGGCCTTCGTTGGGGATCATCATGTGTGCAAGCTTTTGCGAGTTGAGCCATCTGCAACATGTTCACAAATATTATTGTTTTAGGTCAACCGAAAACAAACTCATTATATTTATTTGTTGTCCATAATAAATCTACCTTGTGTACTGAATCCATAGGGTAGTTATCCCCCAGCCTAGGGTCAATCATTTTGACCAGGTTATCTTTTGGATCAGCCTGGCTAAAAACTTCATCAAACTGAAAGTTATCAAAGATTGAACTTGTTAGTTAAATTCAACATGCTAACCATTAGCATCTTATGAAAAGAAAACATAACTAGGTAAAAAGCAAAGCTTACCAACGCAACAAGTCCTTTTGGTTCCCCAGCAGAGCCATTTTCTCTAATTATAGCTCTTTTGGCTGAAATAAGTTCATAAAGTACAACTCCAAATGCATACACATCTACCTTTGGAGAAACATCCCCGTATTGTGCATACCTACACAAATTAATTAGATAACTTGATCAATCACGTTAATCATTCCATGAATCCTAGAGGATGGTATACATCTCCAAAATTGTGGAAAATTGGTACATGTAGGAACTTGTAAATTTAAGTGCAAGTTGAAATAGGTTGGGTTGAACCATAAGTTGCAACCGACCTATTTGTCCATTCCTTAGACCTTTTATATTCTAATAATGTTTTGAAGTTCAATTATGTATATAGTTAAACACTTTAATTTGACAAGTATGAGGTAAACCATTATTTAAATTGGCCCATTTGATGGGTCGAAAATGCCATCACTAACGATGTAATACTATATGAACCCACATACAATGGTTGTCATTAGGATGTATAGATTAAAAAAAAGCATGCTAGTTGACGAATTAAATGTACTTAAGAAGAAGATTTACTCTGGTGACATGTATCCAAATGTACCCATAAGACGTGATCTGCTTCTAACATCTGTCAGCCTTGTTAAACCGAAATCTGCAACCTGATAGAAAGCACATGGCATGATACATCAAAACCACATTTGAGATAACACCATATAAACTAACAAAAATAATTCATTATAATGGCATAAATGTATGTAAACCTTCCCATGGAAGTTCTTGTCGATCAATATATTTGCTGACTTAATATCGCAATGTATAAATATAGAGATAGTATATTCATGGATATACTCAAGACCCCTTGCCGAATCAAGGGCAATTGGACTCTAGTAGACCATGGTAGTGGATCGTTTCCTGAACATTAAATGGGGTATAACTAATTAGTTTATTGATCAAAATACAAAAGTATTACAAATGAGTTTTGTATCATGTTAAAATTGACCTGGTTCATGTAAATGTTGACTCAAGTTTCCATTTTCAATGTACTCATAGACCAAGAAATGGAAGCCAACACAATATCCTATTAAAGGCACCTGAATCACATATGGCCAATAGTAAGACTTAATATACCATTTGGAATACAATTTAGAGCTTTTAATTATCAACCCATTCATCAAGAAATGCACCTTGCGTAACTAGTGTTAGTGGATACCATAAGTCACGGATGACTAATCTTACAAGATAGTATACTATTACTGGTTTTCGTTATAAGTAGTGTGCATCGGAATGGTACAATGTGCCCATCTTCGCTGTAATTTGGTAACAAATATTTAGATTTGAAATCTATGGATTATGAGTTTCTCTCAAAACTATAATGCAACCTAGTAAACAAGGACGTACAGCCTCTCACACACCAACAACTATAACCAATTACAAATGCTGCACCTCTACCTAAGGGGCCGGTAACATGATCTACTTTGAATCACAACGCTAGTAGATACATAGGTGTTAATAAACGAAAAAGGTTATATGCCATAGCTTAATGAGTTTTTGAATAAATAACGGTTTTAATTAAAGTTTTAGTTTACAAAATTTGCCTTTAATAGAAATATAAGCATTTGTCTTGATTAAACATGTGCAATAATGGTGATATGCAATGTGAAACATTGAGTCAGTCACATTGAAGATGCATTTCTATATGCATTAATTGGGACTTAAGTGTTGATACACAAAAAAAAACGTCGTAGAATACATACACAAAACATTAACTACTTAACACAGTCAAATCTGCACACTAGTACTAGAGGATTCGAACCCCTCACCCATTGAAGAGGTAGGTCCCAGCAGAGCCCAGTTGGACCCGCAAGACTCACCTCAGAGAGGGACGTCTGCGCAGTTGAACCCGCAAGACTCACCTTCAACAGGGACGTTTGGGCAAAGGCTAAACTCGCAACCCCTTGAAGAGGGACGTCTGCGCAGAAACCAACTGGGCCCGCAGGACCCACCATGCTCAGAGACGTGACGTCCTTACGCGCAGTACGCAAGCTGTTCCCGTAGGAAAAGCCTCCCAATGGTGAAGTACTCCGCCTGTTCCCGCAGCTGCGGATACAAGCCATCAGGGAAGGCTACCTGCGCGCAAGGCTACACGCACAAGGCACTTAACTCTTAAATAATTCCGTAATGTCACCTGAAGAAGGAGTGAGCAAGCCGGGAACACTCCCGCACAAAGCCGGGAAAACTCCCGCCCAAATGAGCCAGTCCGTACGATACTGGAGGATCTTTTGTACTGTACCTGACGAGGTATGGACAAAAGATCTGACCAAAGATACGACAGCTCACTGACAACAGTATGACGAGCAGCACGCTCTTGTACTGTATGTCACTATTAGCCGCTGCCTACTCACCAACCTGTCGGAGGACGTGCATAGCCTGCAGTTGGTGGAACAGGAATAGTACACAGCCGGCCTGGTCACTATCAGCCGCTGCCTACCCACCAACCACCAGCATGGCATGTGCATAGCCCACAGTTGGCAGAACACGAACACTATTCAGCCGGCTGTACCTGCTTGGAAACCTACCTTCGGCTATAAATACTCCAACACCTTGGAATGGTATTATCTTATCTCATCTCATATCTTGATATATTACCTGATATCTGCTCTAGTCATTCTCTTAATATACACTTATATTCAAGAGCAATCTAGTCTGATTCTCACGCCGGAGGGTGGTCACAAGGAGGTACCCCCCTTCTCAGTGACGAGCTCACGGTGTCTGTTTTGCAGGTCATCAGAAGAACCATCTTTGCCGGACCTAACCCCTCGTGGGAAACATCTATTTAACCCCCAGATTATCCGTAAACTGCCCGGGGTCGATTAGTGTTTCTTCATTGGCGCCATCCGTGCATAAAAGCTAGAACTTATTCTTTTTCAGTTTTTTCAAACTTCTGGAAAGATGGTTAAGGTTACTCCGTTGCCAAGGCCAACGAGTGACCAAGAAACCCCGGTAACCACAACCCCAGCTACTGGGGGGAACACCGGCGAATACACACATTTTACGAACACTACCCCGGTTACCCAAGCCGGGGCAAGTGCAGTAAATTTTACGAACACTACCCCGGTTACCCGAGCCTGGGCAAGTGCAATAAACAATCCTCTCCTGGGATTCATTGATACCCAGGTGGAAAGACAACAGACGAGGCCCCCCCGCCAAACACTTGAACAAGTTAAAGCGTGGGCGGAAAAACGTCAAAGGGAATTCCAAGCTGAGTTGGATGAACGCTTGCGTTCACTCCAACAGACTGACGAATTCGGAAGCACTCAACAGCTCAACATGAGCAATGAGTGCGAATACTTGGACAATGATTCGGTGGAATCCAACACCGACGCAAACCCTCGCCATAGGGCGAAAGGGAAGCGTAAGGAAACGGACTTCCAACCGAGAAGGAATTTTGGAGAAACCTTCAAACCAAAAAACGCGGGTGGAAACCCACGTGACTTCTCCAAAACCTTCAGACCAACCGCTGCAAACGCGGGAACCTCCAAGTTTGCAAGGGACATTGCGGAAGCAATCGCCCCAAGAAGTGCCAAACAGATGTCAAACATCGGCACCTATGATGGTATATCTGACCCAGACGATCATTTGAACAGATTCATAGCGGGAGCAACCGTCAGCAACTGGACGGAACCCACGTGGTGTTATATGTTCCAGATGACGCTGGTTGGAGCAGCCAGAGCGTGGTTCGACCGTCTACCGGTCCACCACATCTACAATTGGGCAGACTTCCAACAGAAGTTTAGCCAACACTTCAGCCAACAAAGAAAGTATACCGAAGAGCAATGGACAATCCTCAATTGCATTCGGGAGGAAGATGAATCTTTGCTAGACTTCATCACTCGCTTCAAT